>NC_038046.1:20288946-20589816 GCF_002211085.1 Panicum hallii | reverse complement strand
TAGCTTGCCTAAATTTACTCGATCTAAATTGTAGCATCAATATCTTGTTAGTGCATACATTGTTTCACACCTGGACTCTCTGGATAATATTTTCGGAAACTCCGGATACAAAACCCGGAGTATCCGGACATATATCCGGAGTATCCGGACACCTGTGTTACTGACAGTGTGTAAAGTGTTTTAAGTTTCAGATTAGCCTATTCACCCCCCCCCCCCCCCTCTAGGCATCTTGAGATCCTTTCAATTGGTATCAAAGCAAGATTCTCCATCTTTGAAGCTCAACTGCTTAGAGAATCAAGATGTCAAGTGATACTTCATTAAAGGCTCCTATCAATCCAACCGATGAAGTTGACAAGGAGAAGTCATTTGAGAAACGTGAGGACAAGAAAAAGAATAGTCAACACGAAGAAGAAGATGAGTTAGAAATAACCGATGATGAGATGTCATTCCAAGAGTGGAAGGTATGGAAAAAGAAGATGATGAGATGTCATTCCAAGAGTGGAAGGTATGGAAAAAGAAGAAGAAACTGCAAAGAAAGAAAGGGAAATTCAGCACCAAGATTATAATCGAGTCAAGTAATGACTCGGACACCGATTACAAGAAAAGATCCTCAACCTCATCAAAAGTGAAGAAAAGAGCCAACTATTGTCAAGTGGGTCATGACTACACTTTTCAAATTCCAAGTAAACACAATGCATCAATTCACATGGGATACCCACCTCATTTTGATGGCACGGGCTATAATCAATGGAAGATAAAAATGTTTGGTTACTTGAGTGCCATTCATAAGTATCTTTGGAAGATTGTGAAAGTTGGTTGTGACATTCCGGATGATGATGAAACTCCAACTCCACTTCAAGCTTATATTTTGCAACGCAACTACCAAGTCTTGAACATCCTCCACTCCTCCGTAAGTGCCGAAGAGTTTGACAAGATTGAAGATGCTCTCACCGCCAAGGATGCTTGGGATACACTCCAAGTGAATCATCAAGAATCAAGAAAAGTTCATGAGTCAAGAATCAAAACATTAGAAGATGAACTAAGTCTTTTCTCCATGAAGAAGATCACTAATCAAATTAAGTCACCTGGTGGAGATAAATGGGATGATCGTCAGATAGTGGATAAGCTCTTGACCGTCTACATGGCTAGGGATGTCACATTACCTAGCTTGATAAGAGCTGAAAGAGGTTTTAAACACTTCACCGCCGAGAATGTTCTTGGAAGAATAGAAGATCTCACCGATGATGGGGATCAAGGTCCAATCATGTGCTTGATGGCAAAGAACGCAAAGGTAACATCCCCAAGCTCATCGGATGATGAACTAGATGAGGAAAATAAAATTGCTAGTCTCATTAAATAATATGGCAAGAGTGCGGTAACTAGAATGGTGAAACTAATAATGAAACTAGATGAACTAGATGAGACTCTTGAATCACAAGAAGAATTATTTAGGCTTGAGAGAGAAAAATCCAAAGCTCTTGAAAAGAACCTTACTAATGAACGGAAGGAAAACAAGAGACTTGAGGAGTCCCTAAAAGCCAAGAATAGCATATTTCTTGAGGTAGAAGAGTCATTTACTAGTGAAAAGAGGAAAGTGAATAATTTAACTAAAGAACTCTCCTTATTTGAAGATACTCATGCTAACTTGAAGAGAGACAATGAGAAACTTCAAGAAAGCTTAACAAGCTTGCAAGCCATTCACACGGCACTTGAAGTTAAAGTTAATACTCTCTTGGAAAGCTCCTCTAACGCTTGTAAGTCATCAAAGTCATCTAGTCCTTCAACTAGTAACGGTTGTGAACGATGCTTTAATATTGATTTTTAAACTTGTGCTACTAACCATGCCGAAATGCATGCCATGAAGAAAGAGATTACTAGACTCACTCAATTAGTGCAAGAAGAAGCACCATCTCACAAGCAAGTTCTCAAGACAAATCCCTCACTAAGGGTAGGTGAGTTTGAGAAGCATACCAAGGGATTTGGATCGAAGTACTTGAGCAAATATGGATTTGAGAAAGGTAAGGGACTTGGAAAGAATGAAGATGATGCATCTCAAACCATCTCATATATCAAGAACAACAAGAAGGCCGCCTTAGGGGCAAAAGGAGGTCTAGTGAACATGACTACTCCCATCCACAAGGGCATTGGTGAAACACAAGGGACAAGTCATATCAAGTTTATCAAGAGAGGCACAACATGTGAGGAAGGTACCAAAATTATCGCATCTTCATTAAAGTAAGACAAGTTCCAAGCTCCTAATACACAAAAGTCATCCTCTCAAATATCCTTTTATGCGGATTATGTGTTAACTAGGAACCATCGTGGTAAAGTGGTTGCTATATTTGTGGGTCACCGCTCATGGAACACTAAGGTGAAAAGCCATATGTGGGTACCCAAAGTGCTTGTGACTAACACTCAAGGACCCAAATATTGTTGGGTACCTAAAAAGAAGGAATAATCTTGTTTTGTAGGAATACTTCTCCGATAGATCCACATGGGTGATTGATAGCGGATGTACAAATCATATGACTGGAGAAGGAAGTATGTTTGAAACTTTGAAAGAATTCGATGGTGATGATTACATTACCTTTTCCGGAAATCAAAAGGGAAAAGTGCTTGGCACCAGTAACATTGATCTAAACTTAAAATTCTCTCTTTCAAAGGTTCTCTTAGTTGAATCACTTGGGTATAATTTGTTGTCCATATCACAACTTTTTGCGTTGGGTTTTAATTGTTTATTTACTAACGAAGGTGTGACCGTCATTAGGAGAAGCGATGGCTCCGTTGCCTTCAAAGGTGTACTCAAGGGAAAGCTTTATCTAGTGGATTTTTCATAAGAAAAATCTCAACTTGATACATGCTTGGTGGCAAAGTC
This sequence comes from Panicum hallii, assembly GCF_002211085.1. Lineage (NCBI taxonomy): Eukaryota > Viridiplantae > Streptophyta > Magnoliopsida > Poales > Poaceae > Panicum > Panicum hallii. Next base: position 20,586,941 of record NC_038046.1, on the reverse strand, counting down.
TAGCTTGGGTTGGTTATGGCATCGCCGACTAGCCCATGTTGGGATGAGAAACCTCAACAAACTCCTAAAGGGGGGTGTCACACCCGATTTATAAAGAACATAAATCAAGCAATCATATATGCGCCAGGATCAAGTCTACGGATCTCGACGACGAACATCCGCATAACTTTTCTAACGAGTCTGAGCGACCCTCAGATTCATTCGCACCTGTTGTACCAGCTGCTCTGCATCCTCGATGATCTCCGGACCAAATACCTGCCTCTCACCAATCTGATCCCAATACAGCGGAGTCCTGCACTTCCGACCGTACAAAGCCTCGAAAGGAGACTTCTTCAGACTGGCCTGATAACTGTTGTTATACGAAAACTCTACATAAGGCAAGCACTTATCCCAACTGGTGCCGTACTGAATAGCACAAGCTCGAAGCATATCCTCCAACACTTGGTTGGTCCTCTCCGTCTGCCCATTTGTCTGAGGATGATAAGCGGTACTGAAGCGTAGCTTCCTATCCAACAAATCATGCAGCTGCTCCCAGAACCGTGAAGTGAACTGAGATCCTCGGTCAGATATAATCTTCTTCGGAACTCCATGCAGACAGACAATCCTGGAAATGTACAACTCTGCAAGCCTAGCACCGGAGTAGGTAGTGTTCACCGGAATGAAGTGGGCAACCTTCGTCAACCGGTCCACTACTACCCATATGGAGTTGTACCCTTTCTGAGTACGAGGCAAGCCAACAATGAAGTCCATGGTGATCTCCTCCCATTTCCACTCCGGAATCTTCAACGGCTGCAATAACCCTGCTGGCCTCTGATGCTCTGCCTTGACACGCTGACAAGTGTCACAGATAGCCACGTACTCCGCAACTGAACGCTTCATCCCATACCACCAGAATCGTTCCTTCAGGTCGTAATACATCTTCGTGCTGCCTGGATGGATAGAATATGCTGTATCATGAGCCTCACTCAGAATCAACTTCCTGAGATCCTTCACATCCGGCACACATATACGTCCCTTGTACCACAAGGTACCCTGATCATCCTCTCTGAAATGGGGTGCCTTGCCAATTTTGAGCAACTCACGAATCTCCTGCAGCTTCTTATCATCTTTCTGATGCTGCCTGATCTCTGCCTCTAGAGTGGGTTCTGCCTCGAATGCTGCACTCGAGGTATGATGGAAGAAACCCAGACTCAGCTTCTCAAACTCCTCGCATAACTCCTGAGGCATCTGAAAAGCCATGGCCATGTTGACATAGCTTTTCCTGCTCAGAGCGTCTGCGACGACATTAGCCTTACCCAGATGATAATGAATCTCCAGGTCATAATCCTTGACCAATTCTAACCATCTTCTCTGCCGCATGTTCAGCTCACTCTGCGTGAAAATGTACTTGAGGCTCTTGTGATCAGTGTAAATGTCACACTGCTGCCCAAACAAGTAATGCCTCCATAACTTCAGAGCATGGACAACTGCGGCCAACTCGAGGTCATGGGTAGGATAATTCAGCTCGTGCCGGCGTAACTGCCGTGAAGCATAAGCTATGACCTTGCCTTCCTGCATCAAAACACAGCCAAGACCATCCCTCGAAGCATCACAATACACTGTGAACTTCTTGCTCTGGTCTGGCAGAATAAGAATCGGTGCCGTGGTCAACCTCTTCTTCAACTCATCGAAGGCCATCTGACGCTCGTCAGTTCAGGAGAAATCCACACCCTTCTCTAGCAACGAAGTCAAAGGCTTCGCAATCTTGGAGAAATTCTCGATGAACCTCCGGTAATAACCTGGTAAGCCTAGAAAGGAACGAATCTCCTTCACTGTCTGCAGTATTTTCCACTCGAGCACATCCTTCACCCTGCTCGGATCTACCACTATACCTCCCTTGGATATGATATGACCGAGGAAAGGAACCTCGTCAATCCAGAGCTCGCACTTGCTGAGCTTGGCATACAGCTTGTGCTCTCGCAACCTGTGCAACACCAACCTCAGATGCTTCTCATGCTCTGCCTCCGACTTGGAATATACCAGGATATCGTCAATGAATATCACCATGAAAGTATCCAGGTAATCCATGAAAACCTTGTTCATCAAGTGCATGAAGAAAGCCGGAGCATTGGTCAAGCCGAAGGACATGACAGTATACTCATAAAGCCCATACTTGCAGGTGAATGCCGTCTTCGGGATATCCTCGGGGCGAATCTTCAACTGATGATAACCCGAACGCAGATCAATCTTCGAGAACATACAAGCACCCTGAAGCTGATCGAAAAGATCCTCAATACGGGGCAATGGATGCTTGTTCTTGATGGTGACTGCATTCAGATCCCGATAATCGACGCACATCCTCTTCGCACCATCCTTCTTCTCCACGAGCAAAACAGGAAAAGCCCAAGGAGAGAAGTTGTGACGGATATAGCCCTTGGCTAGCAACTCATCGATGGTCTTCTTGACTTCCTCATGCTCAACCGGTGCCATACGATAGGGCCTCTTAGCAATAGGAGCTGTGCCAGGCAAGAGATCAATAGAAAACTTGATGTCGCGATCAGGCGGCATACCTGGCAAATCATCCGGAAAGATATCCGGGAATTCAGACACCACGCGAATACCATCCGTGGGTCTAGCCTCCATCTGATGAAGAAATCCAGAAGGCTCTGCGGCACCAACAGTAACCTCCTGACCATCCGGTGCTGACAGAAGAACCGTCCTCTGAGCACAATCTATCCGGACTCCCCACTTAGCAAGAGTCTCCATCCCTAGGATCACATCAATACCCTTGGTGTCTAGCACCATCAGATTCGCACTGAACTCTACCCCTCTTATGGCCACACTGACTCTGGGACAGAAGATGTGAGACCTCAACTGTCCTCCCGATGAAGATACTAACATGCACCTCTTTAATGTGATAGTAGGAATACCATGATGCTCAACAAAAGACTGGGTGATGAAATAATGCGTAGCACCAGTATCAAAAAGCACTGTAGCAAGATGGGTGTTGACCATAAACGTACCAATAACCACGTTAGGAGTCTCGGCCGCTGACTCGGCCGTCACGTGGTTCACCCTGCCCTGAGCTGGGACCTTGGGCGGTGCTGCACGCCCCTGCTGTCCTGCCTGCGCCTTCTGAGGGCAGATGTTGGCGTAGTGCCCCGGCTCGCCACAGTGGAAGCACACTCGCGAAAGTGCAGCGGCCTGCTGCCTAGGAGGAGTGGGCACTCCCTGCCTCTGAGCTGGTGGAGCCGGAGGTGCTGGAGGCCTCTGACCCTGCCCTGCCTGTTGCTGAGGACGGGGAGGATACTGCTGCCGCTGCTGGTATTGCTGGTATCGGGGCCGAGTGTTGCTGCCCGACGAGTAGGGAGCCATCTTCCTCTTCTTATCCTCAATCTCCTGGCGCTTACGCTCGGTGTTGAGGGCAGCATCAACCAGATGGTTGAAACTGTCGAAGCGGAGGTTCAGCAGCGCATACTGGATGTGATCATCCAGCCCCTCCTTGAAATACTCCTGCTTGTCGCTATCACGGGCGACGTCAGCAGGGGCATAACGGGCCAGCTGAAGGAAACGGTCACGGTACTCCGTCACCGTCATCGATCCCTGAGATAACGAACACAGATAACAAGGATAGAAATTGCTTAATATGTCAGGCTTACGAAAGAGATCAAAGAAAGATCGAAGCTCAAAAGAAGTTGCAGGGAATTCCATTCAAATTTACCTGCTTAAGGGCACGGAACTCCTTCTGCTTCGTCTTCATAATGCCCTCAGGAATGTGGTGGCTCCTGAAGCGCTCGCGGAACTGGTCCCATGTGAGAGCATCACGGTCCTGAGCCGGGTAGGACTCCCACCAGTCGAGAGCGGAGCCTCGCAGCTGCCCTGCTGCGTACAGAACCCGCTCCCGGTCGTCGCACTGAGCAACAACCAACTGGCGCTCCACTGAGCGAAGCCAGTCGTCCGCCTGGAGTGGGTCTGTGGTGTGAGAGAAGGTCGGAGGATGACCTCTCAGGAAATCCACACGCCTATCACGAGGCTGAGGCGACGGAGGAGGCGGTGGCTGGGCGTGAATCTGCTGCAGAGCCTGAATGGTGTTGTTCAGGGTAGCCATCATCTGCATCTGGAGCTGGAAGAACTGCTCCGAGGTCAGTGGTGGCGGCATCGGCAACGGCTGACCAGTACTCTGGTTGTTCTGCTCCTGCTGGTCAGAATCAGAACCGGTGCGCCTGGTGTTCACCATCTGATTGCAACAAACGAAATTTTATGAGAATGAGATATTGTGCAGCTGCGGAAATGAAACTTCGGAAGGATATGACAGAGAGAAAGGAATATAGGTTTTACCCCCAACGTTCTAACTCAATTTTATTATTTAGTTCAAGTTGTGTTAGGGTCGATTTGCATGAACAAGTGTAAATACTAGACTATGCAATCAACCAAAAACCCAAATCAAACTTTTGCACAATAACAAACATTCAATATTTACAACTTAGTCGAGTTTATCACACTACTCGACTAACACACTCATTCTAACGTATTTTCATTGGGATAGCTTAAACTTATAGCTTATAGGGTTAGACACTCAGGCCAACATCTACGGAAAACTCAAGCTGTTTCTCATAAAAGACAGGAGAGAGATAGCGAATCAAGGACTTAAGACTCAAGGAATAGAAGTAGGAAATGATCTTAGAAGATTTGCGGAAGCAAGGCAAGAGAAAAGAAGTTCTAAACTCGACCATTTCTATCTAGGCTTCATCCTACAGTCGATATGGCTCTGATAACAATTCTGTCACACCCGATTTATAAAGAACATAAATCGAGCAATCATATATGCGCTAGGATCAAGTCACGCATATATACAACAGAATCATCAAGATATCATAACACATATCACGTAAAACATTAATATAAATTGAAAATGAAGTCTTTTATTACAACCGAATCAAGAATCGGTTTCAAGAGTGCGGAAGCGTAAAAAGAGATACATGTAGAGCTGGGCGCCACATGGATGTCGACTGGGAGATAAATGCCTAGAAGTCGTCGAAGCCGCTGACGTAATCCTCCACATTGCCGGGCACTGAGCAGCAGTCGAAGATATCCAAGAGAACAGAAGAGTGGAGAGGCAAGTGTGAGTACAAACTCGTACTCAACAAATATAACACAAACTATGAGGCTCTAAGGTTAGCTGACTCAACTGCATTAGCTTTTAGACTTGGCAAAATTTTATTAAAGCTAATTACTACAAGTGGATGAATTACCATAAACCCGAATTGCATAAGAAATTAATCAATATTAATTAAGAACTAATGAGAACCATCCAAACCACCAAGATAACCCCTAATCAGACGGAGGATCTGGGCCGCACATGATTGTGAGCACAGCTGATATATCAGTTTTACACTCTCGAGAGGTTGCACAACTTTACCCACAAGTCGTGAGCTACGCTAGTTGTTCATCACACTTTCTTAGGTGAGATGGCTAGCAAGCTCACTACGAGACCGTTACAAAGGATCACGTTGGTAAGGTGTAACCGCTAAGGATTCTGGATCAGCGACGATGGGGCCCACCTCCGGGGATACAAGCACACAGCACAGGCCAAGCCGGAGGAGCAGGGACCATTGAAGCCTACCACCCCTCTTGCCCACGTAGGCAAGTTACTCCCGAACCAAAATGACCTAATTAATAAGTGAAGACCGTCCCATTCCAGTCTTGTGGTTGCGCGGTTGTCCCAGGTTGTCGCTCTATGAACCGGTCCTTATGGAGAGTGGCCAACCAATCACTAAGCACCGTGCTGGCCCCCTAAACCAAGTTTCTAACAAAACATCTTTTAAGGAGACGTGAGCCACTCAAGCACACAGCACAGAGGGCCACTCTCAGGATTAAGTTGCATAGATCCATTAATCAAATTTAATTAAAAAGGACCAACAAATGTGTGAGAGCGCAGCACCTAGCACAACTAACCACAATGCAACCCCAAGGTACATATATAAAGGATAAAGGTGGCTAGGAAGTCCTTATAGGCATATAGAATTAAAATGCGGTATGAAATTGTATTTAAAAGTGGTATGAGGTTCATGTTATACTTGCCTTCCTCGTACTCTCCCGGCTGCTGCTCGAACTGCTCGGAAGATGGCTGCTCCTGGTACTGCTCCGAAGGCTCGACGTCTACTCACGATCATCAAGCATGGTCCACACATACACACGTGCACAACAATAGCAAACTATAAGAAAACAGTACACCAATACAATAGAACAGCACACAAAACCAGCCTAGAATTATTCTATGCATTACAACAATCGCAAGAGCGTGAAAGCCAACTAAAACGGAGCTAAGACGCGAAAACTAGGCTTAAAACAAGGTCCAGGGGCTTTTCTGTAAGAAACAGGAAAACCAGGGGGTTTCTATGCAAAAACTGAGGGCCTAAACCTAATTAAACTATAGACACAGGGGCTAACTTGCAAAAACTCCAAGAAAGGACTGAAAAACCTAAATCTAGAGAGCCCAGGGGTCTAAACTATAAAAACAGGACCTATCCGCAAATACTTTTGAACTTCGGGTGGACTGCGGGTTGATTCCTCAAAAGGGCAGGGGCTCTTTAGCAAAAGAAACGGGCTGAAGGGGTATGCGCTGTTATGGGCCACTGGATCTAATCTCTACGGCCCAGATCAAAAGGGGGCTGCAACCGGCGGCGATGGTCACCGGAGAAGAAAAGTCCGCGGCGGCGCGGCTCGGGGGCTCGCCGGAGACACGCGATCATGCGTTCCCGGGGATGATTCACGACGAGATCAAGCCCGGGAGGCTCAGCACGACATGGGGAACTGTTATCGCCGTATTTTGACCGGGCCAGAAGTGGGCCATGGAGCAAGATGGGCTTAGAAGGCAGTCACGACAAGCTTGCGAATCGGGCTTTGTGCGGATGATGGAGGCCAGTAAGGCCGTGTAAGTTAGGAATAAACAGTTAAGATTCGTGTCATGTTAGGTTAGGGTTAGTTAAAAAGAACAAGTCTACGGATTATAAATATGTACCATGAATAAACAAGAAAGACAAAATCGTTCAGCATCAACTCTCGGCGTATCGCCTCCCTTGTTCTAGGGTTTCTCATCGGGTAAGTGCCATGCGACCCCGATCACGTTCTGCGTGATCGGGGTAGCATCACCCTTGCTCGTTCGCTTACACGTTGCTCATGCTGAAGCCTTGTAGATGGTGAGTAGCGTTATTTATCTTAGCCCGCATGGAGTATTTTATTCTTTTTGCACCTTAATTATGCTTCATTCGTTGCTCTCGTGGGCTTGATCGTCATGTTCGTTCATGGATACGATGGTCATGTATTGTTTCGTATTTATTAGTAGATCCGATCTGTTATGGCTAGTTTCTGTTTATTTAGAAGCTTGGTTCGATATGTGCATGATTAGGCCTTGCAAACGAGTTGAATGATCCGATGGTATGCTTTGTATCGGCTCATCGCTTGAATAGAGGTTGTTTCAGGAATCGGCTTTTCGGTTGTTTCTTTGATCTCTGTTCAGATCGATATTCCGATGCCTTCGTGTATTTGTTAGGCTCAACCACGTGTAGGATGTTTCCGATTGTGCAATGAGGGCTTAGTTGTCGTGGGTTGGATTAGAGTGATATTTATGAAGCAAATATTGTTTAAATATATATATATATATATGTTCGCGTGCTGCATGTTCCGGAGACCCGACCCGGTGTTGATGCAATCGGCTCTTTATAGCCGATACCGGGGGGGAGATGATGAGCCGATCACGGCTCGAACTAATCTTTACACATGTCTATGCACGCAGGAGTTTGACACGTCATACCTTCCTGATCGGGTGCAGGATCGGGTGGCACGCCTAGCGACTCTCAGCCAGGGCGTGCGCCGGATCACTGGGCCGTTGACCGAGGGACCGGGGCCCACCAGCCATCCCGGAAGCCTCCCGGCTCCTCGTGTTGCCTGTCGCTGCCCGCCGGCGGGTTTTGACCGACAACACATTCTGGCACGCCCGGTGGGACCCTCTTCATCGACTTCGTCATCATCATCGGCATCATCTTCATCGACTCCGTTATCTTCGTCGACTCCGTCAGTGGTGGTCAATAAGATGGCAAGGGATGATCCGGTCACTTACGAGGAGCTCTCTGCTGAACACAAGCAGAGGTACAATGAAATCAAGACTCAATTTGAAGCCGATCTCATCGGCTCTTTTGAAAGGACTCGCAGCCACGGTGTCAGGTGGAGAGGGTTTTCACCTGAAGGTGCTCTTGATGGAGTAGATCTGTCTACCCCGTCTGAGGATCGTACCAGAGCTCTGCGGCAAGAGGTGAATTATGCGGTGGCTCATTCGTTGCACCGGCATTCTGAAAGTTTGGTTAATGCTTTCGAGCGTGTAGCTTTACGGGTGGTCCAAGAAATTATGAAGCACCAACATTCTCCGACTGGGCCTGCTCTGGGAAGCCATAAGGGAGAGTTGCCATTCCAGACCAGACCCCCATTGCCTTATGCGCTTGCAGCGGCGGAATTACACGGTGCTCCAGCTTATGTGGTTTACAAAGTGGGGGGTGATCCCACGGACCACCAGTTCTTCAACGAGCCACCCAAGGAAATCCCACATGGCTACATGTGTGCATACATTCCGGATAGCAATAACCCGATGCATCTCTCACAGAAAGTAGCTGGAGGGGTTTCTGGAGCTGACGCGGATAAACAAGCATGGCTAGCAACTTATGCTACAGGGCCGAGCCACGATAGTATGCACTCGGCCCCCGGGCTTCAAACAGCGGAACAAATTGGCGCCATTCTAAGGGATCAGTTTGGCATTTTGCCAAAGAGGAGAGCGGTCGGCTATACAAAGCCGTATCCAAGCGATTATGATCTAATTCCATTGCCACCAAAGTATCGGCTCCCTGAGTTCACCAAATTCAGTGGTGCAGAAGGTTCTAGTTCTATCGAACACGTGAGCCGATATTTGGCACAGTTAGGTATGATTTCTGTATCGGATCCACTACGAGTAAGGTTCTTTTCGCAGTCGCTCACGGGATCGGCCTTCGGATGGTACACGTCATTAGGTCCTGACTCCATCCGTACATGGAAACAGTTGGAAGAACAATTTCATATTTAGTATCATTCAGAAGCTGCGTAAGCAGGGATCGCTGACCTGGCGCAGATGCGACAGAAGCATGGAGAAACTGTGGCAGAATTCATTCGACGCTTCAGGGAAATGAAGAATAGATGTTATTCGACACGGATTTCAGAAAAGGAAGCCGTAGAATTGGCGTCGCTAGGGTTATTGAAGCTGATTAGGGATCTGGCTTTTCAATTGGAATTCACTTCTTTGGCGCATCTCGTCCAGAAGTTGACGACGCACGAGCAGCGTCACCCTGAGCTGTACCAAGAAAAGTTTAAGCGCCAAGTAGCGCTAGCTGATACTGAAGAAGCCGATGACTCCGGGGAAGAAGCGGAAGTATCGGTTGCAGAATGGGCTCGTGGCGCAAATCCCGTATCGTGCAAGTGGGTAAAGCAAACAGGACCGGCAAAGGGGTTCGATTTTGATGTAAGCAAAGTGGAACAGATTTTCAATTTATTATTGAAAGAAAAGCAGTAGACGTTTCCAGAAGGATACAAACCCCCCACAGCGCAGGAGTTGAAAGGAAGATCATATTGTAAATGGCATGATTCTTTTACCCACAGCACAAGCGACTGTAAGGAGCTCCGTCGGCAGATCCAATCGGCTATTGAGCAGGGCTGATTGATCCTAGGCCAGACCGCCATGAAAGTTGACACTCAGCCGTTCCCTGGTGTCAATATGGTGGAAAGTCACGATCGGACGGCAAGGCGACAACTGGACTTCGCGCTTGGCATCAACATGGCGGGGGTGGCATCACGTCGACAGAGCAAGGACGGAGAGGCTGATCCTAGCAATCGGCCCCAAAAAGTAAAGAAGGAATATGTTACAGAAAGGCAAGTAAGGTACGTAAGGAATCAACGGCCAACTTCTTCTGATCTTCTCAGGAAATACGAATACCAGTACCAGCAGCGCCTCCATCGGGAACCTCAAGAAGAGGAGTATGAGCGCCGCACCGGGAAGCGCCTAAGGAAGCACGAAGACGCCCGCGATCATTGGCACTGCCCGTTCTTCAGGTACTGTTGGGATTCAGGTATGAGCCGACTGCCTACTATCAGGGATTGCCCAGAGTGTGGACCAAGGAGGCCAGAAACAAGGGATTCGGTTTTCCAGCGGATGGGACCTGCCCCAATCCGGCAAGTGCGGGTTCGGTCACCACGAAAGGAGGACGAAGAAGAAGATAGGTATCACCATCCACGTTGGTGCCCCGATGGACTTAATCGTTCCCAGAAGCGCAGGGTTCAGCGGCTGCGTAGTTTGGAGGAGGCCGAAGCCAAGTACGTCGAGACCTTAAGGAAGGCGCGACCGGATTTGGCAGAACAAGTTCATTATGTGCAGGAAAAGGAGTCGCGCCCGCCCAGGAAGGAATGGCGGCCCAAGTCAACAAAAGCCGATAAGAAGGTATCGGCTGATGCACATCTGGTTTTCATACTTCCTGCAGAGTTCCATGCTCGGACCCAGGAGGAGCCATCGGTAGCCCAACTTGATTTGGGACCTCCGCCGGTGATATTCGAGAAGCCGCAAGCTAAGAACTACAAGCACCTGAAGGCCCTATATCTCAAAGGGTTTATTAATGGTCAGCCCGTTAATAAGATGTTGGTGGATACGGGAGCGGCGGTCAACATCATGCCATACTCAGTCCTGCGCCGTTTGGGGCGGTCCACTGCAAATTTAATCAAGACCAATGTCACGCTAAGTGATTTCAATGGGCAGACTTCAGAAGCCCAGGGTGTCCTCAGTGTGGAACTCACCATTGGAAACAAAACCGTCTCGACTTCGTTCTTCGTCGTCAATAGCAAGAGCACCTACAATGTTTTACTTGGCAGGGATTGGATCCACACCAACTGTTGCATCCCTTCCACAATGCATCAATGTTTGATCCAATGGGATGGAGATGAGGTGGAAGTGGTCCAGGCAGACGACTCGATCGAAATTTCGCATGCTGCCATGAGTATTTGGGATGCAGAGGACCAAGAGCCGATCTCAGGGATGAGCCTAGAAGGGTGTGACCGCATTGAGGCTACAAAAAACGGTGTAAGGCTGGTCTTATCCACCGGCCTCACAGAGTAAAAGAACTGCAAGGAGCGACACGTTGTAGCAAAGCTATAGAGGCCGATTCCTGCAATCGGCCCCAAAAAATCGATTTTGTAAAGACAAGTGTTTTACATAGTTGTTATGATATGGCCAGCGTTGGCAGCCGGCCTTGTTCTTTTTATAAAAATTTGGAAAATAATGGGATGCGTAGAGCGGCTGACCTTAACAATCGGCCGAGTTTTTGTGTATTGTATTCCTTTTCCACCTGCAGCATCGATCTAATAGAGGAAGGGAAGCTAGGGTATGGTTTCACATCGGCTGACGGACTTGAGGAGATAGATATTGGTCCTGGGGATAAGCCACGACCAACGTTCATAAGTAGGAAGTTACACCCGTCACTACGAGAGCTGATGATAGCTTTGCTGAAGGGATATGCCGATTGCTTCGCCTGGGATTACACAGAGATGCCTAGGCTAGATAGGAGTATAGTCGAGCATCGGCTCCCTCTTAAGGGCGGATTTCGACCATTCCAACAGCGGACACGGCAGATGAAAGCCGAAGTCCTGGTTGAAGTAAAGAAAGAAATAGAAAAGATGTTGGAAGCTGGATTTATCAGGACTTGTAGGTACGTGAATGATCTCCAGCGTTGTGCCCGTACAAAAGAAAGACGGCCGATGGAGGGTGTGCGTGGATTTCAGGGATCTCAATAGAGCCACTCCGAAGGATGAATACCCGATGCCCATTGCAGAGACATTGATCAATGCTGCCGCCGGCCACAAGATTTTAAGTTTCATGGATGGTAATGCAGGTTATAATCAGATCTTCATGGCCCCTGAAGATATACACAAGACTGCGTTTAGAGTGCCTGGAGCGGTGGGTTTGTTCGAGTATGTGGTTATGACTTTCGGCTTGAAGAATGCTGGTGCGACGTATCAGCGGGCTATGAACCACATCTTCCATGATCTGATTGGCAACCTAGTGGAGATTTATATCGACGACGTCGTGGTAAAATCCGCATCAGTCGAGGGACATCTGGACGATCTGCGGCGGGTTCTGGAACGAACTAGAAAGTTCGGGCTCAGGATGAACCCAAAAAAATGCGCTTTTGGCGTGTCGGCTGGGCAGTTTCTGGGATTTCTGGTTCATGAAAGAGGAATAGAAATTGGCCTAAAAAGTCAGGAAGCTGTACGCACCATGGTGCCACCCACCACCAAGAAAGAGCTCCAGCAGCTCATTGGTAAGATTAACTTTGTCAGAAGGTTTATCTCTAATTTGTCCGGGCGAATTGAGCCTTTTATGGAGTTAGTCAAGACTAGAACCAGTGCTGAGTTCCACTGGGGGGCAGAACAGCAACGGGCATTCGAAGAAATCAAAGAATATTTGTCGAAACCGCCTGTGTTGGTGCCACCACAACAGATAGACCATTCTATATATATTTATCAGTTGGTGACACTTCTATTGCTTCAGTGGTGGTACAATTCTATGATGGCAAAGAGAGGGTGGTATTTTATCTCAGCAGAAGGTTGTTGGATGCAGAAACAAGGTACCCCGATATGGAAAAACTTTGTTTGTGTTTATTTTTTACATGCACCAAGCTTCTCCATATTCTGCTATCAGCTGAAGTAATCGTCATCTGCAAATCGGATGTCATAAAACACATGCTATCGGCTCCTGTATTGAAAGGCCAATTGGGGAAATGGATGTTTGCGTTATCAGAATTTGATATCCGATATCAACCTGCAAAAGCGGTTAAAGGGCAGGCGTTAGCGGATCTCATTGCTGAGAGGGTTAACACCAATATAGCAGCACTTTCTATACGAGCCTGGGCTATGTACTTCGACGGATCAGTTTGTGGAGATGGATGCGGCATTGGCGTCTTACTGGTATCGCCTCGGGGGGCAACGTATTCTTTCTCGATCAGATTACCTGTCGCCTGTACCAACAATCTTGCAGAATATGAGGCGGTACGTAAAGGCATGGAGTTACTTCTAGATGCCGGAGCCGAAGCAGTGGAGGTTTTTGGAGATTCAAAATTGGTTATTTCCCAGCTTATAGAAGAATACAGATGCGAAAGTGAGCTGCTGTTCCCAATGTGGGTTCAATGCCAGGAGCTAATAGCTCAGTTCAGGTACATTAATTTTTATTGGATACCTAGAGCTCAGGAATGCCGAAGCCAATGATCTAGCGCAGCTGGCCTCAGGGTATAAAGCCGATGGGTCAAATCATCAGGTATATTTCCTGACCAGGGAGATTGGAGAGCCGATATCTTCAACTACTTGAAGGATTCGGCTCGGGGGGCACCCAAGAGGATACGATACAAAGCTATGAAATATGTCCTCATAGGGGATGATATGTTTTACAGGACCTTAGAAGGGTTATTGCTTAAGTGTTTGGGGCCAGTTGAATCCAATCGGCTCCTGCATGAAGTTCATGAAGGAACGTGTGGGACTCATCAGTCGGCCCACAAGATGAAGTGGCTAATCAGGCGATCAGGGTACTACTGGCTACCATGCTTGAAGATTGTTTTAAGTATTATAGAGGGTGTCAAGCATGTCAGAGGTTCGGAAAGATCCAGATGGTGCGCGTCCGTAATGAACCCCATCATTAAACCATGGCCGTTCAGAGGCTGGGGTATGGACATGATCGGCAAAATTAATCCTCCATCTAGCAAGGGTCACAGTTCATTCTAGCTATCATAGATTATTTTACCAAATGGGTGGAAGCGTCCCAATGAAATCGGTGGCATCCAAGGATGTTATTCAGTTCGTCAAGAACACGTCATTCATAGATTCGGGATTCCGCAGACTATTACAACAGATGGTGGCTCGGTTTTTATTTCAGAAGAATTCAAGAAGTTTGCTGCTGATATAGGAATCAAGCTGATTAGATCGTCTCCATATTATGCTCAGGCGAATGGACAGGCCGAAGCGTCCAATCAGAGTCTTATCAAGTTGATCAAAAGGAAGATTGATGAATACCCCAGACGCTGGCACGAGGTCTTATCAGAAGCACTCTGGGCATACCGTATATCATGTCACGGGGGACAAAAACTTCTCCTTACCACTTGGTCTACGGCAGGAGGCCGTGTTACCATGGGAGGTTACGGCCGGATCAAGGCGCGTAGAATTCCAGAATGATTTATCCGCTGAAGAATATTCTACTTGATGAGTGATAATGTGGAAGATCTCACGGAACTCAGGCTATGGTCATTAGAGAAGATTAAGGAGAATAAGGCTAAAGTAGCCCGTGCATATAATAAAAAGGTTAAGCCAAAGGAATTTCAAGTAGAAGACTTGGTTTGGGAAGCAGTATTACCATTGGGAACTAAAGACGCGGCATATGGCAAGTGGTCCCCAAACTGGCACGGGCCATACAGGGTTGATCAGGTCCTACCGGGGAACGCAACATGCTTGAAGAATTGGACGGCGTTAAGTTTCCAGTAGCAGTCAACGGCCAACACCTTAAGAAATATTTCCCAAGTATGTGGGCTAACGAATAATGAAGCCGATGGCACCCATCAGGCCACAAGCCGATGCAGCCAGCAAGCTAAGTACCGCCGATTTTGGTGGCAAGACAGGAAACGGAAAGGATTAGAACAGCCGATGCAGTGCCATCGACTTTAGAAGTGCGCTTACGGCAATCAAGTATCACAGATTGTCAAACAGCCGATGTGCCACCATCGACTTTAGGTTCACTACATAAAAACACAATGGGTTCACTACATAAAAACACAAAGTTTATCTGGGCAGGACTGCTGAAGGAAAGCGTCAATAGCAGCGATAGCATCAAGGCGGATACGGTCAACCTCAGCAAGTACCGCTTCATCCTCTTCATCCGCCCCTGGCACCACCTGTTTGCTCAAGCTGTTCAGCTCGGCCAAGTCCGTCTTCAGATCGGCAGTCAAAACTTCTGCCTCCTGCTTGGAACCCGCGATGAGATCCTTCTCCTCCTGGATGCGTGCTTGGTGGCCCGGACCTTAGCTTCAAGGTCTTCCAGTTCTTTCTCCAAGAGGCGAAGCCGATGGGCGGAAGCAGATGTGTCGACCTTAGCGTCGAGTGCGGCCTTCTTCTTGTTGATCGACTGACACATCTCAGCGATGATGGTCCTTAGGAGCGATTGGGAACGCCGAGTCTCGATCCTGCGGCGAGCTTCTGCCACTTTTGCTTGGAAGGAAGAAAGATACCCGGCCGGAAGAGCTTGACCTGGAGCTCACAGGGAGCTGGGAGTTGACCTCGTCGAGAATTTGCTTGACTGCACTGGAATCCTGAATCAGGGCGGAGATTGGACCCGACAGAAGATCCTTCACGCGGAGAAGTTGATCGGCAGTGCTGGTCAGGCCCGAGGGAGAGTCATCAGCCTCCAATATGGTCGACCCGATCGAGGCAGGGTCGAACGCAAGGGCTCTGAAAGGTCCAGGTTCTGGAGGAAAAGAGGGTGAGACAGGCATTGAGGAGAAGACCAAAATAGTTACAAAGAAAAGGCATACCTGTCCTGAAAGGGAAGTGGCGATGGCCAACGAAGGGGCGATCGGCTCCCGGAGTACGTTCCCTCCAAGGAATAAACGGTGGCGGCAGGGGCCACATGAACCGCACCTCCAGAGGAAGAAGCGACAACCGACGGGGTAGCAGTCGGCTCTGCGGGAGCAACAGCCGATGAGATGGCGATCGGCTCTGCTGGGCGTACCTCTCGTGCAGGGGAATCGGCAGTAGCTGAGGCGGGAGAGGATCCTTCAAACAGGGGCCAACGAGGGATGTAGTCACGACCGGCGCCTGCAGACTTGGCGAAGCAGCTGGGACAACAGCCGATACAGAAGGGTCCTCCAAGATTGTTGCACCGGGATCACGGAGAGTGATCAAGGCCCTGATAGGCGCATCCACATCCTCTGGCACTTCCGAAGATGAGCCTTTCTGGCATGGGGGCTCCTCCCCGCTGGAGACTTCTACAACGGCAGGCTACAAGAGAAGAGAGCAACATCAAAGGAGACATGAACAAAACCCGATTGCAAAGCGGGAGGAGGGGCCAAACCTGGTTGATGACTGGAGATGATGGATTAGGGGAGGACGGCGCAGCTTCCTTCCGGACCTTTTTGACAAGAATCTTCCTCGTCTTAGTGCGGGCCCGGGGGGCAGCAGCTTCAGAAAGTCGTTTTCGCTTGGGGGTCAATTTAACGGTGCTCGGCTGAATCTGCATCACACTTTTTGAAGGAGGGGGTGCATTCCTGCCAAAGAGGACCACAGGAGCAACCGCCCGGAAACAAAAAGGCGATCCATCCTCGTTCATCGGCTCTGGGCCGTCTTCTTGCTGCAGAAACAGAAAATGGATTCAGGAAGGATCTAGCAAAGTTTAAAGAAGGAACGTTAATCCAAAAGTCGGTACCTCTCCAGCGGGAATGTCATACTCGGGGTGAATCTGCTGTAGCATCGGACCCAGAGCTCTTCGGAAAATGTGAGTTTTCCACATCGTCCACCATCCCTCAAAGTCGACAGCCGAAGAGGTAAAGGTAAAATTGGCAGGGACAGATAAGGAAAGGTCTGTAAACAGGCTATAGCATCTTTGGGCGGTCAGAGCGTCAGGGAGGTCCACCCTGTTTGATGTCAACAGGTGGAGAAGGAAGTGGGGAGGCACCTGCGCAAGACCAAACTGCCGGGCTGCTACGACCGGCTGGTAAAACTCATAACCAGAGGATCCGATTAGAAGTACTCATGCCAACTGGGAGAAGACAGGGCCGAACCATAATGGAGTAAAGGCGCCTAGTGTCAGCGTCACAGTCAATATCGGCTAATCGGAAGGCAGCCGGGTTCTCGAAGAGTTCAGAATTGGCATAAGGAAGAAAGTTTGGGTTATCAAGGCCTTTATAGAAAATCTTGAACCAGCGGGAAGCGCTTAGAGGATTCAATTTCCCACCAGGGAGATTGTATAAGGCCTGCCCGAAACTAGTACACCTAATCAGTCTCCCACTCAGATCAGGGAAGGAATTGCCGACTAAGGAAGGGAAATCAGGGTCAGAACTTTGGAAATAAAGACGAGCCCACAACTGAATGAACCACCATGAGCCACCAGTTCTGATCTTCTTCTGAGAAAGGAGGCTAGAAGTCATCAGATGGAGATATCTGTAAAGTTCCCCCAAAAAAAGTCTACCGAGGCCAATAGGTTGACCCTTGGCCAGCTCATAAGCCAAGGAAAGGTAGTTCTTGGTCGGGGCAAGGGAAGGGCCACAGAAGAGGAAGTGTTCAAGCCATAGGTTTAGAAAGGCCGTGTGCTCCTTCTCCGATACAGGGCCTTTGCTCTTCTGGTGTTGGCTCAGGTATGTGCTCCAGTTAGTACATTCAGTTTTGGAAGACAGTTTGTAAGGGACTACATGGAGGCTGTAGGCAGAAGGGCAAGCTGATGATACGTCTAGGCCGGTGATCATCACAACATCTAGCAATGTTGGTGCCAATGGGCTATGCCCGAAGAGGAAACAGTTCAAGGCGTCAGACCAGAAATAGCCGATGGTCTTCAGAAGGTTCTCATCTTTTTCAAGGGGGGAAAGGGACAGAGACAGAGCATCGGCTATCCCGATTGATTCCCATAAGGGCTGGTAGGTGTTCGCTACTCCGTTGTACCAAACTATCCAACCTTCAGGGGGATTTGGCCAGGCGCGGAGGCTATCCGACCAAGATTCTAGGTCTATATCCTGACTCACAAAGGGGATTCAGTTGGCTTCGCACGAGATCAGATCTATGGGTTTCTCGTAGGAACGAGGTCCAAGGCAGAAAGAATTGGGGGAAGAAGGGTGCGGTAAGAAGATATCGGAAGCCTGAAAAAACCCCAAGAAATCAAGATTGCCGAGGAAAGAGTCATTTAACCGCGCAGTAAAATTTGCGGATGCCGCATTAAATTAATGGGGGTCGGAGTTTACCTTCAAACCAAAGGCGGCGGCGGCGGTACGCGAAGATTCCGCCATCGGGAATCTTGAATCGAGACCCTGGAGAGTGGATCTAGGTTTGGCGGCGCAAGATCGGATGTGTGTCTCAAGGACCAGGGAGGATCTTGCGGCTAGGGTTTGTGAGCGAAAAGAAAATCGGAGTTGACTTGGATCCCAGAATCTACAGAGATGTGCGTTGAATTGAAAGGCCGACAGAGGGTAAAGTAAATTGAAGGGGCTATGTCGGATCCGGATCGGTATATCCTAAGGCCGATGCGTTGCCATCGGCTTTTGAACATATTATTGTGCGCGAGAAGAGTTGCTGATACAAAAGCGGATTACATTCATAGCGAGGCAGTAAAAACAAAAGAGGAGCTAACTACTCCTAAAGATGACCTGGTAGGGATGCTACGGTCTACCACCAGTACACACCAGAGGTCTTGCGGCGCTTGGACGGTGGAGCAATGCTAGTGCCACTGCTGCTGCTATCGCTGCGGCTATCGTTGTCGTCCCCGCCGCTGCTGCTGGTAAAGCTGTCATCGTCTTCAGCTCCTTCGCGGCCGTCGGAAGTGTCGTCCGATGACCTGTCAAAAAGGAAGGTACCTGCCATCGGATCTTCCTCGGAGGAGATGGAATCGGTTTTCTCCTCTGAGAGAGAAAGGTCCTCTCCCCAAGTTGCATCGTCTTCATCTTCCTCCAGCTCGGCCCCGAGGAGGAGTGCGAGATCCTCGCCATCAGTCAGGGATTCATCATCCTCTGATTGGTAAAGGAAGTCCCATTCCTCTGCATCCCAATGCAGGGGGGCACAGACCTCATAAGTGGCGATTGGGTCTTATTCTGGAGTCGGCTCTCGAGAGGATTCGGATTCATAAGAGATGACGGAGGAGGCAGAAGAAGAAGAGGCCATAGTAAAGGAAGAGAGGAAGAATTGGCGATGGCTATGAGGGGAAATGGTCAAGGAGGGTGCCGGAAATAAGTTTATAAAGCCAACGAGTGGGTGAAATGAATCGGCACCATAACGGTTCCCTAGGAAGCTGGCACAGAGCAGTCGCGTCCATCGGAAGTCGAAAGGGCATGGTTGTACGGATCGGAAGACGAAGGGTCAAGGCGGCGTAAAAAATAAGATGATTTCGGAATTACCATTACCGAAACCAAGGGGGCATGTGTTATCGCCGTATTTTGACCGGGCCAGAAGTGGGCCATGGAGCAAGATGGGCCTAGAAGGCAGTCACGACAAGCTTGCGAATCGGGCTTTGTGCGGATGATGGAGGCCAGTAAGGCCGTGTAAATTAGGAATAAACAGTTAAGATTCGTGTCGTGTTAGGTTAGGGTTAGTTAAAGAGAACAAGTCTACGGACTATAAATATGTACCATGAATAAACAAGAAAGACAGAATCGTTCATCATCAACTCTCGGCGTATCGCCTCCCCTGTTCTAGGGTTTCTCATCGGGTAAGTGCCATGCGACCCGATCACGTTCTGCGTGATCGGGGTAGCATCACCCTTGCTCGTTCGCTTACACGTTGCTCGTGCTGAAGCCTTGTAGATGGCGAGTAGCGTTATTTATCTTAGCCCGCATGGAGTATTTTATTCTTTTTGCACCTTAATCATGCTTCATCCGTTGCTCTCGTGGGCTTGATCGTCGTGTTCGTTCATGGATACGGCGGTCATGTTTTGTTTCATATTTATCAGTAGATCCGATCTGTTATGGCTAGTTTCTGTTTATTTAGAGGCTTAGTTCGATATGTGCATGATTAGGCCTTGCAAACGAGTTGAATGATCCGATGATATGCTTTGTATCGGCTTATCGCTTGAATAGAGGTTGTTTCAGGAATCGGCTTTTCGGTTGTTTCTTTGATCTCTGTTCAGATCAATATTCCGATGCCTTCGTGTATTTGTTAGGCTCAATCACGTGTAGGATGTTCCGATTGTGCAATGAGGGCTTAGTTGTCGCGGGTTGGATTAGATTGATATTTATGAAGCAAATCTTGTTTAAATATATATATATATATATATATATATATATATATGTGTGTGTGTGTTCGTATGCTGCACGTTCCAGAGACCCGACCCGGTGTTGATGCAATCGGCTCTTTATAGCCGATACCGGGGGGAAGGTGACGAGCCGATCACGGCTCGGACTAATCTTTACACATGTCTATGCACGCAGGAGTTTGACACGTCATACCTTCCTGATCGGGTGCAGGATCAGGTGGCACGCCTAGCGACTCTCGGCCAGGGCGCGCGCCGGATTACTGGGCCGTTGACCGAGGGACCGGGGCCCACCAGCCGTCCCGGAAGCCTCCCGGCTCCTCGTGTTGCCTGTCGCTGCTCGCCGGCGGGTTTTGACCGATAACACCAAGCGCAGCGCGCAATATACAACACCCCAAAACAGGACGTAGGGTAGTACGCTACTCTAGCGGCCCGAACCTGTCTAAATTTATGTCTTGTGTCCTTGTGTTTACCTTCAAGTTCCAAATCCGGCGATTCCTCACTAAATAATCACCTACCTTAGGGTATCCTTAGGTAGGCCGACGGTAAAAATACCGACACATTGGAAATCATCTATTGCAATATTAAAAAAATTCACCATTTGCAACATCAAAAACCAGCTGTCACGAGCCCAAACTGTAGGGCTTTTCACCAGATCAAGAAGTCTTCAAACCAACCAACAATTGAAACAAATTGAAAAATCTGTCAGAACAAAATAAATCATCCATTGCAACATATACAAAGACCTATAGCAACAAGGAGAGCTGTTGCTATGAATTTCTGCAACTGAGTCAATAGGAACACAACATACATGCCTCTCAACAAAATCCTCCACCATGACTGCTGCCGCCATAGACCACCCGACCTGAGCTTCATGTTCATCAGTTGTGACACAACGCTTTCTCGAGCTGGAAGGAGGACAAGGTGGTCGTCCACATCACGGAGCTCGGCGAGGAGCTGCAGCCTTTGGCGATGCGCTGTCGCCCTTGTTCGCCGGCCCACCACCTTCTAGCCCGCATCATGAGACGTGCAGGACGGTCGGAGCCGCTTGTCTCGTCTCGTGCCCCACGTGCCTCCGCGCAAGAGATCCATGAGGGGGAAGGGGGCTGCCCTGCTGCTGTAACCATCCTGCACGCGAGGGAAGGGTCTACGTTCCACCGATAGCTTGCAGCAGAATGCATATTGAGAGAGGGAGAGGGAGGGAGAGAGGGAGAGAGAGAAAGAGAGAGATGCAGATGGAACAAGGAGGAGGGGGAAGGCAGAGGATAAAGATGAGTTGTGTCGTGAGATGGTGGGAGCTAAATGTATGGATGAGGGTGATAAGAGGATGGGCCCTAGGTGGGGCGTGCGATGCCTCGGACGCTTGTGTCTTAGAATTACCGAGATTTTTTATATGTTACTTTATCGGTAGTTGTGTTAAATTTTAGTCCATGCATTTACAGTCATTTCCTAATGTCTAATATCTTATTCGTTGTATATAATCATTTGTTTCTCATGTTGAATATTTTCGCTATACATAATTATTTGTTCCTGATGTTTAGATCCATTCATTTGTAAAACTATATGTTTCTGAGGTTCAACATTTTGTTCATCGTATGCAATCATTTGTTTGTATAATTACTTTCTACTATTTATCCTACAGAAATACATGTTCGCGACATTAAATATTTTGTTTGTAGTATATTATAATTTTGTGTGTCATGTTTAATCTTTTGTTCGTAGGAAACAATCTTTTGTTACTAATGTTCAAATGTTTGTTTGCAGGTATAAAAAATCCAGATTAACAAAAAATGTTCTAAAAAAGTATCCAAACATAATAGTAAAATCAAAGTTCAATTTAGATGCAAGGTTTAGGAGTTGGCTTTTTAATTTTAAATTTGCAAGCATGTGGATGATGTCATCAACCTTATCTTTTCTTTCATACCCGCACCGGCTCATCACGACAACCAAGAAATAGCTGGACCACATTTGCAAAAGGTCAATCCCAAAACCATATTAATTGGGCTTATAAACAACAGTTAGAAAAAATAATGCATAACATAGTGCGCGAGAATGATTCCGTCAGGCAACGCATGATTTTCTATCACCTCAAGCGGATGCATAGCCACGCCCGACTTGTCCTCCTCATCCTCCTCAATCTTCTCTTCTTCCCGCTATTCATCAGCTAAGAGAAGTCATTTCATGCTTCATTCTTCATTGGCTAAGCAAAGCTCATTTCAAATGCATATATGCTTATTTAGCCTTCAGTCTTTCACACTTCATTATCTTTCTTTGAGGGATTCGGCAGGGGAGCCCCCTACCTATTTTTTTATATATAAAAGGCGGGTATGTACAAGTGAGAGTTTTTACAAGGCGTCACACCTAAGAAGAAAAGGAAAAACATCAACAGAGACTACTCATAAAACAATTAAGTTTTTCTCCCAACAGCGGTCCTGCCCGAAGGGTGACCCACTTTAAATCATCAAAGAAGTAAATCCTCCATCTCGCAAAGGAAGTAGCTGCCCGGTCGAAGACAATTATCATTCCTGTGTTTTGAAATGAACCAGTTTCCAAATGGACCAATATGCAATCATCACAACTTCTCTAAAGCTAATAGAAGCAAAGGCTTGTCGAGCTTGAATGATCATGTCGAGAAAGGGAATATCAAAGTCCCAAGAGATACCAAGGAAGGTCCAACATGCTTGGCTAAACGGGCAGTCAAAGAAGAGATGAGAAATAGTCTCTTCAACAAATTCAATGCAAACTGGGCAGAAATACGAGTCCAAGAATATGTGTCTCCTCCGCAGCATGTTTCTAGTATTGAGCATGTCTTCCAGAAGAAGCCAGAAGAAAAATTTATGCTTGTTCTGAACCTTAGACTTCCAAGCCCACTTGAACAATGGAGAGGCAAAAATACTTCCTGAGAGAGCTTTATAAGCCTTTTTGCTTGTAAAAAGATTCAATCCCCAGATGTAAAGCCAAGCATCAAAATCAGATTCCAGTCTATCCATTGTTACCAAAGAGTCCTTTAAATCAAATAGTTGTTGTTGAGCTTCAGAGGAAAGGGGCAGCCTAAAATTCAGGTTGTCTGGACTAGAGATAAACTAACAACAAGAGACCTTTTGATTTCTCACAAAAGAGAGTAGCTGTGGATACTTCCATTTCTAAATACCGAGGTCCCACTGATCATGCCAGAAAGAGACAATAGAGTCCTGATAAATTTTATACTTAGCAATTATGAAGAAATTATCTCAGACAGACATGACATCTCTCCACCAGAAGGATCCAACATTTTTCCGGAGATGAGCAGGGGTGCCATTTCTGTATAGGTGATTCCAAGTTAAGTGAACCTAAGGCAGATCTTCATGACTGTAAAATTTGTGCAGGAACTTAAGGAGTAGGGAAGTGTTCTTTGACTAAATATTCTTTGAAGTTAGAAAACAAGTAATCAACAACTAGTAGCAAATCGGGATAGAAGCTATTATTAAAACTAGAAAAACAACTTGTGGATAGGATAATAAACTCCATACAAAGATTTTGCTCCACATGATGCTGCAACCCTAAAAAAGATTTGGAGCTTCAAAGTGCGAAATTCATCGTCTATGTTTGACTAAGCATCTGGCGTGATTATATTCACCAATCATGTATTTATTAGTTACATCATCAATTGTTGCGGCAAATGGTTGTATTATGCCAGCTTTCTGCAAGTAATGGTTTCAACATCTAACTCAAATGCATTTTTCTCATCTGATCCAGAGAGAGTAGTTTGAACTAGTCAACAAACAATGCAAGAAAGTAAGACGCGGAATAGTTTTGCATATCTGATAGATGAAATACTCTACACTATATATTCAAAAATGTTATTGTAACGACACACACTTTTCAAAACCATTGAGACAAACAAGTCTTATTCGTTGAGTGGACATGAAGACATTATTCAAGTATGAATAAATTATTTTAAATTGTTGAATATGTATGGAATGTAAAACGAACAGTACAAACCAAGGAATTACAAGTACAAAAAGATTTCATTTTGGAAACATATCTTCTTTCGTTAATGTTAAAAATTTAGATTTGTTGTTTGAAAATTGCAAGAATATACCTTTGTCACCCAACCAACAGCCCATCTTGAATATTGGGACTTTTGTTTTGGAAAAAACATCACCAAAATGTCATGTTCCTTTGCTCTCAACATTCAAACCACCCTACAAATTTATGAAAAAATCTGAATTTTTCTCATAATTTTCAAATTCATTATTTTGTACATTGAAAATAAAAAGAGTTTTGTTTCTTTAGAATTTATCTGTTTCATTTGTAATTGTAAATTTTAATATTTACATTGATTTTTCTAAATCCCTTTGACTGGAGCGTGTTGTACAGTACAACCTTTTTTATAATTATATGATTATTTTGATGTTTCTTTTTGAAGGTATATAAACAAAGGAACGCAATATATTTTAGGGAATGACTCCACAACAATCGAGTAAAATATAATGGTGTGACTCAATTTTTAGGCCAGTAGGATGAAGCCACGTAGCATTTCCAGCTAACAAAAATTGAGTGACAAGTATCCAAAAAATCAATCGATTTGCCTATCAAACATGCAAGGGAAAAATCGACTGAAAATCCAAATTTGTATCCACTAAATAACATGTAAGCGAGACTCATGGCCCAATAGATGTGCACGTACATCAAAGTTGCATGGCGGTGTGCATGATCGGTTTAGTTTAGTGGCTCGTTTCGATTTGTTCTTTTTAATTTACTTGTGGAGATGCACGTGGTGCTACATGCACGTATTTTAAAAAAATTATTTAAAAATAAAATTAATTTTTTATTAATACTGAGCAATGATGTCTTTCATTCAATCTGCTAACTTTATAAGAAACATAAGTTATATCACACAAACAACAATTTTGTTGATCAATATATTAGATATAATATAATAAGTGGAGAAAATACTTATGGATAATAAAAATAAAACCAAACACACCTTATGGAGCACTGAGCTCGAGCAGCTCGTTTAGCACGTTTCCCTTAGGACGTGTCCAACAGATGTCAAAATCGCCAGCTTACATCAGCATTTATTTGACGTGGAAGATAGAGAACGCAAAAAATGCATCACGCTAGCGAGTGCAGACTCGCTAAGCTGTACGTTTCGCGAGGAGCATAGTGTCTCTGACCTCATGAGCCCAGTTGTATTGGTAAATGAGCCTAGTTTTTTTCTTTCTTGTTTCCTCCCGAGTCCAAATCGGCTGGCGATTTGCCGCCTCTGTTGGAGGCGCTCTTAGTCTGCTTCGACTCGATCTTGCTGTCCTTTTTGGCACGAGAGAGCAGCGACACAGGATGTCCTGCTCCTACATCAGATGTTGGTAACTGCGTGAAGCACGCACGTCAATCGAATCATTCATCACGGGATCGGATATGAGTAAAGGGGAGAATCTACCTGCACATGATGCGGCGGGAGCAGGTGATGAGCACAGCTTCTCCTTGTTCCGGAACGGCGGCGCCGCAACCACGGAGGCGGGCTCGGCGTCGGGGGCGGGTCCTTGAAGCCCAAGAGTGTGCGCGGCGGGCGCGCCTGCGCGGAGAAGGGCTAGCACTAACGAGCATGCATGTGTGGTTCGTACGTGCAGCTAATAGGAAGAAGATTTATTGCCAACGGATGTTGATTGGAGCTAGCCATCACATACATGCATGTAGAGGTGTTTAATTCCATTAACACATACATGCATGTGTGGTTCTTACGTGTAGCTGATAGAAAGAAAATAAGCTTAGCCTAATTTATTGCCCACGGATGATGTTGATTGGAGCCAATCACAAACATGCATGTAGGGATATTTCCATTAACATGTGCACATATTGCAGAGGTAGGAAAGGAATTAAAGAGAGAGGAGGAGGCTGATTTGTCAGGCAGGTGATTAGAAACACAAAGCAGGGGTTGCGGTTGTTCTAGGGTAAGTTTAGGTGAAAAAAGTTTGGCTTTTTGAGCAGATTCATTTTCTAAATTGTGGTTTCGAGGTCGTTTACCAAACTTTGGTACCCGCTTAGCCCTTACAAGTGGATCCTCCGTAAGAAGTACGATGGGCCTAATATAATCTTAGTGAGAAAGGTTTTCGGTATAGATTTAATTGCTAATGTTGGTGCGAATGTAGTATAAGGTTCACCAGCATTGTTGCATACTTTAAGTTGAGAGTCTGGACTTTGGACGTCGTATTGTGTAGGCTACTAGGTTTATTACTAAGACGTGCATTCATTATTGATCCAATATCATGGTTGGTGCGGTTTGTCCTTTAATTTGTGTCCTGATCCTATATCATATGGTTGATGCGGTTTGTCCTTTATGTCCACCACAGCTAATATTTTTGATTGAGTCCACCACCGGCAGCACCTTTCTAAAGATTTAGCAAAAACAAACATTTCACTACTACAAAAAAGTGACTTGAGGAAAATCAAGTAATAAAGAGATCATAACAAGAACACTAAAATCTTACTGCTGCATTTCACCTCATACATACCTTGTTTAAAAAAACTAGAATGGTATCAACAAAAAAAAAACTAGAAGGCCCCCTAAGGCTTTAACAGTCCTGTCAAAACATTTCAGAAAGGTCATTTGCACACATAATTCAATAGAAAAAAAAAGAAAAACAACAAACATACTTTAGAAATACAAAACATTACAGCTTCTTTACTAATTTGATCAGACCAAAAGAAATTACACCATGCAAAAAACTACTTAAAAATCTCCGCGACAAGCAGGAAACACGTATGTCGCCATGAGATTGACCGCTGGCATGCCATCTCAGTGAACAATAGTACTGCAAAAAGAAGAGATAGAAGAAAATGGAAAATGACACATACAAAACACACACATATGGTTTAGATGACAACACGTGATAAAAAACAAGTACAAGAAAAAATTGAACTTTATGGTTCATCTAAACTAACCTAGCTGATCTTGCTTCAATAACCACGCACTAATGAGCTAAACCCACAACAACAAACAAAATGCACGTTGGTGAAAACGAAACCTAGCTAGCTGCGAGCCACTTGTTCTCGGCCTTCTCGCTCACACAGGAGGCAGGAGCCCTGGAGTTCCTGTCTCTGTCCAGCAGTACTAGTGGCGGGCCTGGCTCCAGCGCGAGCTCGCTTGCTGGGCCGGCCTGGCACGATAGGCAAACAACCGGCGTACAAAAAATCGAGTGAGAATTGGAAATTACTCGAGTGTTAGTTAGGAATTCCGTATATTTTTTTGAAAGAAACTCTGGAAAAAGGAGAAAAAATTTGCAGTTGTGATGGGCTGCGCGTTCTGAGAAATGAACTAGTACATTACGCGCGCCCATATCAACTTTGTTTATGTTCGGTCATAATCTATTCATGAATTAAATATCATTTTGAATCATAGAATTTGCAAATTAGTAGATCCACATTAATGAGGAGAAGAACAAATCAGAATTCACTGCTTACATTATAAAGAAATACAAGGCTTCTTGACAAGAAGTTCTAGCACTTGCGGTTATATCACAATGAGACCTAGCATTTGCTGAGAGAGTAGCTGTCAGCTTCATAATCTAGGATAGAAATCTAAAATATACATACGGTTATTCAAGGGAAACAGAAGACTTCTGCAAGTGGCTCGTCTCATTCATAAAAGGAGTGGAGATATCCTGCTTCATAGTTTAGAATTGAAATCTAAAATATACATATGGTTATTCGAGCAAAATGAGAGCCTTCTGCAAGTGGACAGGAGAAGTTAGTATTGTAATTAAGGCAAAGAGGTGGTGAAAATAACAAAATGTGAATTTAGAAATTTACCAGAAAGTTAGAAAACCGTGTTGTCACTGGCCACGAAAGGACAATCTTTTTCTACGGTTTCACACTCTTTCGTACTTGTACAGTAGCAGTGAACAGGCGAAGGACACATTTTTTCTTTGGTCTCAGGCTGAGAACAGCAGAGGCTATTGAAGTCAATTAATCTTGACTGCGGCTGCTACTATTTTGTCGGTGGACAATGGATGAACAGGAAAGGAAGAAAGGGCAAAGTAAATAGTAAATACATTCACATGAGCACCCTTATATTGGTTTCTATTAATGCCTCTAAGTTATTAATTATAGTGCTTGCATGAATTTGGTTTCAACAATGGTTGATGAGTATTTAAAGTAGCTTCTAGTGTGATAAGTAATAGGCATTAGATATAAATATTATATATTATGGAGTATCACTATTGTTTGCTGCATCTTTGATTTTTGTCCATAGCCATTGCAGAGCACCCACTAACCCTATGTCAATGATGTTTATCCATGTGCATAGTACTTGCAGTTTCAAAGTGTCCAAAATAACATATCTGTTTTGTTTTGCTCTCATCCGCGTAGCTCATCCAAAATTTGAAGCAATACTAAGAACTCAAGTTCGGATAAATCAACATTGCTATCTATTGAATTTAGCAAAAACTTTAAGTAACTGCTACTGTCAGTGGCATCAAAGCTCTTATTTATGACACAGCAAAAAACTGGAAAACATATCGATACACTACTCAATCCCTTCATACTATATAAATGCATTGTGTGTAGCGGCTGCGATTTAGGGCATGTTTGGGAGCACTCCACTCCACAAAAACAAGCTCCACTCCACCAGCTCCACTTTTTAGCAGCTCCACTCCATCTTTTCTAGCAAAACTTGGAGCTGACGTACGTGTTTGGGAGATTGTGATGCTCCAGCTCCAGAAATATGAGAACTTGGTAGGAATAGTCTATTTTGCCCATGGTGGTTGGATGAAGGGTTGGTTTATTTTTTCCGCTGCTACAATAATGTTCCAATATCATTGTTCAACCAAATAATATTAAATATCGCAATAACTATGGTACAAAATCAATATTTTATTACAAACGAATTCCAAGCGATAGATAGTGATGTGGCCAACTCATCACGAAAGGCATCCATAGTTTGGGCATTGACCGCGGAAGTTGAACCATCGCGCGCCGCTTGTGGAACGGCATATTTGTTGTATCTTTCCGGTATTGTAGGAATAAAATTAGGATCATGATCAAATCGAGCGAAGTCTTCATCTTCACCTCCATGCTCACGAATGAAATTGTAAAGAATCATGGTAGCCACAACAATCATTTTTTGCTTGTACATGGGATATGGTGGAATCTTCCAAAGAATTGGCCACTTCATTTTCAATAATCCAAAAGATCGCTCAATCACATTGCGGATAGATGAGTGAACCCGATTGAACCTTTCCATAGGAGTCTTAGGTTCGGTACCTCTATGCCATTCCGGTATATAATATCTTTCACCCTTGTAAGGAGCAAGGTAGCCAGGATGATTCGGATATCCCGCATCCACAACATAGTATTTTCCTAAATTTATATAAAGCAATAAGAGTCATGGATTAATGGTAAATGTTAAACATATAATGTCAAATACACGTATGTTACCTTGTGGAGGATGTGGGAAAAAATCTTTATCAACTCTGAGTGCATTGTACAGCACACTTGTATCATGCATAGCTCCAGGGTTTCCCACGGAAACATAAGTGAAACGCATGTCAAAGTCACATACTGCTAGAACATTTTGAGTTGCTATACCCGTTTTTCCAATATATCTCACTTGCTCCTCAGATGAAAGTGCAACACGGATATGAGTGCCATCAAGTGCGCCAATACAATCTTTGAAGTGTGGATATGCACGTCTGTCATCTCTTATTCCTTTATGGATTGTGGAGAAGTTAGGATTTTTTGTCTAATAAAATCTCTTGCCATAGCCATCAAAGCATTTAGAACCTCATCAAATTTCCTACTAATAGTTTCTCCTGAATGCTTGAATCTATTTTGAGTTTTCCTATTAGACTCATTTCCAGCACATGTGTATAGGAAAATAGCAAGCATCTCATATGTGCTCATGTGCATAGAAGATTGCAGCCCATACCTTTCCACCAACATAGTATGGAGATCTAGAAATATTTCATTGCTCATACGAAGTTGTCTGTGGCATTCTCCAGGAGTATTCATTGTCTCTAGCAGCCATCCTGTACCACTAACACCAGATGTCCTTGGTGGGTTTTTAGCAAGGTAGAGATCAACATATATTTGAGCAATTTCTGCACCACCCAAAACAAGATTCCAAAAGACCTCACTCTCATCAGTAGAGTCATCACTATCACTCTCACTTTCCTGCAGACAACAGGCCATATGATAATAAAATAAAATAAGTAACACATATGATAACACATAAATGTAGTGATCACACAATAATAGTTGAAATGACAATAGTTTGGTACAGACCACAATGACCAAATGACAAAACATAAATAAAATGAAAATAGTTCAAATAAAGAAAAAGAAAACATGGCAAGAATTTTATTCCTCAATTGCTATACTTGGCATTGTACTTCCTGCGAAGCCAATTAAATCTAATCTCATTTGTAGGTAAGGTCATGAACATTTCCCTTTGGTCCTTCTTCACAAATAACTCTGTTGCAATATAGTGCTCATCTGTATCGTAGCCTGCTCCACATTCCAACACTAGGTCCATGACTTGTTGGATAGTGACTTCACCTAATTTTTTAGGTGTAAAAGAAGAGGCCGACTCAGCAATCTTAGTTACTTGCTCTTGAATAACTAGTGCTGTGCCTATTCTTGGTTTCTTGGCTGGTTGGTTTCTTTTGTTTGCCAACAGAATGGTAGGAGAAGGAGAAATCTCTTGGGGATAATCTGATTCATCCCCGATAGCAGAATCATGGTCACAATCATCAGGGAACTCATGCAAATTACCACTGTCACCGTCACCAGGCACCTCTTGAGATGGCGGAATGATGGGATTAGAGCTCATAGGATTCCAATGATCCGATTGATCATTAATTATATCACCAAATATCACTGACAAATCATCCTCGTTTTGCAATGGTTTTTTCCTAAACTTTCCACAACCTGGAATTTCCTGAAAGAAGGCAATTGGTGTTACTACAAAATAATTGAACGAATTCCCTAAAAAAACATAAATAACATATAGTCTCAAGAACTCACCGCTTTTGCCTTCTTCCACCACTCATCATCCATATCAATAACACCTCTTGCTCTATCCCATCCTGGCCCTGTTTGCTTCCTCATTAATTTCCTCCAAGCTAAAAAATCGGGTTTCAACTTATCCCATTTGTTCTTCGTTTGCCGCTTGGACAAACGAATTCCTGTGAGGTTGAAAAAATCCTCTATGACCTCATCATAACCTACTGAGTTCAAATGGGTGTTCGGTCTATTCCCTTTGTTAACTTGTTTGGCAAACAACGAACATATAAGCACCGTATTTGCATTAGTCCAATCAATTGAATCACCCTGATCAATATGACAGTAACCACTTTATAACATCTGCGCTAATATGTCTCTACTCATGTTGCCTGCTCACTATACAGTTAAACAACAATTTCACGAGAGGAAGGAAAATTTTTACCGTATCTTGCACGTTCCTCTTGCCTTTGCGCTGTGCCATCTCTTCGCCGGCCTGGCTGCCAAGATCGGACATGCCCTGGCCTGCGCCCAGGCCACCTTGTCCACGGCCGGCGCCTAGGGCAGCACGGCCACGACCGGCGCTCAACGCAACCCGGCCACGGCCGCCGCCCACGCCGCCCGATCCAGCCCGGCCGGCAATGGAGCCACGGCCGCCGATGGAGCTTAGCTCCTCCACTTCGTCGCCGAGGTCGCCGCTGCCAAGGCCGGCCGCAGGAGCCGGCGGAACAAATGGAGAGCGAGCACTGGCAGAGCCTTCCATTTTCGTAGGGGGCGGGCAGGGGGCCACGCGGTGGGGGGTAGCAGTGGGCCGCGCGGAGGGGGGGAGCAGGGGCGGCCGTGCGCAGGGCGAGCAGTGGGCGGCGCGGTGGGGGGAGCAGTGGGGGCGGCCGTGAGGGCGTCGCGAGGGGGAAGGAGCAGGGGGGTGCGCGCGCGGGGGGAATGAGGAGCAGGGGGCGGGCGGCGGTGGAGGAGCAGGGGGGCGGGCGCGCGCGGGGGAGGAGGAGCAGGGGGCGGGGCGCGCGCAGGGGAGGAGCAGGGGGGTGGGCGCGCGCGGGGGAGGAGGAGCAGGGGGCGGGGCGGCGGTGGAGGAGCAAGGAGGCGGAGGGCGGCGGCGTCGCGAGGGGGGAAAGAGCAGGGGGGCGTGCGCGGGGGAGGAGGAGCAGGGGGGCGGCGTCGCGGGGGAGGAGGAGCAGGGGGCGGGGCGGCGGTGGAGGAGCAGGGGCGCGCGCGGGGGAGGAGGAGCGGGGGGCGCGGGGGAGGAGGAGCAGGGGGGCGGCGGAGGAGCAGGCGCGGGGGGGGAGCGGCGGTGTGGGGAGGAGGAGCAGGGGCGGCGGCGGCAGTGGGGGGAGGAGGAGCAGGGGGCGGGGCGGCGGTGGAGGAGCAGGGGGGCGCGCGCGGGGGAGGAGGAGTAGGGGGCGGCGAAGGAGCAGGCGCGGGGGGAGCGGCGGTGCGGGGAGGAGGAGCAGGGGCGGCGGCGGCGGTGGGGGGAGGAGGAGCAGGGGCGGCGGCGGTTCGGGGGAGGAGGAAGGAGCAGGCGGGAGGGGAGGGGAGGGGCAGGAGGCGACAGGATGAGGAAAGGAGGAGTTGGATTGAACCGTTACGTTGTAACCAGTGGCAGTGGGTAATTATCTTGCAACTCCATGAGTTGGTACGAAACTAATGTTTCTGGAGCACCTCTTGAGGTACTCCACAAAAAACGTGGATCTGCCCCTCAACTCCACCTTTTTTCTGGAGCTGGAGTTGGTGGAGCTGTACATGTTTGGATGGCAATTTTATAGAGTTGGTGGAGTGGAGCAGTTTTTGGTGGAGTGGAGTGCTGCCAAACATGCCCTTAATTGGCTGATAACCCTTCACCATGTGTGTATTTCAAGTTGTAATGAAAATGTTCACTCCCAAACTATATCTTGGGACCAAAATAGCTGGACTCGAGTCCATGAAAGATATATTTGGAATATGCAGCCAGAAATTACAAAGAAACAAAAAGGATGTGCCAAACAGTAAAAAGCAATGGGTATTCAGTTGGAGTTTCAGTATGAAGCTTATCGAAAATTTGGAGTGCAAGTAAAGAATTGCTCTCTCCATCCTCAGGTGACAGACAACGAAATTAGCTTGTGAACCCTTTTCTGATTTAGAAGGCTTACCTGCTTCTGGCGTAAGACTCCTTGTATCACACTCATTCATTGAAATCTGAAATAATAGAAAGCAGGCGAAAAAAATAAAGGCATGTCTTTGTAATCACAAAACTACTGTAATTAACACTTTTGCACTTATTCAATATTCGAAACATAAAATAAATCATAGTTGCATACCTGTATCAAGCAAATATGGATGTAACAACTCAATTAATCTGTAAAAGGTCGAAAGAAAGTATGTCGTGGTACATGACAATGTCTTGACCGGCATAAGAGGAGAATAATAATATTATCAAGAACCTTTCCTCCAGAATCCCTCAATGCTGGGTCTCAATGCTGGGTCGCAAGGAAGACATTTGATTCCATTGGAAATATGAAAGAAAAACAATGTTCCTTTTTCCCTTTGTTGTTGCAAATGTATGGATATAAGGTGAGAAGCTAAAATACTAAATTCTGTTGCAGAGGCTCTATAGAATTCTGTCCCTGAAGTCACTTGAGCCGTTGTCCTCTCGACACAAATTAGTGAGACTGAACCAAAAGAGGAACAACTAACAAGACCAATGCACAGTTAGGGACAAGAGAGGAAGAACTCGAATGTATGAAATTGTAGACGAAGTAGCAGCAGTGAGCAAATATGCTAACCCAGCTTCAACTTTGCCAAAGAATGGCTCCTTTGCCAACAGAGCTCCAAACATCATGTCGCCACTGGAGCATTCTATCGAGCACCTTGCAGACAGCAATTATGGCGTGAGGTGAACTGCAGGTAGAATCAGAAAACGGATAAATCATAGTCAAGGCAAAATAAGAAGGGGATCAAGGGGGTACGGAGCAGCCCCGTCACTCCCATGGACCAGGTATGGCCGATGTTACCTGCTGCCTCGGCCATAAGCCTGGCACGGCCATGATGGAGGGAAGGAGATGGCCGAGTGGTGGAAAAGGTCTGAATAATATGCAAACCTGAATCGATGTTTGTTGAGTCGGATGCAGCAGCAGCTTGTGGATGAGCCTATGGAGGAGAACCACTTCATCCGACGCCCTTGAGGTGGTGAGGCTGCAGGCCTGGCCGCGTGACTGCGCCTCCTTCCGACTTGCAGCCTGCAGGCGCCGTGCAGGCAGCTAGCGCGCTGTACGCCTGTGCTGCCCGCTCAGCCGCCCCGCACCGCGCCTCCGCCGGAGTTCGGCGCTGTCTGCCACCGGGTACCAGCTAGGAGCTAGGGAGGGGCCGCCGTGCGCGGTCGGGGAGGAGATGGGGAGCCGCGGCCGCCTGTGGAGCTGTGCGGTGCCGCCGTCGTTGCTGCCTGTGTGCGAGGGCCGGCGCTCCGTCGCCGTACGCGGGCCTGCGCGCCGCCGCCCCCGCTGCCTGCGCTGGCTCCTGTCTTGCGGGGAGTGGAGCCGGCCGCCAGCCGCTTGAGGGAGTCGAGTTGCGAGGCGCCTTGGGCTCGATGGCGTCAAGAAATCCCATCTTGAGCTGTAGACACCGGTGTTGGGGGCCCGAACGTGACGGCGGCGGCGCCGTAGACCTCACTTGAGGCAGTCGAACCCGAGTGCCGCTGGCTGCGGCGGTGGCCGCGCAGTGAGTGGTATCGGAGACGGGCACCGTCGAGGCCTCCGCGTAGCCACCGCAGCTGGGCCGTGCCGACGGCCTCGGT
Source organism: Panicum hallii (assembly GCF_002211085.1). NCBI lineage: Eukaryota > Viridiplantae > Streptophyta > Magnoliopsida > Poales > Poaceae > Panicum > Panicum hallii. The sequence goes on along the minus strand of NC_038046.1, from coordinate 20,552,154 downwards.
CTCGTGCCAGTGCTGGATGAGTGACGGCGACCGGAGCTCGATGACGGGAGCTCGGTGGGCGCGCCAGCGGAGGCGGCTGCGCCGAAACAGCTTCCAGAACAAGATCGCGCGCGCAGCGTTGGAGTGCGTGGCGGACGCTAGCTTAGAGAGCTCTGTCTTCCTGGCGTGGTGGCGCTGGTCGGCCGTGGTAGGTGCGGCGGATGTCGTGACGACCGCGGCCGCGGCAGCCTCAGCGCTCGAGGATGCTGCAGCCCCGGGCAGCGCTCAGGAAGAGAGGAGGCGTCGCTGGAGAAGATGAGAAAGCTTTGGCCAAACGGGCCGCCCGGCGCGGCACTGGCACGGGCACCAACGGGCACCAACAGTCACGGCGCTAACCGGCACGGCTGGCGCTCATTAGCACGACACTATGCGCCAGTAGCCGTACCGAGCCATGCCACGGGGTACGGTAGTGCCAGTGCCGGCACTAGCGTACAAGTATCTCGCACAAATTAGTACTAAAATTGATCAGAATTTCATGCACAACATAACTTCACAGAACAGCTACACAAGAGATCATAAATAAAAAAATCACAAAATATCAATTCATTAGGAGCTTAGTATAATGGCTGCTCCATTAAAAATTTGTCCAGGTAAAATTCACCCTTGTGATAAACCCTAGACAGAAAAAAGTACAACCAAGCTCCATTAAAGAGTTTATTGTTTTACTTTTACATCAATAGCACAAGTCCAGATCCAGCACTAGACCGGCAATCATAAATATTACAGTCCTATTACATAAATGTTCATGAATCAAGATAAAATCCTTGAAATGCTTCTTGAAGTTCCTTGTCCTCCACATTATGTTGCAGTCTTGCTTCTGCACCTTCCCAGTCCTTGATGCAGGTCAGGATCTTCACCATTTTAGGCTTCAGCTTTCTTCACCGCTTCTCGATGATCCTACCAGTCATACTAAAAGTGGATTCTAAAGATACGGTAGACACAGGAACAATTAAGATATCTTTAGCCATCATTGAGAGTACTGTATATGTAAGTTTGTGCTGATACCACCGGTTCAAAATGTTAAAGTCATCAGTTATATGGTTGATAGTGCCACAGTCAAAGTAGGACATAAATTCAGAAGCATTAGAAGCTGATGACCTTACCGCATGCAGCAGAGAAGTTGCAGATGTATCTCTAGACATGTTAAGACTACCAGGCAAGATACCACCACCCAAACTAGCACTACCATCATCATCATCATAAATTTCATCTCAAGCAGATCTGGACTTATGGATGGGAGGGTCAATCCTCCTCAACCTAACAGCACCATATTTCTCATTATATTTATTGTACACATTAGTAAATCTAGCTCTAGTGCCAACCAAGCATAATTTGTACGGGTGAGACTACCTAACATTCTAAGCACCCTAGTAAAATCTTTCATTTTAGCTCTAGCATCCAAGATGAATGCAAAAGAATAAAACAAAGCTATGTCCCTCCAGTACTTATTATATTTATCTATCATAGATTGAACCATAGATCTGATGTGCACATCATTAGCATAATTTTTTAGTGTAGAGAAATCTTAATAAGTGGAGATGTAGGATAATACACACCAGACAATGCAACTGTTGAATCATAAAACAGCTTAAGAAATGATATCACTTTTTTACCACAGCCTAATGCTCATCAGTTAACAATAAGAGCTCACCTTCAACCCTAGGATACTGAGCATGGATGAAAGTAGTGAAAAGGGTCTTATGAGGAAATAGATGCTTAAGCATTAGAAAGGTAAAATTCCACCTAATATCCATGTTCAGCTGAAACTTTCTAGGCATAACACCAATTGCAATACAGTAACTTTTATATGCAGCAATTCTCTTATTAGAGCAATTTAAAAACGATATTGCAGTTCTAAATATTTCTATCAAAGGGCTTAAGAACAATTAGGGCCTCCTTAACAATCAGATTGATAATATGACATGGACAACGCTGATGCAAGAATATAGAACTAACTGCATTAGATGATGCATACTCTAGTTTATCAATAATCTTAAAGGTATTTAGACAGGATATGTCTCAGTTTTTGTATGGCGTGATGCATTGTCTAAAGTAACAGCACCTTTTCAGTCAAACCATAATCAGTAAGCACAGATGCAACATGGTCAGCAATATTGTGTCCATTGTGGGACACATCAATAAGAACTAGATCAAGCACCCTCTTCTCTACTTGCCGGTCAGACTTTATGTAGTGAGCAACAACACTAATGTAGTCCTCCTTGGCATTACCAGACCAAATGTCAGAGGTTAGACGCACGTAATTAACAGAAGTAATAAAAAATCTCAACAAGCTTAACCTTGCAATCAATGAAGTACTTCGGTATATCTCTAGTGGTGCTTTGCCTAGATACTCTAGCATATTTAAGGTTATGAGCAGTTTTAATATACTTTTCAAAAGCCTCAAATTCACCCATAGAGATAGGAACATCAAGTTTAGCAATCAATCGAACTAGTTGAGTATGAGCAACCAAAGGATAGTAGTCCCAACTACGCATATTACCATTAGGACTAAAAGAGATTTGAGACTGAGACATGCGAGTCTTTTCACACTTCTTAACGCAAACTGCAATATGCCGGGAAAGATGACAAGTGCCACCACTAAAAAGAGCAGAGTACTCCTTAGAGCAATGCGGACATCTAGCTCCATACCTGACTGTCTTACCATTGATGTTCTTGAATAATTTTTCGTAGTCATCCCAAACAAGAGAGGTAGAGGGACGTGAGCGCTTGGCGTTGTTCCCGTTCAAGGGAGGTGCAGATGGATCATCAGCGCCGTCGACGCTGATGGGATCATCAGCGAGACAGCCGAATAGGGCCTCATGATCCTCGTGCATGTCGTCCTCGTCGTCATCTCCGGCCAACCCGCACAACCGCCGCTGTTCGTTCATATCCACTTCAACTGTCTTGTCATCAGAGCCGGCCATCGTCACTTGCCAATGACCTGATTCCTTGACAGCTGCAAAACAAACAAGATCTGGGTTAGGAAAATATTAGAGAGAAGAGATGGTCCTAGATCTAGGGTTAGAGTTGTACTCGTACATTTGCAGCCGAAGCACCAGGATCGCGGCGATGTCGATGAAGTACGGATCCAGCCCTCTGGTTCCTCAATGGATCTAGTCTACATCTGCAGAAAGAGTGAGAGATAGTGAGATTGAGACATACACACACTGACACACACAAGGAGAGAGAGGATCCGAGGGAAGAGATCTTACGCTAGATCCGAAACACTAGAGTTGCCGAAGTCCGGCGACAGCGAGATCGACGACGATGGAGATGACGAGGTGGACAACAAGGAGAGGAGGAGGCTACATCGTCTGTGCGAGATCGAGATGAGGGATCTGGGTATGCCGTGTGCCAGTATCGGCCCTCGGCGGCTCAAGGTCACCGGAGCTCGAGAAGATGAGAGGATAGAGGAGAGAGGGGCGAGTCATAAATAGGAGAGCGAGAGAAGAGAAAACAAGCGGCGTGGCGAGTCGGGCGAGAGGAGAGAAATGAATTAGGGTTAGGGTTGGGGGAGGTTGCGGCCAACACGCTGCGTTATATAGCCCTCCCCCAACAGACCATCATCGTGCCACATCCGTGCCACCCCGAGCCGGCGCATTAAGCGTGCCGTGCCCGTGCTAGTGCCGCGTGCCGTGAATGTGGCCCAGGCACGGCACTGGACCAAGCACTAGCACGGCCCTGGCATGATGGGCCACGTGCCGGGCCATTCTAGGGCCGTACTTTAAGTGCCGTGCCAGTGCCGGCCCGTCGGGTCTAGCCCGTTTGGCCAACTATAGCTCTAGAGTCCGAGATATTTTTGAGCAGCCGTTTGACACGTGGACCACACACAAGCTGCAATGTGCGGAGGCACCAGCCAATAGCGAGCGCCGTGGATGAACCATCGAACGGAGTAAATTTTTTTTACCGACGTGGATGCCCTAACCGGCCGCCGAGCCCGGGGGCTTTCATATATAGAAAAAGAAATACTGTCAACGACGAGATAGAGAATGCAGTTGTGATGAGCAAAGGAATGCAGGTGTGGATTGTTTGAGCCTGACCCAAGTAAATTCTCCAGCTCAGCCCATTTGCAGGCGTGGATTGTTTGGGCCTGACCCAAGTAAATTCTCCACCCCAGCCCATTTGCCACGTCATGCTACCCAGTCACCCACTCCTCTCTCCATCCAGCCGCAGACGGCCCTGCTAGCTACCGAGAAGATGGTCGCGCTTCTCCGCCCATTCTCCGCCGCCGCTGCCGCCACCCTCTTCCTCGCCCCCGCCGGGCCGCTCACTGGTTCCGCAGTGGCCGCTAGTGCTGCCAGCGGCAGGCGGTGGCGAAGCGTGAGGACGAACGCCGGCGGGGGCTGGCTGTCCGGGCTGTTGGGCGGCAAGGGCGGTGGCGCGCCCACGGCGATGACGGTGACTCCGGGGACCGTGAAGGCCGGTGACCCGGTGCTGCATGAGCCGGCACAGGAGGTGGCGCTTGGTGACGTGCGGTCCGAGAAGGTCCAGGGCATCATCGACCGGATGATCGACATCATGCGCAAGGCCCCCGGCGTCGGCCTTGCCGCTCCGCAGATAGGCGTCCCGCTCAGGGTATGTCTAATTCTTTGCCTTGGAAGCATGTTTGCTTCTTTTCAATCATCAAGAGGGCCCATTAGTCACCAAATTTCTTTCCTTTTTCAAACAAGGTGAAATTTGTGATGATTAATCGTCGAATTACAGATTATTGTTCTCGAGGATACCCAAGAGTACATCAGTTATGCACCCAAGAAGGACATCGAAGCGCAAGATCGCCATCCTTTTGATCTTCTTGTCAGTACATTTTGCTACATTGTGTTGCATTCAACGCCCATTAAACATTTGGAGCTTTCTCATGCCCTGTGCTTTTCCTTGTCTTTTCATGAACACAGGTTATTATTAATCCCAAGCTTAAGAACACTAGCAAAAACAGTGCACTTTTCTTCGAGGGTTGTCTGAGGTATATATTGGAATGCTTCTTTCTGCAATATTATCAGTTGTCACTGGCAGTTCATATATGAAGATACTGTGTATATAAAAGCTGCATTGCATTTTACTGGATTGTATTGTGTATGATCTAATACTTGTTTTCTCGGGATGCCAGTGTTGATGGATATAGGGCGGTCGTTGAGCGATATCTAGATGTTGAAGTTTCAGGTTTGGACCGAAATGGCAGCCCCATTAAGGTACAGGCCTCAGGATGGCAAGCACGCATCCTGCAACACGAATGTGACCATCTTGAAGGCACTCTGTATGTTGACAAGATGGTCCCAAGGACATTCAGAATTGTTGATAACTTGGATCTGCCGCTTCCCATTGGATGCCCTCCACTAGGTGCAAGATAATGTGTATCGCTTGCAATCTTTCCTCATCAATTAGAGGTAATTGCCCTTCGTAGTTTTTTTTAAATAATTTTTCTGGTACAATATTGCATTTTTGCTTCTCATCTAATTGTTGCCTTTGTTCAACTATCCAACCAACAGTAGCATTCCTATTGAAATATGAGAATCATTACTACATACCCTCTGATCCAAACTATAAGTGGGCATCTGCATAGTCTACAAGGTGACACCTTCACGACTGACTTCTAAGAAAATATGATACTGTATATAAAAGGATTACACATTATGAAAGTATTTTCATTACGAATCTACAGCATCAGCCTTACCATTCAATCTTTTTTCGAATCTAAGTTATAAAAGTTTGACTGACTAGAATCCTAAAGGTTTTTTTGGTTCTTGCCCCTGCTTTGAAGTGCAATTATTGTTTTTCCCTCAATTTTTTTTACTTTTCACATTGACTTGTGAATAGTAAAGGGCAAAATCACAAAGTTAAAACAATGAGGGCGAAATCACAACTACACTTCAAACTAGGGGCAAGAACACAAATGCCCCAATCCTAAAACGACTTATATTTTGGTTTGGAGGGAGCAGTTTATATGGTGGCCTTCTAGAACTAAAATTAGACATTTTGTTTAGTACTTTGTTTTTCATCATCTTTGTGACATTCTTGAACTTCTAACTCCTGTCATTTGAACTTTTTGCTGCTTAGAGTAGGGGCGCTCAAAGATGATGAAGATCAATAGAATTACTGTAAACTATGGTTATTACTTGGATTGGCTTTTATATGATTGGTCCCCTTTGGTGGCTTGGAATTTTAGTATACTCTAAGAAATAAACTATCAGAAGGAACCATATGATAGATTCAGCATCATTGTGTGGTCACAGGAATTCATGTGTCTTCGAGGGATTGACCCCGAATCTGCAGCGAGCTCTTCAAGCTTTCAAGGAGGAATTCCTTCTATGGGGTTTCGCTGGGGCTAAAGGGCTTGCTGCCTTGAACCCCGGAAGGTTGGTTGAGCAAGTGTAGATTGCAGTAGGCACTGTTTGGTCAGGTCCTAGTTTCAGTTTTGTAACAGTTTTGTATCGGTTTTTACAGCCCTCCCCCTGGTCCAAGGAGAGGTGCTGGATTGTAAATTGGACTAACCTCTTTTCCTCTTAATACAAAGATACGCAGCTCTCCTGCGTGTTCGAGAAAAGCATCATTGAGTTGTGTAGTTTATGGTTTCAGAACCAAAATGAGTATGCAACCTTTTGTGATATAATACTTTATATATTAAATTCCATATATCTGTATCAAAGATAGATTGGTAGGTGGTCAAAGTTGAGTCAGTTGGACTATAGACTTTTGGAAAGGTTTGGTATGGTGAAGGCCCTCGAGGGATATTCTGTTCTCAAGAGAGAATATATAAAACGATTGATACTTAGCTTAGTAGTAGCACTAACTAAAATTACACTTACAAATGAGAAGAATTTTATAGACAAATACGATCTCATTAGACTTTGTTGCCCTCAAAATGAAATAATTTCCGATGTCTCTTGCAGGCATTTAGACGGCTCCATACAATCAGGGCAACAGAATGATTACTTTCCTTCAATCATTCTCACTAGGAAGGCTACGGAACTTGGAGAACTTTTTCAGAGGCATTAATTTGCAGGTCATGATAATGAAAAATATAGAAGAGCTTTCATTCAGATGATAAATGTAATCTTCCACTATAATCATAGCCATCAACTTAACATGCAAAACAACACTTGTTCTGATGTGTGCTCTTGCTCTTGAGATTTTATGCTTTACTGGATGCAAAGCAGACAGCATCTATTTAGTTTAAGGCTACAGGATTTAGAATCGCAGAAAGGGACAGATGATAGCCCTGTGAAAGGAAATAAGATAAATAATACAGGGAACACAACTAATGAAATTAGGCTATTTTTATCCTTGACATAATAAAGGCATGGAATGATGGAGCAGAAAGAACACTGAAGCTGGTTGCAGTGAGCAGTTGAGGTTTGTTTTATTATGATTCTTAAATGCAATGAGAGTATAAAACGTTAAAAAGATAGAAAAAATGTGAGTTTTGACTTTTAACTTGTTAAGTGTCCATCCATAGGAGCTGCTACAGTTTCATTTTGCGTATCATTTGGAACAGACTACAAGAGACAAACTTGTTCATTGTTTAGCGTTTGCTCCTTCTATTTATGTTTTCCTGTGATATAACGGCTAATTGTGCAATAATTTGTTCTGATCTGTTTCTGTTCCATAGTCCCATCATTGAAGTCTGATTGTAAAATAGGCTGGGCTGCATGAAATTGATGGGCTATATATGGCTAGTGATAGAGAAAAGGTGAGATAACCACTCATCACTTTTAAGCATTTGCAAATTGTAGACAAGTTTCAACCCATTTCCTGGGGATAAGAAGCTTGCCATGGACTGGCAGAAATCTCACAAAATTAGGTTCCAACTCTACTTGACACCTGTAAATCTGTAATATACTAATTGAGCGATGTAGTGAGGTGGTTGAAGACTTGAGGTTCCTTTTCTGTCAGAATGATTAAGGATTAGGATCCTTCAAATCTGGCCTTGATGCAGCAGCTAACCACCTATGCACTAGCTTTTCTCCATCGTACAGGGCACCATCACCGTAGCGCAGAACAAGGCAACCTGCACATGGTCTGCGGCTTTCTTTATGTTTCTTCTCCACTTCAAAGAAAAGAAATTTTGTCCCTTGCCCCCACCCACTCATTGCAGAGTATCCAAACCCATAATCCATTGATTAATTAGTGCCTGGACTATAGGATTCCGCTTGCGTGTGCCATTCTCCACGCTGCTATATAGATGGTGTTAGGAAGACACATACACAGATCCAGAGCCAATAACCAGTTGAGTAGCAGACATATTAGCAGGCTTGGCGATGGCAGCCCGTCAAGGCAGCAGGAGGACGAAGGCAGACCAGTGGCTGTTTGGTGGGAAGTGGAGGGGAACCTCAAAGGAGTCAAGGCATCCTGTTGTTTCGGAGGCTAAGCCTCCGAATCCTCCTGTCGTTCAGAAGGATGAAGGCATCTGCCTTGAGAAGTCTAGAGTGCATGTGTCCGGTCTGGAGCAGAGAAAGAGCATCGATATTGCGCCCGGGAGGAGGTCAATGCCGGAGATGGAGATAAACATGAAAGAAGTTGTTCCTGTGCTCGGGGTGAAGGTCATGGCTGCAGACATGCCACCGTTCATGCAGTTGCATGCCTTCCGGTGCGCTAAGCGATCCCATGATAGCTTGGACAAGTTCAGTTCAAGGCAGCTGGCTCATGATGTGAAGAAGGTAAGCATACTGCCGATTGTGATCTGTCTTGCTTTGTCTTCTGAAGAGCATCCATTGTTCTCTTTCTTTCCTTTGTCTTCCGGATGAGTTCTTTGTGAAATCAAACTTCGCAAATTGCCCTGTTAAGCTGTCTGTAACAAGTTGCTAGTATTGAAATCAAAACAGTCGGAATGTTTTCTGGCCTTGGGCAAGATGAACCTAATCTGCTTATAGCTTTCAATCTTAAATTGTTGCTTTTCCATTTACTTTGTGTTTCAGAGGACCGCTTATTGTGAATTAGCATCTTTTCTTGAATAAAATTATAAATTAGCATCTGATGCAGTTTTTGTTGATATCCAACAGGAGTTTGATAAAGTGTATGGGCCCACGTGGCACTGCATCGTCGGCACGAGCTATGGCTCCTTCGTGACGCATTCCCGAGGCTGTTTCCTCTACTTCTCCATGGACAAAATCATCGTGATGCTGTTCAAGACCAAGATAAGGAAAGTGTTGGCATCCTGAGCCCCTGTAATGAGAAGATGACATACTTTTGCGCCCATCATGAAGGGTTCGGTCGGTCCAGCTCTATGATATCGACGCTTGTAAAATATTGGTGCCTGGAGCTGAAGAGCTAACTTGAATTATTGTTGTTTGTGAGTGGCAACTTGCTACTGAAGGGTGAACGTGGGGCCGTACTGCAGCGCCCTTGTTGTAGACTAAATTAACAGTTGGAAACGATGATAAGAGTGCTTGCTTCGGTGGTGTGTGCTTCGCTGAGGGACAGTTTCTGGCCTGCCAAGCTGCAGCGATCCCGGTCAAGGTCACGTTGTAAGATTCCTGATTGGCAGATCTGTTGTCTGCAGTAGCCCATAGGAAGGGCCACCGTAAGGCATGACTTGGTCACGCTGAAGCACTGTAGTCTAGCATGCTATTCTACCTTTTTCCATACGAAATTCCAGACGGATTTTTCTTTTTGTTTTTTGCACTAAGGGTGGCCATGATGTTTGTCACTTATAATCATGAAAATTTATAGTAGCCTTTCATTCCATCATTCGGTCAAAGCTGTTGAGGCGCAATGTGATCCCAGATGGATGATTGACCGCAATGGGAGGGGTGTGATGGTCATGAAGTCGATGCTGTCACGCTGGCCAACATGGGATGGGAAAGAGAAAGACGCCGCTAATGGGATCCTATGACCATATCCCTGAGAAGTTTAGGGAAATAGAGGCATATAATTTGATGCCCATGATAGTAAACTATTTAATTTCATGTATGTTTGGATGTGTTAAAGTTGAGTGCTAAATTTTAGCACATATTACCATGTTAAAGTTTTTGAGTCTTACCTAAAATTTAGCCCATTCTATTAGCACTTCTGTTTAGATGAATTACTAAGTAAAATTTAATATTTTTGGATATTAGCATTTGGGTTCAAACATGTCTTCATTCCGTCGATCATTTGATGCATTGGTTAAGGTCCTCCTAAAATTCATTCATTTTCGCGACGCCATGGCGGTCTGTCTTTGCTATCTTTGCAAGGTAGATAATTTTCTCTTCAAGATTGCCGCATCTCCTTTTAGGAGATGGTGGAATTTTCCCCTTTTTTCCGCTCTTAGGTCTCTAAATTGAGAAAGTCTAGTTTCTTCTTCGAGTCAGAATTTCTCTGCGAGCTAGTTAGTGTGATCGGTCGGCGAGACAACAAACCTACGCTGCAGGGAGATGCGAAACCATGCAGCATCAACTTTAGGCGGAAGCGAAACGGGCAACGTGTAAGCACGCGAATAGCTAAGGCGCCATGATTGGGTCCGTGTGGAAGTTTAGCTATAGCTAGGAAAGAGACATGTGGTCCTCCGCCACTATATTTTCAGCCACGTGTTCCAAATCTCCGGATCGAAACAATCTCAAATATTTTAAATTCTGCCGATTTAATTTTTGAGAGTTCTTATAGAATTATGGTCGAGTGCATGTATTTATAATGGTGTGCGCGTGGAATATGAGCGTTTGCGTTTGTACTGTATTTGCAAAATGTATTATAAATCATACAAATACTATTTATTGCCTGGCAGAAAATGACATCTGTTTTTGACTTTTTTTTTCCGCCGGCCTTTCTTTGTCCGGGCCAAAACATGGGGCCTAACCCAAACCCCCTCCCTTTGGGTTTCCTTGGGCCTAGAGATCAAACATTCAAGCCCAATCAATCAGCCATCAAAACCTGCTGATGCGACAGCTTTGATGATCCATTAATCAATCCATCCGATCCGTTGGACCCGTTGTTTTAAGCTTCGCTTGGCCTCGTCACGACCATGATCTGATAACGAGAGCAGCAGAGCAGGAAGCCGGCGGTGCAGGCCTACCATGGCGCCACCGACGAGGAGAGAGAGGGCGGCGGCGGCGGCGGCCATGTCGAGCTCGTCGGTGCCGGCGCCGGCGGGGCCGGCCCCGATCGAGGTGCAGCGCCGGCGGGTGGGCGGCGGGTGGACGAGTCGCCGGATCTCCTTCTACGCCTCCCGCGCCTACTTCCTACTCATCATCCTCCAGATCCCGCTCTTCCGGTCGGTAACAGATCGCTGCCACGCTCCCTTCCATCTACTCCCCACGAGCAATAATCAACAAGTGCTTTGCTTTCTCCTTGACTTTCCAGTTCTCGTAGATTTCGGCGACTCTGATCACCGGGCGTGCTTATGTTTGGGGCTAGATCCATTATTTACTAACTCATGATTAGTTCTCGCGCTTTTGCTGTATGTGGGCGTCGAGAGGGTTGAACGCAAGTTTTGTGATTCCGTGCCTTGATGTCGTAGTGTTGAACGCTTTTACACACTCATTGCGGTAGTGTTTTGTTTCCATGTCTTGTTGTGGTAAACCTTACTGGTTACTTCTGTCAGTGCTAGTGCTTGCGTGATTGCCATCTCAAAAACGGCAAGCACCCCTACTTGTGCGAAAAGGCCTGCACATAAGCACATTGATTATATCTAAGAAAGTACACTTCTGGAACTGGAAACCTCAGGATGCAGTAGTTCCTGGATTTTACAGCGTTTCTCAAAGTTTCTGTGTGCCGTTAGTATAAGAGGCCGGGAGCTGATTTTGAAAATTATTAGGAAAAAAAGGCAACCTGAGGTTATCAACTCTTCGTAATGACATTCTGTTAGATTGTGTTTACATTCTGACAGAATCAGGAAGAACTTATTGCGACTTGATGCGAACCAATCTGGTCACCTTCTACCTAGACTTCAAACCAGTGGTCACCTTCTTCCTAGACTTCAAACCAGCTGTGGTCTTGTACCTGTTACTTTTTAATGATGGATTAGATATCATTTTCATTTAATAACCATATGGATCAAATTCATAAATCATGAACTGTGAGTACCTCCTCAGTGTTTGACCTCGCATTTATCCCTTTTTCCTAAACCAGTGGATCTGAATTTTCCTGGCCCCTTTCCATGAGTAGCACTACTACCACTCCCATCACCCCGACGGTTGCGGTTGCAATTGTCGTGACCCCAACTCCTACTTATCAGGGTTGAATAAGCGTGTTATAGCGTGTCACCGTTCCAGCCACAGAACCATAGAAATGCTGGACACATTATATATCTGAGTACAAAGCTATGAGCCTAGGAAAGTTTATGCCGTATATTCAACTTTTAAAAAAACGAGATTTGAAGACGTTGACTCAAAATGTGTAAAATGCATGTCAGCTCAAAAAAAAAATGCAAAATACTTCTCGGCTCACAACAGAAAGGGTGCAAAATTATTGTCAACTCATGATCTGATGCCTCCATAGCTATTGTTTGACACCCTTAAATCTGTCGAAGTATATAAGTTTGATGCCTGCCAAAGTGCTTGACAAAGTGAATCTGAGTTCGCACGTCGTCATCTGGGTTTCGACACTTGTGCTTGTTTCCACAAAGCTGCAACTTCTATGGTGCACTGTCCCCAAATGGAGGACATTTTCAATCCAACAAATTTGCTACGCATTTATCTCCATATAAATTGATTGTCAAGCATCAAATGTACATAACAGAGTAGCTTTGTACCCTTCCACAGCGAACTGTGATTTATACATATCAACCATGAGCTATGCAGGCATTAGATCATCAGTTGACAATAAGTTTGCACCTTTTTTCTTTTGCGAGTCGTGTAGTATTTTGCATCCCCCCTCCTCCCCCTCTGAACTGACGAACATTTTGCATGGGAGATTACAAGGACAACCAAAATCTCCATTATGACAGATCTCGCTTCCTAAAAATCAAGTGGTTGGCATATGCTACTTTCCGGGGCTTGTAGCAGTGGCGTCCCAGGGCCGGGCGACCCTGGGCACTTGCCTGGGCTCCTCTCAGCCCCAAATGAGAGGATGTCCACTGCATGCAGTTGAGCTGGGCAAAAAAAAAAAACTTCACCAATGCACAGAACAAGGGCAGCTCTGCCACCTGCAACATATGCCCTGGCTCTAGGTAATGTTTGGGTCCGCCACTGGCTTGTAGCATTGTAATATGATATGTTATGCGGCTGCCATTTCAATGGTTCTATGACTGGAATGGTGGCATGTTTATGCGACCCTGACATGCAGGAGCTAGGGCCGTGGTGATTGCAACCCCTCTCCTTTTTTGTACTGAACACTAGTGTTATCTATTTGCATTCTATATTGATGTTTGTTGGTTGGCGGACTAGAAGACTTAATTAAGTTTTGAGCAGGAACATAATAAGTAGATTTTGCTTGCTTTGGGCATTTCAGGGTCCCCTGTAGAGCAGGCACTTGCACAACACCAATTCAAGTCACCTCATCTCAGTTAGTCTCAAACGACATATTCCCACCAGCTGTTGTGAAGGCCATGCTCTACCCTGGAGCTATCATGAGCAGCCTCACTAAAAGCATTGCATTTCCAAGGTGGAGTGACCTATTTGACATTTACAACCTGACAGAAGCCAAAAATGCCTCTGCCGTAGTTGATCTCCAGCGTCTAGAGGTGCTTTTTTAATAACCAATCTACACCTCTTTCTAGAACAATGCCTGTATGAACTCTTTACATAACTGTCTCTCTTCTCAATCAGATACTTGCTGGGAGCTACTTCTGTGTTGCTGGAGCACTTGTCGGCATCATAAATCCTGGGAGGATGACTTTGTTTGGTACCCTTTTGGTTATCTGGGGTCTAGTGAAAGAAGCACTGTTTGGGAAACCAATGAACAGCGATCCAACACAATCAACTTATGTCTACCCGACCATTTTGATCGCACTGATCTGTGCATTTATGTCAATAACATACAATGTAAAGAAGACGGCAAAAAGTAGTCCTCCTGTTTCTATCGCGAAGCCACTGAAAAGTTCTGCCAAGTCAAAACTGAAGTAGACATTGTTGCAATTTTAATCCCTGTAACTCATTTCCCCTAGTTATGTGCTAAAGACACGTCTGAGGGTAATCTGAGGATGTTTTTGGTGTATCTCAATTTCAATACTGTAACATTCACTTTTCTCCCTTGCAAGTGACGATTCATGTTGTCACTCATCTGTAATGTTGACCAAAAAACATATCTGTAATGTTGATAAAAAACAGCTAAATCTTTTCCCCCTCAAAAGTTATGCTGTAGGCAGGAGTGTCTTGTACAATGTTGAGATATCTGACATCAAGGCACCCATTTATTTCTCTTGTTGCAAGTTCCAGCAAGGCATTTTCCCATTTATTTTAATTTGATTTTGAAATTACTACAACTTATGGCATGCCATTTGTCCGGTAGCTAGCCATGTTCGTTTAATCACCCATTTAGCCTCTTTAATAGCCGTATAACTCGTTTAAATGGCTGTTTAGCCTGAACAAAGAGTTAAATGATAGTTAACCGACTATTTACCGTTTAGCGTTTAGGATAACACGGGTTATAAAAGAGATAATTTTGAACTGCTAGCTGATAAAACCATCAATCATACAGACTGAAGTGAGGAAACAACGACACATGCAGCGGTTACACTTTGCCCAACTTACAAGGTGGTCCATCATCCGCAGCAATACTGCTGTCCTAGCCTTTGTGTTGTTGTATTGCACAACAATGGCAAGGCTGCATATGCAACTGCAAGTGGCTCTTGCTTGCCCTGTCTATAGCTCTCTGTTGATGTCTGGCAGATGATGATAGCACATGTGAGGAGCTGAGCTGAGCCCCACTGTCATGTGAGTATTGTCCATATCTTGTACGCTTGCTTTCTTGTTTTTTCGCTAGTAAAAGCTGGAACTGTAATTTCCCCCTTTTGACAGCTGAAGACTGATGATGAATATTCAGAAGCCAGCAATGCCAGGGAGATGAGAGTCGGTGTCTGCTATGAGCTGAAGAGATATCTTTTATGTTTGAGATGTGAGGCAGTTCCCAAGTCACTAGTCACAATCTTCCGCAGTGCTTCCTCTTGGCTAGAGCCCTCCTCACAAAAGATAAAACAAACATCATCTTCATTCCAGTTCAATAATTGAGATTCCTCTCTGTCTGTTCCCTCCTCCCTGCTGTTACAATGATTGTTATTGTTAGGCAGTATGAGTAATACATGTGCATTTGATGTTGTCCTTGTTTACTTGTAGTTAATAGCTGTTAAGATGTAAGCCAGTAGCCCACGCACCCTTCCACCGACAAAATACCTGCAGCTGCCACTATCCTCATCTGCCTGCTGGGAAGAAGAGGGATAGTCTCTCAATTCCAGCTCTGCCTCTCCAGTTACTCTGTTGCCAGTCTCCCTACACAGTCACTAGACCTGTTGGTGTTCAGAATTCCCAGGCCTCGACTGCCACGGTCCAGATGTCTCTGCAGAGGTAAAAATTGTACTTGATACCTTTTCAAATTCAGCCTTGTGTTTACTCGTGCTTAGTATCTTTGTGTTTATCTAGAATGCCTTATCTGTTACACAATGATTCAAAACCTGTTCTTGCAGGAGCATAGCCATATCTCCTCGTTGCTCCTTATCTGAATCGCTGCATCGTGTGGGTGGTGCAAGAAGAAGATGTGCATCTTGTAGATCCCAGTCTTCAAGCTTTGCTTATAGTGCGAGACTGTCTCCGATCGTTCTCAAGACCTACAGTGCAATTGATCCCTCCGAACCAAAGAATTTGGATCCGAGCTCCTCAGCTTCAAGAAGTGGACCTCACAGTGCAACTTGTCATCCATCAGGCACTGCTGGAGTAATGGGAGCATCTTCCACTTCCTCTCTCAGATTTTTAGAAAAATTTGTGTGTTGGAGTACCAGAGATGGAGAAGAGTCACCTCCATTCGTCATCTGCAATGATCCACTTGTCAAGAAAGAGCTTTTGTCATCTGGAAACCAGCTCACTTCTGACTCTAGTATTGCTCTTGGGAAGTTAAGGCAGAAGAGGCTCTTCTTGGAGCAATCTGGAGCATGTTGCATTGTTATGCCATGCCAGTTCTTACATGCCTGGCACGATGAGATTTCACAGGGTTGCTCAGTTCCTTTCCTCCATGTTGGTGATTGTGTTGCAAATGAACTCAAAGCTGCAAACTTGAAACCTGTTGAGTATGGAAGTAATGTCTGTGTAGGAGTTCTGGCTACTGATGATACACTGGCTAGAAAGTGCTACTTAGACAAGCTTGAGAGACAGGTAAACCAATTCTCTGTTTTTTTTCAATCAATTCTTTTATGCTTAAGGATTACCTGTTTTACCCTTTTCTTCCTCTTTAATATAATGATACACAGCTACCTGTTTTACCCTTTTCTTCCTCTTTAATATAATGATACACAGCTCTCCTGTGTTCGAGAAAAAAAAATTGAGAGTGGTATCAATGTTGGCTTTCAATATAAGATGGGTTTAATCCTCTTATGGAAGTGTTGATATATCTTGAAGAATGTAATAGCAGGACATAGAGTGTTTTTTGGACCACTTTGTTAAGGCATTTTTAGTAGAAGCGAGGCCTTTCTTTGAAAGTTGGTATATGACAACACCATCATGCATGTGTATTTTCCACAAATAAGACAATTCCGCTCCTACGTCACTGATGGATAGTCAGATTTTTTTCGCAGTCACTTTGCATGATACCTACCTTTGTCTGAAAGCTAAGGTCACAAAAAGATTGACAACAGCAGGTCTTATGGCCAGGCTGTCCATTCTTCATTTGCTAGTCCCATGTTAACTTGTACAAGTCCCAATTTGTCATCCTAGTGAGATGCCTTGAAGTATTCTGTTTGATATTTTCTTTGACAGTACTCTATATTTATCCAACTGGGAGTGCATGGTTAAATTGTTTCTTGTTTAAATATCATCATCAGGGTTTTGAGGTGCTATGTCCAGATGAAGCTTCCATGCAGCGCACAGTGTTACCATCAGTCGATGCATTTAGGAAGGGGGACATGGAAGGTGCAAGAAATCTACTGCGAGTGTCGCTCCAAGTTCTTCTTGTGAGAGCTGTCAATACGGTAATCCTTGCATCTGATGACCTTGTAGGCATCTTGCCTGACGACGACCCTCTGCTCAAGAAATGTATTGACCCCTTGGATGCCTTGGTCCGAGAGGCCATTGTATGCACAAGAATACCTCGACCATGATATGCCTCAGGTTACTCTGGTTCTTGTGTAGGTCCCCAACAGTAGCTGTTTGCACATTGACTTCCTGTGAGCACATTTGTAGATTTTAAGATAGAAAGGAGGACTCATCTTTCGTCAACATCATTGATGGTTGAACACTTTGTGCATTTTGATCTGTTGTACCCTTCTGTTTTGCAAGTTGCAACCAAGTCAACAGAGATGGTGATGAGCCCACCCGCGAGCCCAGATATGTGAAACATTTTTGTGGCCTGGCTGCTCCATACAGAAGAATTCCAAACAAGAATATAGGAATCAAATAGCTGATGTGATGTTTCTCGAGATCAGGTTGTTGATAGAAGTAGAGAACAAATGAAGACACCGTCGAATCTAAACTTCGCACATCCTCCTTTCAGATAAGTTGCAGGTGTAACTGTCGCTAAATTTCGCTTTGACGCCTGAAAGAGAAGGGAGCAGCATCTTGAGATGTTAAATTTCCATCATAATTAGAAAGAATCTGTCCTCAAAATTTGGTGAATGCTAGCTTGCTGCAAGTGCTTGTGCTGCAGCAGCCATCACAAACAAATTGCGCAAGGCATTAATCCAGACAGACAGAGCATCCTATCACAACAGAATTACATGCCAGGACAGGACCTGGAAGACACGGAGACGAGTGTGTCCAAATTAGCAAGAATCCCCAAATTTTGCTTCGCAAATGCTGCAGCCATTACAAATTCTTCAACGCATCAGTTCAGACAGAGCATCCGCGCCCGATCTTCCTCTATCACAGCAGGATTACATGCCCGGGCCTGCAGAAGTCTGTGATCGGTGGTGTGTTCATCAGGAGTTGCAACAGTGCATTTGACCTAGGAAAGCAGGCTGTGGGGCCCTGGTCACCTGGTATTCCATGGAATCCACTGATTGGTGGGGGATGCAGAAGAGGGCATAGCTGAATGTTCTGAGAAGGGGTGGAATGGGGACTGCCAAAGCGGTGCATGATTAGCGAGCAGCGATGCAGGCTGTCTGCAGGCCCTGCGCCAAACAAGTGGCTCCTGCACTTTCTCCCAATGCAGGGAACCATAAGGGTCAGAGACAGAAAGGGGAAGGAAACCGCTGAAAGACCCCGCGCTAGCTGCAGCACCAATTGGCTCCCTTAGCTTTGTTGAGGGTGAGGCAGGCACTGAGGCTAAGACTGAGCCAGTCGCTACCCTTTTTTTTTATGGCATTTGTGCAGCATGCTGAACAATACGCATGGTCACGCATTATGTGCTAAATCTATATATTCTGATGCTTCCTGTTGCTGAAATCTGATCACCATCTCACACTTTTCCTCTTTTTTTGTATATATTTTCTCTTTTCATCTTCGCAAGATTAAAGGCGGCGTTTCCGGTCGATGATTCGAGGCAGAATCCGAGATTATAATGAGTCGCAAATGTTAGTGTGTGTGGCCATCCGCACGTCTCAACCATCTGCGCTACGCTCAGCTCCACATGGCGTTCCAGCCTTAGCCTCTCACCAGCTAGTAGTAGGGGGTTGTGATCGAAGCCCAAAGTGGCAACCATTCGCTGCATCTCTCTGCTCGCTTTGGGGGTTAAAGCAGGGCCATGATTGTCCCCCGGCCGGAATCTTATCCGGCTATGGCTCTAGTACAACTACATGCAATGCAAGAAGAGACCGATGGCCCCGCGGGGGAAGGGAAGACGTCGTGGTCACGTCCTGCGCCGGATTATATTAGACGATGGAAACACATTCGCTGTCGCCTCCGTGCCTGCCGCCCCGGCCGTTAATAGAATGCAGCATTCGGCTTTTGCATATGCTATACACCGATTAGCGGCGAAGCAACGCATCCGGGTGTTTATGGATATTAGGATATATATCTTCTTGTTTACATCGGCTGCCATCGGAATTGCGGTAAACAGTCAGGAGATTGGGAATCATCCATGTCATGCTCCATTCGTCGATCAATCAGGCTTCCTTTTTGTTAAGTGCACGCAGCATGCAAAGTGGAGTCAAAAGTTGCGTAGGAACTTGTTATCAACTGTAAAAAGGGATGAGTGAAAAAGTTGGGGGACAGATCAAGGGAACTCGCATTTTTCCTTTCTTTAACCTCGGCTTTTATTGGAAAAAAGGACGGGACAAAGAAGACACTGACTGTTGGCATCAGTCACACTAGCTCCTTTTTCTAATTACTTTCACAGATCCTCCTCTCCTTTTTAGCTTCAGTTGCTGCTCTTCCAAATGACTAACCCTCCTGGAGTTGTCGAGGGTCGCTTACACTCATTCAAAAGAAAAAAAAAAAGAAAGGAAAAATGTCCTCGTGATGCGGCGATCGATCGTTGACGATCATCAATTGCTCTTCAATCTCGTACAATTATTTTTTTTCGTTTTTCTGCTTTTGATTTCTCTGCTGTGTAGTTGCCCGATCAACCTGAAAAAGGATAAGGAAAAGAGAAGATTGCATCAGTTGGGAGCACTAGGGCAGTCTGTCACTGTCATGTGTGTAATGGCATCAGTTGTATTGACAGGAGCATCTGAAGGGAGTGCTTACCGTAGTATGATCTGGGCATATTGCACCTGAAGCACTCCGTTCGGTTGGCGTAGTTCTGCACGTTGCAGCCCAGTCTGCAGAGACGAAATTAAACACGAAGCAGCATTAGCATTTAGCAAGTAAAAGGATAGTAGACACAGACACTTGAGCAACTGCTAGTCCCTCCAGAAGGAATGCAGAGCCGACACGACAAGAAATTCCGTTTGGCAGCTCAGCATTCTTCTGGGCAGAATATTCCAGGGGACTTGAGTTGCAATTTTTTTTAACAGAAAAGGGCTCAATAATGAATGTAATCTTTTTTTTTCCCTCTCTTCATGATCGATACGATCTTCATTTAATATTTGTGCAAAGTAGGGGGGGTTTCATGCATGCATGTTGTTCACTATTTGTTCCTTGCCAAATTAAAGGTACTTGCTAGAATAATTAAGTAGCTAACTAAGTGACCCCACTAGTTAAACTGCAAGCTAGTGCTGCTGCATGCATCATGCATGCAGATATGCTGCATTCTGGCTGAGCATCAAGGGATGAGCAAGAATCATGGACGATTGTCGTCTAAAGTATATATATTTTTGTTTTAGTATAAGACCAAGCTAAGATCGATCGAGGCGTCACCTTGGGCAGATCCAGTCGCCGGGCTTCATCCCGGCCTGGCCGGCGACGGTGAACCCCCACCCCTGGGCGACGGCGGCGGCCGCCTCGTTCTTGGCGGCGGAGCACTTGAAGCAGCTGCCACGGGAGGCGTAGTTGTGGACGCCGCAGCGGCAGCAGTACCAGTCGCCGGGCTTGACGTCCCAGTCGCCGCCCAGCGCGGCGTAGTCCGTCCGCTCGCCGCCCAGCTTGGCCTCGCCGCAGCGCTGGCACGCGTCGCGCTTGCAGAAGTTGACGTACTGGCACGACCGGCAGCTCCAGTCGCCGGGCTTCCTGCTCGCCACCATGTTCATCTTCTCCATTTGCCTTGCCTTGCTTTTCTCTTCTCTGTTCCTACCAAAGAAAGTTTGTATCTTCCTAGCTAGCTATTCTTCTCTTCTCTTTGTTGAATTGTCTGGCGACAATCTAATTGTATCTAGCTACCTATGCGTCGATCGATCGATGCCGATCGGGAGAGAGCGAGCGAGCTCTGCTGCTGAGCTAACTGAGCTCGCTTCTTGCTCTTGACGAGTGGATGGAAGGCTCGTTGTTGCTTGGTTTGAAGAGGGAGGAGGCGCGCCCTGGCTTTTATATAGGGTTTGGTGCAGTTGGGAGGCGAGGCAAAGTTGGTAGGGGGACCCAAAGAAGCTAGCTAGAGCTGCTGCTGCATGATGTGCTGTGTGAGCGCTAGCTCTGTCTGCTGTCTGGCTCATCATGCATCGCTTTTCAGTTATACTGTTACACTGTGTCATGTAACTGGGGAATCTCCACGATTGATGGGGACCTATATGCGTTAGTTCTCGGCATGCAGGAGATCGAGATGGAGCTGGGGCGTGATGAGCTAGGGACCAAATGCCACCTGCCTCCTCCAGTTCCCAACTTCATCAGGCAATGCTGCCCCTCTGCTAGTGTCTGAGATCGATGTATCTCAAAGCATCCTGGGACCAGTGTGCATCCATCCATGTCGCCATGGGTACTGATCACATTTTTGACTTTTGAGTGGTGCGTATTTGCTCGGCGTTCATGTTTAGTTTCACAAGAGTACACTACCAACCTTTTTCTTTGTTTTGTCTCTGAAGTTATTTGCATGAAAAAATTGGACGAAACTAAAAGGTACATTTTTTGTTAGGAAAAAAATATTATGGTCATCTACTCATCTAGCTAGTGGTTTCACCAAATTTTCATTCTTTTTAGTTATTTCTTCTTTATTTGTAACTTAAGCGTAAGGCTACGAGTCCACCACCCATTAGGATTAAAAATTCTGATTCCCACGATTTATTTATCTAAAGAAAATTTGTGAGGTCATGACATATTTAAACCAAAGAAGGCAAAATAAATGCTGCTAAAATGAGACTCCAACCATTTAACATATCTTTAGGGTATTATAGTGTATGAGAATGGCCGATGTTGATGCTGTTAGTTTCTTCAATTAATTTATATTATGAAGCACTAATTTCGAAGAAAGCAACTCCTTTTAGGTGTTCCTTTACATTTCAGAAATTTGCCTACTATCAATTTCATTTTTCTATGTGTTCTCTAATTTGTTTCTGCCTCTAGTACGAAACATGTATACATGGCTGAGGTCAAACTAAATTAGTATAATATTTTTGCTGGAAACTATATATTTTTCCATATGTGAGTGTAACATAATAATAGAAAATGAGATGCGCGGGAATTAACCACTGTGAGAAGCAAGCACATGTGGAACTTCATCTTGGACTGTTTTAATCCTTGTTCCGCGATTTACACACACGCTAGTATTTTCAGCGGAATGTTGTCGAGGTATGATAGGGGCATACTCAAGGGGTGCATGAGTGTGATGTGTGCGTCACCTTGTGACCTGAAAAAAAAAAGAAGCAGCAAGATCGTACGTACTTTTGAACTAGATTAGTTGAAGGAAAGAGAGGAAGAGAAGCATGTATATACATGGCTGAGGTTTATATATTTTTTCCATCTGTGAATGTAACATAATAGCAGAAAATGATATGCATGTGGAATTAACCACTGTGAGAAGCACGTGCATGGGAACTTTCATCTTGTACTATTTTAAACCCTAGTTCCCAGGGCCAGGGTTTACACTTTACACACACATACACACGCTAGTATTTCAGCGGAGTATTGTCGAGGTATGATAGGGGCATACTCAAGGGGTGCATGAGTGTGATGTGCGTGCGTCACCTTGTGACCTGAAAAAAAGAAGAAGCAAAAGATCGTAAATACTTTTGAACTAGATTAGTTGAAGGGGAGAGGAAGAAAAGCTAGTTAGGCTGTGAACGTGTTCCACACTGCACGGCCAGCGTCAGTACAATACGCGACTGGAATAGCAAATCGGGAAGGCGGAACGACAACGAGGTCCAGTGATGAGGAGGTGGCGCGGCCGGGTATAGTAGTAGTAGGTCAAATACCCTAGCCATTAGGACACATTATTTCTCAAATCCTTCCCATTTCCTAGCTAGTTAGTTGTCCCCTAGTACGTCAGCCCATACGCAAGCAGTTATATTTTATATCACGCTATTATTAAGTAAAATATTCATCATCGTTCAAAAGTGAGATACGCTCCACAGACCTTATTGTTCCTGTTTATCCGTGGGACCGGGGTTAACCACATAATAAGTATATCAATGACCAAAAAAGCTAAGGTTTTTCCCCATGTGTGCAATTAACCTATCCCGATAACTTTGTTATTGCCAGTGTCATGCGGCATTAATGTATACACAGATACTGATGCACGCGTGCGCGCGCAATGTGTGGAGCATGCGGTCAACTAGCTAATTGCTGAGTGACACATGTAAAACATGCACTGGGAGCTAAAATATCCAAAGATGTATCTTTTCTGTATGAACTAGCATATGGTCCAAAGATAGATAATAAGGTAAAAGACTACCCTAGACCACCAAAATAACCTGAGATAAATGAACTGCACAGGAGTAGCTTATTTCAGATTATTTTGATGGTCCAGGCTGGGTTATGTACTTAGGGTCCGTTCGTTTCCGGGGTCTAAAGCCCGAAACATCTAAAGTTTAGAGGCTTGGCACCGAACCGGCCTCTAATCGCGCGAGTGTCCTTCCTTTAGAGGCCGCGATTCTTTAGAGGGAGCGAGCACTCTAAAGTTTTTTAGAGCCCTCTAAGGGGAAACGAATACACACTTAGACCATAAACTGGATTGTATAATCTAGGAGGCAAACAAATAGATCCTATATTATCATCTCTTGCTGATGGATTATGTGTAGCACATGAACGTCTTTTCTATATCGCGTCGCAGCAAAATACAGTGTATATTTGTTTTTAAAGTAAATGTGTTGCTCACCTTTTCTCTACAGCTAAATTAATTTCCTCTAGACTAGCAGTGGATTTCAAACAAATTCTTGTCAAGTAATCGACTCAACTATATATCTTTACCTATTACTAAAGCACGCAACTTTTCCATTAGAAATTTTAGTTTGATCGAACACGTATCACTGACGGGTGGATCTGAAGCGTATATACGAGAATTGAACAACTATATTATATATTGTAATCTAAATGGAATCGAATACAATAAGAACATGAAAACACGATAAAATCTGTGTCGATGAAAACCCATCGCAAAAAAAAAATCTGATCCGTATGGGTCTTCTACCGTGGCAATACACGGATATATTGGCTAGTATACAATAATGTACCCAATGCCAGCATTATTTCTGAGGGCATGCAGCTAGCTATGGCAAGTACAATTATGAGTAGGCCAGCAGGGCCGACAGAGATGTCGTATAACACATGTGGTATGCAGTATACATCTGATGCTCTGATCCTGAGACGAGATGAGCCCCCCAAATTATACCCTGGCGGGGGCTTTACGTGATTCCGATCGTGAAAGGCCCGGGCCTGCTGCTATCCGAGCTAGCTAGCTGATCGTGCAGAAAAGCTAGGCGAAGAGGATCCGATCGCTATTGGCTATTGCGCAGTGTCACAATGTATGTTGTAATGAGGGAAAAGGCTGGCTGGCTAGGAAGCTAAGACTAGACTATGCAAGGCAGGTCTTATGTGGGGGTTGCATATTCTCTCTGTATAGCTACCCACAATCATGCAGAGGCCCATCCCCAAGGTAGATGCCCCCTCCATCATGTAATGTCCACACAAATCCCTCGTGCATCTACGCGATCTGTATCTTTATATATATATATATACCACTGTGTGTATGTCCGTATACTTATTTATTCAAAAGCACCCATATTTTTTAAATATATTATAATTATACCTTAATACTAGTATATAAAAATTAGTATATTCACATGGTCACATCCCCAATGTATATGCTATTATAAATGTTCTAGTATGATCATATACTTCACGTACACGCTAATCATTGGGTCAGATACGTCCTACGTCATGAGATATATATACGTGAGTAGCTACGAGTGCGTGTTGAACATATATATGAGTATTGCCACCTTGTAAGTGTAGTACGTATCATTCGTGTCACTTTACATGTCTTTAATTATTAATCCCTTTCTGTTTTTTACGACAACCATATGTTTCTCTCTATTGGACCGGCTGGCATACCTTGAGACTATCGGAGATCGATGAAGTCATCACGGGCGTTGTGTACCCATGGAGTCAGATATTCAAACCTGGGTGAGCAATAATGTTATGAACAATGAATCAAAGCGGCCTACTCTAACCAAATCTATCTCAGCCTGCATAACACACATCACGCACATCTTCAGGTAATAATGCATCAGTTCTGATCATTGAGCTGTCGACCGATCAGAGACGGTCAAGATAGCGGGAATGCATTAGCAACAGCTAGCACAGAGAAATAAAGCCCGCCGACATAATTCCACGACGACGACGATGGCGCGCATGGAGAGAGGGGATCCTTTCCATGTGAGCCCTATAGCTAGTTGTGTGCAGACGGACGGCCTGCCTCCTGCCTGCCTGTGCAGTTCTGGTACGTCTAGATAGCATTGGATCATGTCACTAGCTCGCCCGTTCGCCGGCCGGTGCAGGCCAATTGGCATCTCGGCATGTCACCATGCTGCGCGTACGTGTCATGGAGAATCAAATCTTTCCGCTGCGCCTGTCGGAAGGACGGCGATGGATCGGCCCGGCCCCCATTATTGATCGTTTCTGATCTCGAGCTAGCTATAGCCGATCGATCCCTCCGCGCTCACTCCTAATAATTTTAAAGCTCAAGCCCCGGCCCAGCGCTGCCACCACTACTTCTTCGAGCTTGATTTCGACTTCGAATTATTCACCGCCCATGTGTGCAATGCTATCCCTGTCTGGATTCCTGCCACATGTATGAGGGTTGAATGAAAAAAAATCTGGGTGAGGTGACGGGAACACAAACCATGCATTGAAACTATACCGGGGGGCAGAGGTGTTGATGTAGGATTGGAGAGTGGAGACCCATCTCGCTCGCTCACGGTGGTGATTCCTTCTGAGATTGGACATGCATATTGGAAACAAGAACATTAAGGAGATGGAATACTTAAAACACTTATATAAGTACATACATCACTGTGCTCACTTTAAATCTGACTCTCTCCGGCCAGTCAACCTCACTTTACGTGAGAAACTGGAAAAATAGTCGTGAGTAGTATAAACTCACCTAATAGAGTCGGTGCCTCCAAGAAAATTAAGAGGAAAATCTCCCTTTTTATATTTCTCTTTTTTCCACCTGGCCACGAGCTCCTCTCAGGCAAGAATGGAAGGCAGGCTGGAGAAGGAAGAAGACGCGAAATGGTTATATACTGTGTCATTTCTGCTGGCGGGTGCTTAGGTGGCCCCCAGAGGAAATGGTGCCCAGTACTGCTTAAGTGGCCCGCCAGCAAAGATGGATCAGTGCTCGCGGTCCGTAAGCGGCCGGCCATCTGCTCATCTATGTTGGCGGTGGCCAAAACCAACCACTAGCATCCAAATGGGAGGCGCTAGCAGAAACCGTATTTGTACTTGTGCGTATCACGCATGGAATTTTGAAGTACCATATGTATTTTGTTACCAAAGTTACCACGCATTATAGAGTTATAATTCCAAAATGAGAACCCAAATTTCATACTCCCTAAATTTCAATTTGAATTCAAATTTTAAATTTCAAAATTCCAAATTTTGAAAGAGAATTTAATGTATGTCTTCTATTATTTGACAAGTGCATTTGATGTCTCCTGTACCAAATATATGCCTCCCTTCAATAACTAGCTACTCCCACCGTTTCAAATTGTAAGTTATTCTAGTTTTACCATAGGCCAAACTTCTCTAATTTTGATCAAGTTTTAATTATAGAGAAATAGATAAATATCTACAAGGACATAAAACTGCTTTCATTAGATACAATATGTAATATATATTTTTGGCTGTGAATTTTTTTGATATTTTAGATGTTAATGGATTTTTTAAATAAATTTTATCAATATTTGATAAGTTTGACTACTAGAACAAATCTAAAACGACTTATAATAATCTGGAACGAAGGGAGTGACACTACTAAAAAAGAGTTTTTAGGGGTGAGTAAAAATGTATTTTTATGGGTGGGTGCGGTACCCGCCCCTAGTTCTCGCAGCTAAAAATACGATTTTTAGAGGTGGGTAACGCACCCGCTCCTGAAAATGATTTGTTGGGGCGGGTCACGACGTGACCCGCCCCTGGAAATCGATTTTTAGGGGCAGATCATGCCATAATCGCCCCTAAAAATCGATTTTCAGAAAATAAAAAATAAAAAATAAAAAATAGTAAAATAAAAATTAAAAAAATACTGTAGCCAACCACCCACCACCACAAGCTCCTGTACTATTGAGTTATAATTTTTTTGATGAAATATGCATACTTGCATCACCTAGGGTTCAAACCGCATACCTCAAGCCTCGCGTGTAACTTCCTCTCCACCACAATACACAGTCACTTGTGACTCTATGGAGCATACTATTCTTTTATATTAACTCTAAAATTGATACGTAGGGTCGGGTGACTGTTATCGCCATAATTTAGACAGGCTGGAAGTGGGCCGTGGAGCAAGATGGATTTGAAGGATAATTATAATGGGCTTACGAATCGGATCCTGTGTAGATGTTTTGGGCCCAAGGAGGCCGTGTACATAGATAGGTATGTTTAAACAGTTTAGATAGAGATAGTTAAGATTTGTGACGTGTTTGGTTAGGGTTGGTTAGGAAAGGAAAGTCTACCGACTATAAATATGTATCATTGGTAAACGATAAGAAGAAGCAATCATTCATCAACAACTCTCGGCGCATCGCCTCCCCTGTTCTAGGGTTCTTCGGGTAAGTGCCGTGCAGCCCCGATCATGCTCTACGTGATCGGGGCAGCGTCATCCTTGCTTATTTATTTTGTGTGTTTCTCGTTCTGAAGCATTGTTGATGGTGAGTAGCACTAATTATCTTGACGCGCATAGAGTAACGATAGCTTTTCATGTTTAATCGTGTTTTGCTTGTTACCTATGAACGTTCAGCGATCATCGTGCCCGAGCTCGGGTGCAAGGGCTGTGTGGCAGAACCAACCTGAATTATACCGACTCAAGTACGCGAGTCCTCACTGGAGGGCTACCTCATACTTCAAACGGTATAATACTATTGGTTTGTCGGGTAACGTCCCGATAAACCACCGAACTCAGGATCCAACAAGGTACCTCACACGAAGGTGAGTCCAGAGATATAATGCCAATACATTTTACACCACAGGCAGTTATATTACAAAAATTTACAAAGCATCATTAGCTCTCATTAAAGAGAGATTATTACAAAACAGGTTTAAGTTTGAATTTAAAGCAGCGGAGTTTGAAAAGCGTAAACATTATACACGTCTTTATTACAGATGTCATGCTAGCCCTGGCATGACATCACTCGGCGGATTCTGTGTTGGCCGGGGACGGATCCCATTCCACGGACCAACCATCAGGCAAAGGGTAAGGCCACGGTGTAATGAATGCTGGCTCATCAGTGGGATTACCTGAGGTAAATCAACAAAAGCAAGGCTGAGTATACTAATACTCAGCAAGGCTTACCCGGAATTGGGTATACCTTAGCCCATAACTAGACTTATGCAGGCTTTTCAGGTTTTGGGTAAGGTTTTCAGCTGAAAAGCAACAAAGAGTAGATCCTTAATTTCAACTTTTAGCTTTCAGGTTCTAGTTGATTAACCATTCTAGGTAAGCACCTATAACTATTCAAACATGGTAGAATCTTTATTCAAACATCATTTTTGATAATCACATAATTACTCTTGTTACTCTATGTGATAAAAGGGATAAGCAGTCTCATACATCGTGAGAGGCGGACGATTCTGAATCGAGATTCAACCCTTGCAAGGTAAACCTAACACACACGCTTGGAACACCACAGGGTCGTTCCGAAGCAACCGTTTACCTTTCATTCCGACTCGTGGATCAGATCCACCACAAGCGACTGCAGGTCATACGCACTTCCAAAGTGCAGGACGTACGTCTGTAGCGCGACTACAAAACCCGTACTCCTGGTTGCCCAGCAACACATATGCCTACACGTCGAACAAAGTAACCAAAAGAAGCAAATACATGTGGTGGGGGGTATGTCCACTCCTCGGGCCGATCGGTTACTAGGCTTACCGCTTACCATATTTCACGGTATGTGGCTAGTACTTTCAAACGCTTAACCACCGCTACCACACACTGCGACCTTATTAAATTCATCAAAACAGACGGGGTATCATCTTGACCATGATACCTCATAAAACTCCCGTCCGTCATCCTTATAATGATAACAGGAATGTAAACATCACAATTCCTATATCGCGCGAGTGACAGGAAATCACTCGACTTCTACCGGTCCTATAAGCAGAGCAGCTATTCGGACTCAAGTTCTAGTGTTCAATACATAGGTTCCTAGAATTATGCAACTAAGGTTTACAAACAACTCCTAAGAACTTAATGCATAAAGATATACATAAATAGTATAGGTTGCAGTGTAATAAAGTAGGGGTTATGTCCGGGGCTTGCCTTCGTTGGTAGGGTTGGGGTTAGTCAAACTATTTTCTTCCGAACCTTGGTTCGGGGCTTCAGAGAAATCCGCGACGAGATTCCCGGGGTCTTCAGAATAAACTTCTTCTTGTTCCGGGATCAGCTGATAATCCCCGTCGGCGAGAGTGGTCGATTCTACATGATATGCAAAATGAAGTTTAATGGATGCATACATTTGTATTTCACTTCACGATAAAGTTGCAATTCCATGTAAAGGATGTTATATTTTGATAGATAACTTAGTTACCCTGTACTGGGCAATCATTTATCGAGTATTATATGTTTCATCTAAATCCATTTAAACAACAGGGTGAATTACATTAATTAACTAACTAGTAGCATGAAACAACAAATGGGGTGGTTCTTAATATTTATATTAAAGAGCTTTATAAATTAACTTCACTAATTATTTATATGAACTTTAAG
Source organism: Panicum hallii (assembly GCF_002211085.1). Lineage (NCBI taxonomy): Eukaryota > Viridiplantae > Streptophyta > Magnoliopsida > Poales > Poaceae > Panicum > Panicum hallii. The sequence goes on along the minus strand of NC_038046.1, from coordinate 20,522,403 downwards.
TTACTATTACATTATAAATCAATTATATTATATCCAATTTATTTAACATCTAATTCTTAGTTGAAAACTTAATAATATGTTGCAATAATACAAAACAGAACCATAACATATTTTCATGCATAACAATTTTATTTATGAATTACCTTTAAATTTAAGTTTGAAATTTATAACTCAAGTTATATTAGGTTTCTGTTTCTCAAATTTTTATCTAAAATTACACCTGTTGTAACAAAGCTAAGATAAATTTTTCAGCCCTAAATATGAAGGGACACATTTGGAATTAAATTAAGTAACTTTTATCAACATATAACAAAAAGTACTCGAACCCTAAGCAAATGAACAGTAAAGTACTCGAACTTTTTACACAGAGCTATACATAGCACCTACAATCTGTGATCCAAATTTCAGCTTTAACACATGTCTACAACATGAGATACAATTAAAACACTTATTTTCTAATATTTAATCTACATCAGAAAATATACACCTACTGCTCAAACTTCCTAAACAAAAGTAGTCGAATTTGACTTAAGGATTCCAACAAAATTTAGTTTGCATTTTTATGATTTTTCCTCGAATAGATACAGAATTTCTAAGTTGACAGCCAAATTTACACAAAGGGATCCTTGGTTACTATTTCTCTGAGTCTATTCCTTTGCACAAAACCCCCTGAAGTTCTATTTCTTCTAACCCGAAGCCCTTGGTCTGGGAACCGAGACAGAGCAAGGTGAGGCGGCCATGTTCCAGCGACGGCGGTCACCGGCGGCGAGGTCCAAGTGCAGGAATCGGGTCCGGAGCTTACTGTGGTCTCGATGCGCTACGTGTCGTGGACGGGGATGGCCGGAACAGTGGTGTTCGACTTGAGCCCGAAGTGACGGCGGAGGGGTCACCGTCGACTGCGGAGCTCCGGTGGCGAATGTCGGCAAGTAACCTGCGCACGAGCACCAGTGAGTCGTGGGGAACGTGTACGTGCCATCAATTGGATGAAATCATGCTGGATCGAGGGAATTCGACGGAGACCGATGCGGCGGCGGCGAGGAAGAACGCCGGCGAGCGTCGAGAAGGCACTGTGATGCACCAGAGGGTCAATGAATGGGTCGTACAGCTTCAGGGTGATGATGTGGTGCTGTTTATGGTGATGTGGTGGTTCGGGACTGCTTGAGTGGTGCTGCCCACGGTGAGGCCGAGGGCGGCGGCGGATGGTGATCGTCGGCGACGAGTTTTCAATGGAAATTGGAGGGCCACGAGTGGTCGAGGAGCACCAGGGGACTACGGGAAAGCTTGTGCCGGTGTTGGTTGAGGCGGAGGAGGTCCGGTGTGGGCTGCCCACGGGCGTGCCGTGCGCGGCCGGAGTGGAAGGGGACGGTGGCGGCGGAATGCAGCTCGGGTACTGGAAATTAGGCTCTGGAAGTAACAGAATAGGCCGTGTGTGTTGAAGTGGTGCTGTTGCGCGCGAAAGGGAGAAGGTTAAGGCTCTGAGGTGAGCGTTCCACGGCAGCGAGGAGGTGGCGACCGGAGGAAGCTCGGGGATGTCGTGGCGCGCGCGCGTGCGGCCAGGAAAGGAGAGGGAAACGGCCGGAATGGAGGGGAGATGACGCGTGGATGTGTGCTGCAGCTGGTGGTGGCGCTCGGGAAGCTGTGCCGGCGGTGAACGGCGGCGACAGGAGCAGAGCAGAAGGGGGAAGCGGCGCGGTCAGAGGAGGAAGAAGCAGACTGGAGTCAGAAGGACTAGTCTGTGATTTCCAAAAACTCCAGGGACTCCTCTGTAAACTAAAATTTTCCCATTGATACAAAATCCTAATGAGAAAAATGTCTAAAGCAAAGTTGTAGAGAATTTCAAATCCTACAAGAATGCTTTAGAGCTCGAGTTCAAAATCTCAAAGGGTACTATTTTATTTTGAACTTTTGAACACAACTTAAATTATAAACTTTATGTGTTAATTTAAACAAAATACTCTAATGTTTGGGGTCTCTTGGTAAGTTTTTTCTGCAGTAATCATGACTAGCTCTTTTTACACTTTAGTCCTTAGGTAAAACTAAGTTTTACTTTTATCTTTTTACCATTTCACATGTAAGTCCTTATATCTTTGTATTAATTACATAAAGGTCCTTAATTTCATATAAAGTCTATTCCCCTTAGGTTTATTTAACTTTTGCTCTTTTCTTTTCTATGGCCCTCTGAAATTTGACACTTAAGAACATTTTTACACACTTGCACATAAGAATTTATAAAACTCATAATTTACAAATATACCCTTATTGCATTGTACAACTTGTATACACTATAACCTGCTTACATATAATACACCCAAACTTAGTATCTAGTTGTCTAACTACCTGGATATTACAGGCTGCATCTTGCTTAGTTCTTGTTTAGTAGATCCAATCTGTTGTAGGTAGTCTCTGGTTGTTAAAGATTTAGTTTAATATCTGCATAATTAGGCCCTACAAACGAGTTGAAAGTTTCGGCAGTACGATTGATATCTGGTAATAGCTTAAAAGGAGATTGTTCCGGAAATTGGCTTTTTTGTTGGTTTTTAGGCCTCTGTTTAGGTTGTTTCCGTCGTTACCTTTGGTATTTGTTAGGCTCAATCACGTGTAGGATTATCCGATTATGCAGTGAAAGCTTTAACCATCGTAGATTGGATTAGCTTAAGATTTACAAAGCAATATTGACATTATCATTGGATGAATTCGCTTTATTTATAGATCCGATCCGGTACTGAACACAATCGGCTCTTTATAGCCGATACCGGGAATCCTCTAATGAGCCGATTACGGCTTGGACTAATGTTTACACATGTCTGTGCATGCAGGAGACTAATACATAACACTTTCCTGATCAGGTACAAGGTCAGGTGGCACGCCTAGCGCCTCCGAAGCCAGGGCGTGTGCCGGATCCTGGGCCGTTGACCGAGGGACTGGGGCTCACCAGCAGTCCCGGAAGCCTCCCAGTTCCTCGTGTTGCCTGTCGCTGCTCGCCGGCAGGTTTTGACCGACAACAGTGACGCCATCACCCGCCTCTAGAAATCCGTTTCTAGGGGCGGGTGACGCTACCACCCGTCCCTAAAAATATTTTTCAATTTTAGTCCAAAAATTTATTTAAATCTTTCCATATAGCAAAATAAATAAAAAAGTGAAACTTCTACCCTATGGTTATTGTGAACTATAGATAAAAAAATATGCCAAATATATTTTAGTGTATTAAAAGGTTAAAATTGTTGAAACCTCAAAGTATGACTTGAGTCGTACGAGATACTTATGTAGTCGTAGCCATATGCAGATTCATAATATTTTTTTGGACCACTAAATGATCTTAATGAAAAATTTATCAACTATAAAGTTTTAGATCTCATCATTCTCTATAATTTTGATATAAAGTTTGACTTCATCTGAAATTATATGAAAAATTTATAAATTTTTTATGTGAAACCATTTTTAGGGACGGGTCATGGCATCATCCGCCCTTAAAAATGCATTTTTAGGGATGGGTGACGCCATCATCTGCCCCTAGAAATGCTATTTTTCGATGCGGGTGATGGCGTCACCCGCCCCTAAAAATGCTTTTCTAGGAGCGGGTCGGATTCTACAGTAACCGCGCTCCATTTGTAGGAGCGGGTTAGCTTTTGACCCGTTCTTAGAAAAAAATAGGGCATCCTGCAAATCATTTTTGTAGTAGTATGATGATACTAGTATCTGTAAGGAAAAAATTCGGTTTACACTCTTAAACTGTAAGAATCCGATTTTCAACCTTAAGCTACAAAACCGGCTAAGAGAGGCCATCCAACTATTAAAACCGGACAAATTTGGTCCTTAGGTGGTTTCGAATATGGTTTTCCATTTTGTAAAAATTAAATATATTCAAATTTGAACTAATAATTCATTTCAAATCCAAAAAATACAAAATGAGTATCAAATTTTTTCTAAAAATATAACCTATCTATATACTTATCAGTTATTCGGATTATTTTTATGTTCATAGTATTTGGTTGCTTGTAGTTATGCCTATTTTTAAATAAATAAGATTCAAATAAAGTAATAATAGATAGGTTACATTTTTAGAAAAATTTTGGGTACTAGTTTTATATTTTTTTGATTTAAAATGAATTAGTTTTGATTTTTAAGATCTAATTAGTATTTTTTATTTTTTTAAAAAATTACAAAACAACCTTCGAAACCACCCCATGGACCAAGTTTGCTCAGTTTCAACAGTTGAATGGCCTCTCTTATCCGGTTTTGTAGTTTAAGGTTGAAAATCGGACTTTTAATATTTTTTAAATGATGTAAACCGGACTTTTCCCTATCTGTAATATGCTCTGTAATAAAAACTTGACAGATTAATACTTTCTCTTATTCAAATATATGGCATAGATACGGTTCACAAGGTGAAAGTTTGACTATCATTTTTATGTATGTCATTCCAAATAAATATAATTATATTGTGAAAGTAGTTTTACTAATCACCTACAAACATGTATATTACATTTTAATCTACGTTATTCTTTAGATATATATTGATGGTCGAAAGTTACTTTTTTTTACGCGAATACTCTTGAAACCATGTGGTTTGAATAGCATTGTAATACGGCTACCACAATAGCCCCATTCATCAATTAGTTATTGTTACTTGGTAAACTTATTATTTGATACATTTTATCATAAATTCCTTGTTCCGACATTGACCGACAAAGTTAGTATTAGAGACATAATTTGATTTCTATATGTTTTGGGTGATCACGTTTGAATGCATGTTGTAGTCATAGGCGTCTAGTTGCAGGCACGCCGCTGTCTTTGACGTCCCTGACTTCATTTCTCAGGTGTCTTTTAGAGATGCATCGATGAGGACATCTTATATTCTCTTGAACGGGGGATAACGAATGAAGACAAGCAGCGCTGGCTAGTAGAACAGGTCAACCAAGGATAGGTACCAGTACTAGCATTGAATTCCTCGTGTTACCGACAGTGTTATTCTATAGTTGACGGTATATAGCTAGAAAGCAACAAAGTGTTTGACACACACAGTAATGCAGACATCACGCATGATGTAACTAGAGGCTATACCTCACCTCGAGAACATCACGCGGCGTGCTCCCGTCCTTCCGAACACATCCCAAAAAGCCATGAGAACTTCTTTAGAAAATCAGTTTGGATTGAAATTTTGTGGACATCTGTGCTCGCGCTGCCTCCATTGAAGATCAACACGCCCAACTTGCTTCCATCAGCCGTCACTGCGCTCGCGATCACAGCTGCGTGACTGCTCAGAGTCAGAGAGCTCTCGTGCTGCCTCCGATCCACCACCACCTGTGTCTTTACACCTTACTTTCTTTGCCCTTTTCTCTTCTTCTTATGACTCATCTACATTAGGCATGGTAGATGTGGAATTGATTGAGCTAATGGAAGTAGTGAAAAGTTTTGCGAACTAGATTACCCTTGGTTTCATGTCATTGTTCCCCCACTGGTGGCACAATCAGGAAGTTTGCGTCAAGGCAAAGCAAAGTTATAAATAGGCCTGCTATGGAGTGGGTTGAAATGGTTTTGTAGGGTGTATTATATTGTGGAGTATGTTTAGATGGATAAAAATAGGTTATAATATTTAGTGGATCGGGGTGGGTCAGTGGGTTCAAAATGGGTAATAATATTTAGTTGCCTTGTATAATGGTGCAAATACAAGGTCTAACTTTTATGGCAAGATTCTATATGATATTTATTAAATCCATGTGTTTTTTTAGCAACCCAGGGGTTCTACCAATTGGTGGGTTGGATAAAGTTGGGTCTAGATTATATAATTATGGGGTGGGTGGGTTTACAAAATAAATTAAATTTTTGTGGGTTGGATTGGGTTAGGAACGGGTTTTAACCCATTATTACGCCTAGTTATAAAGGTTCCGGGTCCATCCAATGCAAGAGTAAAAAGATAATTGGTTTTCCCCCTTAGGGGTATGTACCTAGTACGAAGTAGTAGGGCAGCTTGAGAAATGTCCAATCCACATATTTATACGAGAGATGGCTAGATTTAGCCAACATCTTGGGATCCTAGTTTTATTATTTCCTTGCATCTTGGCTTGTGAGTGCTTCATGTGAGAGAAGGAAAGCGAAATCAATATGTAAGCTCTACTTTCTTAATTTCCTCAAGAAAGGGAGGATGAGTGCGGTATTATATCGATACTCTTGAACATATGCATCTTGATGACATTCAGTCAAATTCCTCTGGAATTTGTAAGTCATGCTAATTTCACTCCTCTTCCAGTTTCTTTCTAGTAGAGGCCGGAGGGTAAGCCTCCTGCCACGCCGAGAGACGTGGCGCGAGAACCAAGTTCGAACCTTGGCCGGTCCACCCTGCACTCTACCATGTGTGTGACCAACTGGTCTAGTTTCTTTCTATCTTTTTTTATGATTTTTGGATTGGAAGTTTTCCCTTGGATTTTTATTCTTCCAATCAGGAGCTATTTATGATGGATTTCTTATATGGATCCAATGTGCTAGGGCGTGTGGGAACAGTCTTTCAATAATCTTAGACCAAATCCCTTCGCGAGCACTTCAAATTTATGGATTTTATCCAAGTTTCTTTTCCTAGAGTTTTCATGAAATTTTGTTCTTATGAATATTGATGCCTAAAACTTCATTGTATTTGAAGGTCATTTGATCGGTTTGGGAGTTTGGGATCTTGGATTCGAGATGAGTGTATATGCTATTTTTTTGAATTTGTTTTCAGCTAGGGCTCAGATCGCATGCATCTTCCTGCTGGTCAGTCCCAACTGTTGGGAAGTGGTGTTTGCATGTTTGTGAAAAAGTGCTCCAGCGGTCAGACCGAGCGCATGTCCGGGATGTAGGGGTTTTGAGAAGTTTGTTTATTGATGGGTTTGCTTCAGCTTTGCTCGTTTTGCCTTTTGTGTGTGTGTGTGTGTGTTGGCTTACACTATTTAGGCCTTCTTAATTAGTGCTAATCCTAGGTTCAATAGCTCTATTGTGAGAACTTGGCTTCGCTTGGAGAGAGATGTCTTTGTTAGTTTGAGATTCATACCATGATTCTTACAATGGATTTTTATTTAAAGGTTCCTATTTACCCTCTTTTGGCCGCATCGCCGCCTTTCACTCTTCACTAGTGTACGCTCACACCTCGTCGTCACTCTGCCACACCACCTGCTGCATGTGCTTTGCCCAATGAGCTGCCACCTGCATTTGCTCAATGAGGACAATTTGTTTACATGTCATTATTGGAGAATATTTATTCTCTAATCAGATATGAAATTATGCTAGCAGCTCTGGCATCCACTTAAATATGAGGTGTGTATTTAAGCTCGATGACATCCACTATCAACTGGGCAAGCTGCAAAATCGGGATATGACTTTCCTAAGAGCTAGGATTACTGCTTAGCCTTTGATCAGTCCCAACTTCGACATCAGTGCAAAGATAGCCTTTTGGTTTTTGGTTGGGTGAACACATGACATGCAGGACGGGTGAGAGATATGAAGATCTAGGGAGTAGCAGATGGCACAAGCACATAGGTGGTGAGGCGGACCACCCGTCAAATTCCTATTAGCACTACCTCATATTCCCGCGCGCGCCTGCTGGGCTATACATTGGATGCATGAAGAAAGGTAGATTGTTCTCCAATAATTTAATTTATTTAAGGTTCAAAGGTGCATGGGCCATCCGTGGCTTTCAAGAGCATGTGATGCGGCTGTTCGATGATGCATGCTTGGAGAGCACAAAAGGTGAAAAGAAACATTTCATTATCGCGGGTGATATCTAAAAAGGGCATTGGCATGTTTATCCTCACTCATAAGAGAGAAAAAATGGAGAAAGCATGTAACATCTGAAAAAGAGAGGAAAAGCTACCTCATACATATATTATGGCAATGATATTTGACTGTACGAGTAAAGTCGCAAAGGGCCTGAAGACTCATGATCCTTTCAAATTGATTGTTACCGAGTTTTATTCGCTGAATTGTTGTACTCTGCGGCAACTGTCTGGCCAAGTTATTAGGGTCAGATGAGAGGGGGTTGGGACAGAGAGGTAATAAGATGGGGAGGCAAGCATTCATAGGGCTGTGGGAGGCAGTGGTGGAGCGTGGGCAGGGTGTTGCCGCTACAGCAGTACTCACAGGCCATGGATGGTACTCCTTCCGTTTCAAATTATACATCGTTCTAGCAAATTTAGATACATAGTTTTTGCTATACATGCATAATAAAAACTATGTATTTAGAATTGCCAAAACGACCTACAATTTGGAACAGAGGGAGCAGATGAGAATTAGGTAAACCTGTTTGGATCAGTTGGAGATAAAATTAACAGGATCAGAACAGATAGCTAGACAGCTCAAATTTAAGTACTTTAGCACCAATGCAAACCATAATACAAGCAACCAACAATACCCCACCCTTGCATTTCTAGCTCCATCCCTGGTGGAAGGTACTAAATTGAAGAGAAATGTGAACACAGTGTTTGGGGTGGATGACACTTATCTACTTGGAGAGAAACAGTTATAAACGTCGAATGGAGATCTGATGGCTATCTAGGGGGTGAAAAAAAGGGTATGAAAATCATAGTCCTTTGGTAAATAAACGAATCAATACTGTGAATGCAGATGGCACGTAGCATTGCAATACTAGCGCTGATGAGGACCATTGGTTTGACGGAGAACGGGAGTTAGTAAGAGGGAAAGTAAAGTGATGAGATGCCTCGAGCCCTCGCCGGCGGCTTTATGGATTGCATTGCTCGGGAATGGGATACCCACTTGCAAAATCAGTCGAATCCACATATCGATCAGGCTCCAGCAGCTGGAGCTGATGAATAGAATGGACGAACGAGATGGGTAGATGGGAGGTTAGTCATCACTTGCATTGGCTTAGCGTTGCTTAGCTTGTGTGTGCGTGGGCATAGAATTTTGTGGTAGGCCCTGTTGACCTCTCCTTTTCTTGGGTTTTCCTCATCCTCCCCTGATCCCCTCCGGGGCCGGGCTCCATTATTGCTGCACATTTGTTCCTTGATCCCTGGGTAGATGGAGATATCTGGTGAGAGTGATGCGAGGGCTTGCTCGGAATATGGGACTTCTGAATTGGGAGGAAAAACGATTCAGTTCCCACATGGGCAGAGAAATATTCCTATATTCCTGACGAGATCATGAGGAGACCAAGTGCGTATATACGCGTACATAATATATGTGCACCTTTAAACACATGCCATACAAGCAATAATTAGTTTACATATATAGACCTGCTACAGTCTCCAACATATAATTAAGCGAATGTTTATTATGAATATGTTTATGTTTCCCCTTTTTTCAGACAAATTGATGGGGGAATCTATCTTTTGTCGGAAGAAATCAATATCGAGCCCAACTTATAGGAGTTACCATCTTTGATAACCTAGCTTACGTGCTCGATCGTCGCACAAGTTGGTACACACAACTGCCCATTTTCCAGCCTCGAACAATATTCTCAGTATGCGCAATTGTTCCCCACACCCCACATGTAACTGCGTGATTTAGTAACCGTCTAGTCTGACGGAACTGTTAGCTGCATGCACAGAGGAACATCTCTAAAGAAAATGCAAGCGCTTGATAGATTCTTCTCTTGACAGCGCATCCATTTCTTTCCAAGTCTCCATCTCTCCCATTTTCCTTTTCCCCTTTTCCAGGTTAACCTTAGAAGCAGTGAACGTTAGTTGATGACGAACAGTATGAAAGTTCTGTTCGGGAATCCTTCTGTTCTTGTTTAGATGTTTCCCATTATTATCAACTAGCAAGTGATGCCTTATCATGCCTCACATAAATAGGGGTCTTAAATAGTATTATCCTTGCTCCATGCATGCTTTACCTTTCCTGACCAATCTTCTTCTCAATGATAACATAATTCATATTAAGTTTGATTCCTAGCTTGCAGAATTTATTGAACCTTTTCCTCAATCATCAATATTTTTTATCTCGTAAACATCTCTTGGGAGATTTATATTTGTTGGAGGAGCCGTTTGGGGGCCTTTAGGCTTTCCAGATCGTCATCCTTGAGATAATCTTATTTACTTGGGAGTTGTCTTGTTTGCTTGGATAAATAACTCATAAGCCCCAATTTGGGACCATATACACTAGAAAACTTACAAGCCTAACTAGGGACCCCAATTTTGTGGCCTATATTTGATCCTGAAAAATGAACAAAATTAAAGTGGTGAGGCTAGATGATTCTATTAGCATCACAAAGTGACAGTGCGTGGCATCGAACCAAATGGTGGGCAAATTTTCCGTATTTCGAATGCAAGAGCTTAAATTTGGCTAAAACAAGTATGGCGATATAGATGTACATTTGGGCCGGGCTATACGGGCTGGCACGAAGCACGACGATTTTGGCCCGGTCCAGGCACGGCACGGCCCGACTGTAAACGGGCCCGGGCTGGCACGGGCCCGGTCATTGGGCCGTTCTTGGGCCGGCAGCTGAGCACGATGGGCGGCACGGCACGGCCCGTGTAACTAGCGGCCCGCTGAAGTCCGTGGGCAGCACGGTCCGAATAATGGCACGGCCCGAAAAAAAACGGCCCGTATAGAGCCCGTATATATATACCCGAGTCCCCGTCTCCCGACCTAACCCTAACCCTAACCCGTCCTCCCTCCCTCAGACCCTCAGTCCCTCTCCCTCTCGTGGCGGCTGGGCTGGCTCTCCTCTCCGCGCTCGCGCTTCCTCTCCGCCTCCGGCCTCCCTGCGCTTCCTCCCCGGCGCCGGCTCCCCCCCCCCCCCCGGCGGCCCCCTCCCCGCGCGGCCGCGCCCTGCGGCCTGCTCCGCCCGGCGGACCCCTCCCCCGCGCGGCCGCGCCCTGCGGCCTTCTCCGCCCGGCGGGCGGCGGCCCCCTCCCCCGCGCCGCCGCGCCCTGCGGCCTGCTCCCCCCGGCGGGCGGCGGCCCCATCCCCCGCGCCCGGCGGCCTGCTGCCCCCGGCGGGCGGCGAGCCCTCCCCCGCGCCCGGCGGCCTGCGGCCCCCGGCGGGCGGCGGCCCCCTCCCCCGCGCCCGGCGGCCTGCGGCCCCCGGCGGCGGCGGCCCCCTCCCCCGCGCCCGGCGGCCTGCTGCCCCCGGCGGGCGGCGCCCCCTCCCCCGCGCCCAGCGGCCTGCTGCCCCCGGCGGGCGGCGCCCCCTCCCCCGTGCCCAGCGGCCTGCGGCCCCCGGCCTCCCTCCCTCTCTGTCTCTGGCCTGCGCTCCCGGCTCCCGCTCCCCCTGCCTCCCTCCCTCTCTGTCTCTGGTCGTGCTCCCGGCTCCCGCTCCCCCTGCCTCCCTCCCTCTCTGTCTCTGGTCGCGCTGGTCGCGGCCTCGCAGGCTTAGCCCATGGAGACACCCCGGCCTCCCAATGGAAATGGGTTCCGGCCACCGCCGCGGTCGTCCCGTCGGTCTGCTGGAGAGGGTTCGATGACGGGTGAGAATGCAGAGTCTCTTGACCCGATCTCTATAGATCTCGACGACGCTTGTGGTGGAGATGCCGATGGACGTGATGCCTTGTTCGGCTCTGATGTGGGTGGCTCTGCGACTCAAGCTCAAGGGGATGATGCAAATGCAACAGGGGATGCTGCAGCAGGAACACCAAGCACAGCAGCGAGCGCACCTGCTCAGAGTCAGAGCCAAAGGACTAGGGCTTGCACCTCTGTTTGTTGGAACGACTTCGAGCAGCTGTACAAGATGGTGGATGGTAAGCGACTCAGGTATGCTGCTAAGTGTAATTTCTGTAAGAAAGTCTTGACTGCTACATCTGGTGGTGGCACTGGTCACTTGTTACGGCATCAAAAGGCTTGTATTTCTAAGGCTGCTCGTACTGCTAAGACTCAATCTCAATCAGTACTTCAATTCAATTCTGATGGCTCTGTTCGTAATTGGGAATATAATGCTGATGTTGCTCGTATGGAACTATGTCGTTTAATTGCTAGATTAGATCTTCCACTTGGTATTGGTGCATATGATGCTTTTGTTCACTTTATTCAAACTGCTCATAATCCTAGATATGTATCTGTTTCTAGGCAAACCAGTACTAGAGACTTTGTTAAGCTTTTCAATCAGAGTCGTACTGTGCTTATGGAATGCTTTAAGTCCTGTTCTTCTATTGCTATAACTTCTGATATATGGAATGGTAATGCTAAGGAGGATTACCTTAGTGTAGTTGCTCATTATATCAATTCTGATTGGGAGCCAGAAAAAAGGTTGATAGGTTTGAAATTGATTGATGTTTCGCATTCTGGTGTCAATATTGCTGAGCGTATTAGTGTAGTGATTGATGAGTGGGGTTTAAATGATAAAATCTTTTCTTTTACACTTGATAATGCTTCTGCCAATACTTCTGCTATGGATTCTTTGACTCCAAAATTTTCTGGATATATTGGTTCTTTATTCTTAGATGTGCATGCCATATCATAAATCTGATAGTTAAGTCTGCTTTAAAGCGTTTTAAGCCTTATATTGATGCATTTAGAACTGCAATTTCATTTGTCAACTCATCTAACCAACGCATTGCTGCATACAAATCCTATTGTATTGCCATGGGGGTACGCCCTAGAAAGTTTGGTTTAGATATGGACATTAGATGGAATTCTACCTTTCTCATGCTTAAGCATCTTATCCCATACAGAAGTACTTTTTCTGTGTTTATTGATACTCACTACAAGCAGGTTACAGGTCAGACCTTACTAACAGACGATCACTGGTATGTTGCTGAAAAAATTTTACTATTCCTTGAGTTGTTCTATGATTCTACTGTTGAATTATCTGGAGTTTATTATCCCACTGCACCTCTTATGCTACATCATATTGGTAGTATTGCTAAGCATTTGAAAACTTATGAGAATGATGATTTGATTGGTCATGCAGTGATTCCTATGAAACAAAAGTTTTTTAAGTACTGGAAAAAAATACCCTTGCTGTACTCAATTGCCTTTATATTGGATCCTAGATGCAAGATGAGAGGTTTTAATAAAGTTTTAAACCTTCTTAGTCAATTTACTGATGTTGATTATTCCAATTACTATGATAATGTGCGTGCTGAGTTAACTAGAATTTTTTGCAAGTATGAAACAAAGTTTGGTGCAGTTCGTTTACAGCGACAAAGCCAACAAGCATCAAGTGTTACTGGAAAGAAGAGACTATTGTTTGAAATGATGTATGGTGATGGTTCTGAAGTCATTGAGCCATCAACCTCCACAGCGTTTGAATCTCAAGGTTCTGAGTTGGTAACGTACCTTGAAAGTGAGACGGTTCACCAATATGATGATGAATTCAACATTCTTAATTGGTGGCAAATTCACAAGCGTATATACCCGGTACTTTCTATCCTTGTTAAAGATGTTATGACTGTTCCTGTTTCTACCATTAGTTCCGAATCTACATTTAGTCTTGCTGGCAGGGTCATTGAGGAGCGGCGGCGACGTTTGACAAGTGATATGGTCGAGATTTTGTCTTGCTTGAAGGATTGGGAGCTTGGAGCAGCTAGGGCGCAACACAATTTGGTGGACTATGAAGTGGAGAATGCCTTCGAAAATCTGTACCTAGATGAGGATTGAAGAATGCCTAAGTGGGAATGAGTTGTTGCTGTACTCTTTTCCTTTCTAGGGTTTTCTCATGTAGTTGATATGAGTTTTTACTTAGAAAGGTTTTTAACGAGGCAGCAAAACGCTTGTACAACTCATAACCTCACAAAGGCATTGAACTTTCAGTATTTTGAGACTTTATTCTGTTCTTTCTATTGAGAATGTGTGAAGTTTGATTATACTGTTTGAAATTTGATTATATTTTGAATCATTGAATGTTCTGAAAATGAAACTTAACTGTAATATTGATGTGAAATTACTGAAGTTCTAATTTACGGGCTGAAATAAGGGCTCACGGGCTATTGGGCTGACGGGCTAGACGGGCCAAACGGGCTGGCCCGGCACGGTTATACCGGTGGCGTGCCGTGCCTTGGGCCGAGACCCTCGCCCATGGGCCGGCACGGCACGGCCCGAGGTCCTAATCGGGCCGTGCCGGGCTGAGAAAAAAAGGCCCGAACCCGGCCGGGCCTGGGCCGTGCCGTGCCGGGCCGGCCCGTTGGCCATCTATATATGGCGAAGGTCAACAAGGAACCAACCACATCTAATTCACTGGTAGAAATGCAAAGTTATTTTCCTTTTTCGGTTACATGAATATCAGTATCAGTCTTGATTATTCTTAGTTTGGTATGGGAAAACTGGTAGTGTAGATGTTAGTCTTATAGATAGTCGTTCTCGTATGATCTTGAAGTGTTATCTACGGTGCCACGGCCGATATCCTCCTCGCACATCACAAATAGAAATAGGCATATTTTACTAAAATCAAGTACAAGCATATAGTTCGACTGGTTTCTCCATCTGCAGTGGAATACCACGGCATACATCCATATGATGCCACCAAGAAATCATTTTGTGGCAACAATCCTGGTAAAGGGAAAATTGATTATGGCATCTAAAATTAGTAAATTTTTTAGAAAGAACTAGTTTAAGAACCAGCTGTATACTTAGGAAAATGTAAACTAGAATTTTAACCATGTAAGTTTATGAAACTGGGCACTTCTAAAAACTTATCCTTGCTTATATATGCTAATTAATCTACAGTTGTTTGTGAACGCCGACTGCCATATATGTAATGCAAAAAATTAAAAATTTGAATAGAATCTTCAATATTGGTTTTTTCTGGAATCCCCATCGGTATAAGGGAGCATTTATACAGTGTCACAATAGTCCTCATACAGAATCCTCGTATTATACTCTGGACACACTATGCATATACTCCCTCCATCCCAAAATACATGAAATTCTAGAAATTCTATGGTAGACTATCGAGGCAAATGACCATGTTGGCCCCTATTCACTATCCATATATTTGGCACTAATTGATTCTTGCATGCACATGCATTTTCCAAATAGGGTAAAATGACTTATTTTCTGCGAGAAATTTTGAATACTAGAATGCCTTGATTTTAGGATGGAGGGAGTACATATATGAACTACTATGCGTCAAGCCCAGCAGACTCTGTATAAGTATGGTAGCATATGAGATGCATCCCCTTCTCAAGCCTTTTTGCACTTCACATGTTTCCTTAATTGTTGGCCAACATCAGTATATGTGTTGCGTCAGTTTTACCAAAAATCTGTTCAATAATTAATAGCTATTAAGTTGTTACT
Source organism: Panicum hallii (assembly GCF_002211085.1). NCBI lineage: Eukaryota > Viridiplantae > Streptophyta > Magnoliopsida > Poales > Poaceae > Panicum > Panicum hallii. Next base: position 20,507,245 of record NC_038046.1, on the reverse strand, counting down.
TGTTGCATTGCCTCTTGTTAATTAAGAATCAATAGATCTTTTTCAAAATAAGCAGGTACTTAAAGGTCTATAATTTGTGATCCTAGAGATCGTGCTCAAGAATCAATGATCATAGCTAGTATCAATTTAGTGTGATTTTAGTGTTTGAATGGAGTACCATGGTCAATGGCACTAACAATGTTTGTTAGTGTACATCAAGGACATAGTCTCATGGATCCAAGATAACAAACTTGGCTGATCAAACAACTCTGTTGGTTGTAATCTATGTGTCCTTAGCTTATCTAACTAGTACTAGTCTAATCTGGTTAGTATAGGTCAATGCTACATTCCTTAGGCAGTAAGTTTCCATACCTAGTAGCCTTTCCCTAGATATAATGGATAGTAAGTTTCTTGGTCAGCAAGTCCCTTGGGCAGTAAGTCTAGCTGCTGTTTCTAACAGCAAGTAGTCATAAATTTGGACTTTGCTTGAGATCTACAACAGCCGTAGTAGTAGAGGTCATGTCCTATATATATATATGTACCTATATGCAGTCAATAGAAGCAAGATTGTGCTTCCAAAAAATAGAACTGTACGCTACCTAGACCATCCATTTTTTCCTGCCTGCTCATCCTATAGTTGATGCTACTCCAACACTTGGTATTAGAGCCCAAGCCACAGCCCCTTCCATGGCATCATCTTAGGTTGGGAATGGCCCAAGCCACAGCCCCTTCCACGACATGGCGCGGGCAGTGCTGGGACAGACCAGACGTGGTCGTCCAGCGCGTGGTGAAGGAGGTGGCCAGCATGCCTTTTCCGCAATTGACGCATGACAACTATGAGGATAGGAGCATCCTCATAAAGGTGAAGCTGGAGGCCCAAAGCCTCTTGGACGTGCTCGCGCACGGTGATGCTAATCGTCAGGAGGATAACATGGCGCTTGATGCCAGATCCACACCTTGGCGGTGAAGAAGACGTCCAAGGAGGTCTGGGAAGCGACCAAGTCGATGTGAACACATCGACTCTGATCGCGCTAGCAAGACAACCTATCAGCAGCTGAGAAGGGAGTGGGAGCTGCTCTCATTTCATGACCATGAGCATGTTGACAACTTTGCGCTTCGCCTCTCTAGCCTGGTGAGTTCGCCATCTATGGTGATACCATAGATGAGCAACGAGTCATTGAGAAGCTACTCCATGTTGTCCCCAGTAGAGCTCATGATCAAGGAGGTGTCTGGATGGCCAAAGGCTTTGGATGACCATGGGGACATGCCGCCGCAATCAGCCCCAAATCAGCCGTTGTTGTCCGGTGGCATGCTCTACTTCACCGAGAATTAGTGACTTGATCGGATGAAGCAGGGTTGACGGGTCTAGGGACCCGGGGTCCCCAGCGGGCTCACTTCTAGTTGACCGGCCCAAGGCCGCGCCTAGAAGAAGCACCCGTCTGCATGGGGGCGATAGCTTCATTTGGTCTGCCTCGGCCCACAACCCCGACTAACAACTCGGTCAGGATGACCAAGGCCCATATCCCCGACTGTGGGAACGATCAAAGGCCGGGTCCATACCAAGGCTCCAACTGAGGACTTCGACTGGGCTCCACCTTGCACGTGCCCACCTCCCCGACCAGCAGGCTGGTCGGGAGGCTAGGCCCAGCGTACCTGTGGGCCCTAGGAGTAGGTGCGGAGGATAAGGATGGGTCTCAAGATCAACTTGTCGTACACGACCAACCACTCCCTCCACAGGGTCACAATCCCCTCTGCTGTGGTAGCAGACTACCACTATTCTACCTACCCGTTCTTACGAAGGGACGGGGCGTAACGTCATCATGATACGGTCGACATGCCCCGACACGACGGAGTGACCAGGCGTGACAGCCATACCGTACCTAACAACGTCCCCACGACCTCCGACTGATGGAGCATGACGTGCAGGGACAAGACAAGATGCTCGCCCCACGATGCAGGACTTGGACGGTGGTCACTGGAAGACTCCGATTGACAGGATGGGCAGACCCGACTGACGAAGCTGATGACCCTGATCGACATGGTCGGGAATTCTCTCTTTCTATACTTACACCCTTAGCTCCCCTGTAAAGGAGACCCCCCTTGGACTATGAAAGGGAGAGTCATCCATCTCATTATATAGCAGATAACGCACCACATCTTCCACTCGAAAGCTTGTAACTCCCCAAACTCTCACGAGCACCTAGGCTCAAGCAATACATCCGACTGACCCCCGACTGGATGTAGAACACAATTGCCTGAACCAATATAAATCTTGAGTCATTGTGTGCTAGGCCACATCCAATCACGACGCGTGATACACACTTCCAGTAGGTTTAGCTGCCGGCCATTTCTGGAATCGACAGTTTGGCGCCGACCGTGGGGAAAGGCATCGTGCGTCCACCGTCTTGGCGATCGGATGGCCTCCATCTCCGACACCTCCAGCCTCACGAGCCTAGGCGATACGATTCGCTTCGGCTCGCTGGTGTTTCCCACGACCCCGCGCATTGGGCTGTGGGAACCCCCCATCTTCGTGCCCTTCCAGGCTTTCTGCTTCGGAAGCCTAGACTTCATCGCCGATCATCTCGGCACACTTCGCCTCCACGAGGACCCCACTCCTCTTACATTGCTCGAGGGAGACACTCCCTCGAATTGGCCGCTGGCCGACCTTGACACTAAGGCGCTAGCGCGGCGCATCGAGCTCATGCTCGGTGCCGACCCCTCAGCGAACGCTGTGGACCTGGTCCTGTTCTTGCTACACAACTTCTTCCGTCAGCTTTTCGAGGGGACCCTGCTGTCCCCACCGCGCTCACTGGACGGCCAGTTCCTATTCAGCATCACGAACACTGCAGGTGTATACGTCAGGGAGCTCCCGAGAGCCATGCCACTACCCTCGCTCGCAAACAAGCTTGTGGGCATGATGGGGTACGGCCCCCGCTTCGTTCCACTATCTCCTCTCCGATGATGACCTCCTTAGTGAGGGTTCCAGCATCGGGAACGTGTCATCCCCTGGTTGCCCCATTCTGCGGGAATGCGCCATGGCGGACATGCAGGGGCGACAGCCAGTCCCGGTGGAAACTGAGGACATGCACACCCCACCGAACCCGCGTGCGCAGGCCTTGGCTAATGCCCAGACACATGGCGGGGACCTATGCTAGCAGCGGCAGCACCAGCTGCTACCCACGTCGGTGCGCCCCCGATGCAACTCTGAGCCAAATGCTTGTGGCATTGCGGCCAGCGCACGGTGCACGCCTGTCAAGTCCAGCAGGTCATTGACGCGGACGCCAACAGCCCTCCGCAGTTTGCGTGGGCCGGGCAGAACATTTCTGCTATAGCGATGCTCCTATGCAACCTGCCCGAGCCTGTAGACCCTCAACAGCAGGACCTCCACCGCAACATGCAGACGTTGGTGAAGCGTGCCGCCATACAGCATGCGGAAAGCTCCATGTCACGCCACTAGCATGCGGCCTCCTACCCAGGAGGGCCAAGCTCACAGCAGCCAAACCCCTCAGTCCACTAGAGCCAAGGGCTTCCACCAAAAGTGGGTCGTGACACCGCAGCTGCACCATGCCCCGACCCGGTGCGTGCCGCGCAGTGCCCCCCGGTGCGTGGCCGGCTTGGGCCCAACTACGACGTGCGTAGCGTCATCCACTCGCGGCAACTGGCCTGCCGCGGCGGCGATGTTGACCGAGCCGCTGCGGATGCGGCTGAGGCCCACCAGCTCGAGAAGGAGCACGAGGAGGCACCCCTAGGTGTAGTGGACGACCGTGCGACTGGGACGGCAATCGGAGCCCTAGTCTGGATGCCCCGGGACTATGGGCCTTTGGACACCGCATCTAGAAAGTGCCATTCCTGCCGTGTTTCCGGCCGCCCACCAACATCACCAAGTACAACGGGGAGACGAACCGCGCTGTATGGCTAGAAGATTTCCAGCTCACATGTCGAGCCGGAGGGACGGATGATGACTACTTCATCATCCAGTACCTCCCCATCTGTGTCGGGGAGCACGTTCGAGCATGGCTCGAATTCCTGCCATCCAACAACATTTGTAGTTTGGCCGAGCTCAAGCAGGTCTTCATCCAGAACTTCCAGGGGACGAACGTGCCTGCCGGAAACTTTTGGGGCCTCAAGAGCTTCAAGAAGGAGCCTAGCGAGTCCCTGCAGGACTACATCCACAGGTTCTCCAGGCAGTGCAATTCTCTACCTAATGTCGTCGAGGCAGACGTCGTCAATGCATTCCTCACTGGAACCACCTGCAAGTCCCTCGTTCACAAGCTCAGCTGTCGAAAGCCATGCACCACCCGCGAGCTTTTGTACATCGCCACGAACCACACCTTCGGCGAGGAGGTAGTTGAGGTGGTCTTCACCAATGGCCGGACCATGGGAAAGGCCAAGCGGGCGGAGTAGGATGAGGGCTCCTTCTTAAGGCAGGAGAAGAAGAAGATGAGGGATCAACATCGCCCCAACCCCAACACGGTCGCAGCGACCGACCGAGCGGGCAAGTGACAAGGCAACAACGACCATTTCAAGCAGCTCCTGGAGAAGCTGTGGACCAACCACAGCTACCCCGTTAAGCACAAGCTTAAGGATTGCGAGCTCCTCAAGCGGATACTGGGTCAGCCTAGCAAGCACAAGGGCGGGGATCGTGATAAGGAGGTGCTAAAGTAGCAGGGAGTGCTGGCCAAGGATGGGAACACCTTCCCCAACCCGGACGACTGCCTCATGATCTTTGGAGGTCCTGAGGATGACTGCACCAAGCGCCAACACAAGATCCGCCTCCGGGGTATGCGCCACCAAAAGCTTTGTTCCCCCAAATTTCTCCATTGGTCGAGCATTCTGATCACCTTTGATCGGGGTGGCCACTCACCCAATGTTCCCCGACCGGGGAGCTACCCTCTCCTTTTCGACCCTATTGTCGGCAACAAGTGCCTGACCAAGGTGCTGATGGATGGGGGTAGAAGCCTCAACATCCTATATGTTGAGACCCTCGATGCTATGGGCATCTAGCGGTCCAAGCTCTGCACTTCTATCTTCACCTTTCTTGGGATCGTCCTAGGCTTGAGGGCGTACCACCTGGGGAATATAGAGCTGCCGATCATGTTCGGCGACCGCAGCAACTTCCGCACTGAGACCCTGATCTTCGAGGTAGTGGATTTTGAGGGATCATACCACGCCATCCTCGGCGGTCCGTGCTACACCAAATTCATGGCGGTCCCCAACTACGCCTACCTCAAGCTGAAGATGCCGGGGCTGAACGACATCATCACAGTCAGCGGCTCCTTCGAGCAGGCATACGCCTGCGGTCGCAAGTACTTCGAGCTCGCCACCGCCATTGCCAACTCTGTCGAGCTCTAGAAGCTTCACCGCATGGTGATGAAGGGTGCCCCCGACACCAACGAGCCGACTTTGTCCAGCGCCTTCCGCCCAACTGAGGACACCAAGAAGATCGGTCCGAACGACCCGATCGAGACCATGTGGATTGGGGCACAGCTTCCGGCCAAATAGGAAAGTACGCTCGTCGACTTCCTTTGTGCCAATCGTGATGCCTTCGCATGGAAGCCCTTTGTCATGACAGGCATTCTGAGGGAGGTCACTGAGCATGAGCTTTGCATCAAGCCGGGTTCCAAACCCATGCACCAACGCCTGCACCGTTTCGATGACGAGAGGCACAGGGCCATAGGTGAGGAGACTGCAAAGCTTTTGGCAGCCGGCTTCATCAGGAAAGTGTACCACTCCGACTGGCTTGCTAATTTTATCCTTGTAAAAAAGAAGAATGGGAAATGGAGAATGTGTGTTGACTATACTGGCCTTAACAAGGCATGTCTCAAGGATCTTTTTCCTTTGCCGCGTATAGACCAAATAGTTGATTCCACGTCAGGATGCAAAATCCTCTCTTTTCTGGATGCCTACTTAGGCTATCACCAGATTGCGATGAAAGAGTCCGACCAGCTCGTGACCTCTTTCATCACCCCGTTCGGCACGTATTGCTACCTCACCATGCCGTTCAGCTTGAAAAATGTTGGCGCCACCTATCAGCGTTGCATGCAGACGTGTTTTGCTGATCAGCTTGATCTGCCCCGGCAACCCGACTAGCTCGAGCCACCCAAACTCACGGTCGCCGTCTACGTGGACGACATAGTGGTGAACGCGCCTCGCACGGGAGATCTGATAGCCACACTAGACACCATGTTCGCTAACTGAAGCGTCCCCCCATCCGGGAAGACTTAAAAGTGATGCTTTATCAGTCACAGGAGGCTGATAATACTTTTATTACATCAGATGGTACATCACCGTACAACTCTACGCGGTAATGGGCAGTGAAGCGCCACTATCGCGAGGATTACAACTAAAACCCACACTACTACACTAGCTACGAAGAGGGGGTCATTAGAGTCTTGTGCCATGCGGAACTCCAGCAGTGGCCCTAACCACAGGCAAGACTGGGTGCAGGACGAAACCCTACTCAATGTCTTCGGGGAGGTAGTCTGGATCTTCTGCTGTAAGAAGTAAGAATGGGGTGAGTACAAACGTACTCAGCAAGTCCAATCACACCCACGGAGGGGATATAACAGAAATCAATGCACAGGACAATCCAAGGATAAGGTTAGGGTTCATTTGCGGAAAACTCGGTTGTATGCAAAGGTTCGTATAAAGAAAAAATATTTTCAAAATAAGTTTTCTAGTACCAAGGAGCACATGATGTTGATCCACACAGGATCCAAGTTTTAAGCTGCTACCGGACTCCCCGTCCGCCGTAGCACACGGCACAACTGCCGAACACTTTCCAAACAACCCACACTAGTCCAACCATTCCCAGAGAGATACACTAGTTATGTGACCACACCATAACTTGCCCAATACCGTGGGCACGACTATTCAAATAGATTTTAACTCTGCAGAGGTGTGCAACTTTACCCATAGGTGGGGTACCACAGCACGATCACCTTAGTGTCGGTGCAGATCCCAATAAAGCCATTACCCACCTTAGCTAGACCTGACTAGCCACCACGGGATCCATCAAGGGGTCATTCGACCTATCTCCGAGGTTTAACCGGGGCATAAGTCACACAGAGCTTTATCCCTTCTCCTTGATCACCCGTTGCTCTCAGCTCTCCTGATGGCTATCAGACTAACTAGTGGGATTTATGCTAAGCCGTTGCCCATACAACGGTCAAGTGGTTTGCACGACAGGAAGCTAGGTGAGATGACACATCAACTCGGTCCTTAGGGGTGACAAGATGGATATCTCCCTTCCTCGCTCAACCACACAGGTATGAGCACACCAACGGCAATTCACACAGAAATGCCATCCATCCCGTCTGACTCGTCTTTCAAAACCACATTTTATCCCTTCCCACACACACACACACTTTCTTTATAAAACTAGGTGGTCAAGGTATGGTTATCACAAACAAGGGTGGCTATCCTACCATGTTTTCAGCAAGCAAAACCATGCAATTTTATAAAACAGGCCACTGGGTTGTGTTTAAAAAAACTAGGACAGAAACATGCATCAAAGGGTGGGATTGAACTTGCCATCATCAAATCCTTACGGGAGGTCCTGATCGAAGCACTGTCCCTCGGGTTCGGGGTCGCAGAACTGGTCCTCGTTCACTTGATCACACTCGGGACCTTCCTCGTTCACTCCGTGTCCTATGACGCAAAAAAACAGGCACACAATCAAGCGAAAGAACTAAAAGCTTTTATCGTTGGGCTTGAATCGGAAATAATTTAGTTATGGAGATAGGGGTAATATTTTTTGGTGGTTTCTTAATGGCATGGTTAGAACTATACTAGAAAGGGTGTGGTAAAGTTTCGGGTCGATCGGAGATCGTTTGGCGCATAAAATGACGAGTTAAAGAGGGTTCGGGGGTTAAACAGGGGTCCAGGGGCTCATTCGTAAACAATTATGAAATAGAAAGGACTTGGTTATAATTTCTAGAAATATTTGGGGCATATTATAAAGAGGTAGTGGTTTATTTGATATTAAGTTTACATGGTGGAGGCTAGTTACTTGAATAAATAAAGGTGGAAGGGCTTTTATACAAGGTGACGCATGAGGGGGAGAAATAGATGGAAAGGGGGGGGGTCTTTGGGAAAAATGCCCTTCTCCTTCCTCTTCCCCGCACAGAACAGAGGAGGGGGGGTGGGTCCTGCGCCGGCCGATTCCGGCGGTCCAGGGCTCGATGGCGGCCCGGGATGGGGGGAAAAGGGAGGGGAGAAGGAGGGGGCCTGATTCCCGGCCTCACCTCGGGCCGGGGCGGCGTGAGGAAGCCGGACGACGGGAGCGGGCGGCGGCGGTGCTGGTGGCTCGGCGAGGCGGCGCTGGGAGCTTGGGGAGGGGGCGCGCGGTGGCGAGGGCGGTGGTGGTGGCCGGGAGCTGCGCGAAGGGCCGATTTATAGGGGAGTAAGGCGGTGGAGGGGGTGGCCGCGACGGTGGCCGGTGCGGAGCGCCATTAATGGCGCTTTGGCTGTTTGTTTGCGTCGTGACGCGGCGTGCGGCGAGGGCGTGGGCGTCGAGGCGTCGTCGGGCACGTGGGGGAGAGGCTGTGCGAGCACAGGGCGTTGGTGCGAGCGGTGAGGGCGGAATGCAGCAGCGGCGGGCGGCACGGCGTGCAGCGCGGCCACGCGGTGCGCGTGCGCGCGCGTCGCAGCACGGCCGTGCGCGAGCTAGAGCGCGCGTGCGCGGGGAAGGCGGGGAGTAGGGACGCGCGTGGGCGTGTGCGCGAGAAGAGGGGCGGCGTGGTTCTGGAGCCAGAGGCCGGGCAGCGCGGCCGGGTGGTGCTCGGAAACAGAGGAAAGAGGGAGAAGAAGGGAGGAGAAGGGAAAAGAAAAGGGAGGGAAAGAAAAGGAAAAAGAAAAGGGAAGGAAAGGAAAGGAGAAGGAGAAAGAAAGGAAAATGGGGAGAAGGAAAAAAAATGGTGGAAGGAAAAAAAAGAAAAGAGAAAGGGAGAAAAAGGGGTGACGCGCGCTGGCGATATTCGCGGCGGCGACCGCGGCTGGTCGGCCACGCGCGCGCGACGTTCGCACGCTGTGCGAGGAACAAGGGGGAAATCGCGTCGGCGCTGATGGCGGAAAGGCGGTCGCGCGTGGTCGACAGACCGCCGAGCGGTGCGGGATGGGACGGCGACGAGGGAAAAGAGGGCACAGATATTGCAAAGGGGGGCTGGTCAGACAGCTAGAGTCGGGCGTCAGAACGGCGGCGAATCCGGGAGAGGATTAGGGTTTAGGGTTGAACGAGCTTCGACGACGAAAAGGTTTTGAACAAAAATATCTTAGCGCGTAATTTAATTTGGTAAATTTCCAGGGCGTCAGACTAACCTCCGAAGGTTTTGCGTCAAATTGAATCCCCAAAAATGCACTTTCAGGGTTCCAAAAGGGGAAGCTACTTAGATACAGTGTCTGAGCGCGGCATCGAAGCCAACCCCAAAAAGATCATGGCCATCACCCGGATGGGCCCCATCCGCAACGTGAAAGGCGTGCAGCGGTTCACCGGCTGTTTGGCCACCCTCAGTCGGTTCGTCTCCCGACTAGGTGAGCGGGGGATGCCCCAGTACAAACTCCTCAAGAAGTCGAACACGTTCATCTTGATGGAAGAGGCCCAACAGGCTTTGGACAACCTCAAGACGTTGCTAACCTCGGCTCCAGTCGTTGTCGCTCCCGAGCGACGAGAACCCCTCCTACTCTAGCTTGCAGCGACCACCCACGTGGTCAGCGCCGCTCTTGTGGTCGAACGGGAAGAGCCGGGCCATGTGCTGAAAGTCCAACAACCGGTGTACTTCATCAGCGAAGTACTCACTGAGACCAAATCCCACAACATGCAGGTGCAAAAGCTCTTATACGCCATGCTCATGGCAACTAAGGTGCTGCAGCATTACTTCACCGACGATGAGGTCACTGTTGTCACCTTGTTCCCACTCGGGGATGTCATCCACAGCCATGATATGACGGGGCGGATCTCTAAATAGGCGCTCGAGCTCATAGGTATGATATCAAGTATGCACCCCGCACTGCCATCAAGTCGCAGGCCCTAGCCGACTTCATCACCTAGTGGAGCGAGGTCTAACCCCCGACTCCAGACATCACCCATGAATACTGGACCGTGTACTTCGACGAGTCGGTCATGGGACCCAGCGCGGGGGCCGGTGTAGTGCTGATCTCCCCCCGAGGGTAACAAGCTCCGCTACGTGATCCGCATGAACTTCCCAGCTTCGAACACCGCTGCTGAATATGAGGGCCTCATCAACAACCTCCACATTGCTATCGAGCTCGGGACCAGTCGGCTCTATGTCTACGGTGACTCTAAGCTGTTAGTGGATCAAGTCATGAAGAAGTCCAACTGCGAAAGCTCCCTCATGAATGCATACTGCCTGGAGGTGCGCAAACTGGAGGACAAGTTCCAAGGAATCAAGTTGCATCACGTCCCGCAGAAGGACAACAATGATGTTGATGCACTCGCCAAGATGGCAGCCCAGCGGGATCCGGCCCCCAGTAGGGTCTTTGTCAATGACCTCCACGCACCTTTGATCCGCGTTAAGCCAGACCCGCCTCTAGGGCCGTCTGAACCAGTACCTAGGGGGCCAAGCCAGGTCTCCCCCGAACAAACGACCCCCAACCAAGGGCTCGGGGGCCCCGACTGCCTGGCGATGGAGGTCGCGACTTCCGCGGCTGACGCAGTAGTAACCGACCCCAACTGGAGCGCACCTCTTTTGGCCTACCTCCTTGACAACGTCCTGCCACCCTACAAGACCGAGGCGCGAAGGATCACCCGGCGCGCCAAGACGTTTGTCACCATCGACGGTAAGCTATACAAGCGAAGCCCGTCGCCTGTAGGGATGGTCATGAAATGCATCCCGACCCAACAAGGCAACAAACTCCTCTTGGATATCCACGCTGGCATCTGTGGGCACCATGCAGCCCTGATGTTGCTGGTCGGCAAGGCCTTTTGCTAGGGTTTTGACTAGCCGAGTGCACTGCACGATGTGGAAGAAGTCATCCACACGTGCAAGGGGTGCCAATTCTAGGCCTGGCAGACTCACCTACCAGCGCAGGCGCTTGAGACCATCCCCCTCACATGGCCGTTCGCAGGTTGGGGCCTCGACAGGGTTGGGCCTCTAAAGAAGGCTCCTGGTGGCTTCACCCACCTGCTCGTTGCGGTGGACAAGTTCACCAAATGGATTGAGGCAAAACCGATCATCAAGCCCAGCTCCCAAGAAGCTGTCAAGTTTTTTCTTGACATCATCTACCGGTTTGGTGTGCCCAACACCATCATCACGGATAGTGGGACCAACTTCACGAGCAAGAAGTTCTTCGATTTCATTGATGGGTACGGGATCAAGATCAAATAGGCATCGGCAGGATACCCTCGCACCAATGGGCAGGTAGAAAGGGCGAATGGCATGGTCCTCCAAGGACTCAAGCCTTGCATCTTCAACCAGCTCAACAAGTTTGTTGGGCGGTGGGTCTAGGAGCTCCTAGCCGTCCTTTGGAGGCTGAGGATAACTCCCAATCGGTCCATGGGATTCACCCCATTCTTCCTAACATACGGGACAGAACCTGTGCTACCCTCTGACTTAGAGCATGGCGCCCCAAGGGTCAAGGCCTTTGACCCCAGCTGAGCCGCGGAGGCTCAGCAGGACACAGTCGACTTGTTGGAGGAGGCCCGGGCGACGGCCTTGGTCCGCTCGCCGGTACCACGGGAGGAACATTTGGGGGAGAACCCTCGAAGTTGGTGACTTGGTGCTGCGGAGGGCGCAGTCGACCAAGGACAAGCACATGCTCACTTCGCGCTGGGAAGGACCATACACGATCGTGGAGGTGGTCCAGCTAGCAACCTACCGGCTGAAGGATAGCGACGGCAACATCCTCACGAACACTTGGAACATCAAGCAGTTATGCTACTTCTTCCCCTAAATTCAGTCCTTTCATACACTTTTGTTCAAATGACGACTCCTACAGCGCCCCAGCCCGAGTACTCTCAGCCCGGATCGCTCTGGGGCCCCATGGGGGTACACCGCCACGCGCACCGTTACCCCCCTTTTCTTTTTGAAACTCACACACAAAAAGACAACCTCTTTTTGCCTGAATGAAAGGGTGACCCGTTCCCCCAGTGCTACCTAAGTGATTTCTATTGGGCCACCTAACCTACCGAGCTCTCGTCACAATCTATAGAGAACTAGCAACTGACGTCACTTGGGCCAGCCCTAGGATACACGCTGCAGCCTATGGTTAGGGAGCAGGTTCGAAAAGAAAAGTGTGAAGGCAAAAGTTGTTCTAGGAAACAAAGGGATACGGGCAGGCATGCCTCCCAAACATCGTTAAAATGAACATTAGTTAAAGTAACTGCAAACACTTAAGAATATTCACTTGGGGGCTCCTTTAAGCCTACCGCACCAAGTTTTTTTTTAAAAAAGCTAATCATTAAAATTTCTACTGCGGCACCTCGTCTGCGTTGGCCAATGATATGGACGAGAGGAGTCATGTTGCAGGATCGACCGGAGGATTGCTCTAGTCAAGAGCCAGCTCGGTTGGGGCAGCGCTCGACCCGGCTTCTGTAGATTGGATGCCGCCTCCGTGCGGAGTCGCTTCCCTCTCCACGCGTCAAGCCTCCTTCACCCACTCCACGGTGGTCGTCTCTGCAATCGCCATCACGACTGGCTCCAAGCTCTGTCCAAGTTCACAAAGCTGGTCGGCGGACCACCCGGTAGCGTAGCCCCGTCTGACTGCCCCAAAGTCCAGGGTCGGGTAGTGCGACGCCACCAATGTCAATACCCACGAGGTGCCATGGAAGTCTCTGTCGGTGCTGAGCCACGCCACCTCGCCCGGGACCTCCGAGAGGTTGCGACGAGCGCGCTCGACCCTGGATGAGGCCCGAGCACTTCCATGACCACCGACCACGCTGCGCCTCAAAGCTGGCTGAGCTCTTCTTCGAGGACCTTGTTCCTCTCCAAAGAATCTGCCAGCGCCTACACGTTCCGTGCCATTGATTCTTTGGCACTGGCTAGCTCGGATTCGGCAGCACGGCTAGCATCTTCCGATATCTGCAGTGCGCTCTGCAGGAGACTGTTCCTCATTCCCAGCTTTGAACATAAACAAAGCAAAGGTCAGAGGCCACAGAACGCGAAATGGAACCGAAAGGGGGGGGTAAAGAACCACTAACCGGCCGCGGCCGCCTGCGTAATCTTGAGCCCCTCTTCCCTCTAGGACAGCGGCACCTCCAATTCAGCGATACGCTGTCTCCTGGACTAAGCATGCCCTTCAGCAAGAGCTCGAGCCATCCGCTCCGCTCCCAGCACCGCCTACTCCTCGCTCAAAGCTGACCGGGCCGTGACAAGTTCCTACTCGGCAGCAGTCGCGCGGCCACGCTCGTGAAGCATAGACACCGGAGCAGCCTCCAATTCGCGGGTCAGCTCCACGATCTGTCGCTGCACTACTGCCTCTTGGCCCAGCCGAGCGTGCTCCTTCCGGAGGAACCGGGATTCATTCAATGAAATCCTCTCCAAGTTCTTCAAAATAAAAAGTAAAAAATGCCAAGTCAGGCTACCCACCAAAAAAAAATGGAAACTAGGAAGGGGCCGTTAAGACTCACTCGAGTAAAACTCAGCAGCTCGCCGCACGCGGTCTCCCGAGCGACCTTGACCTTATGAAGGGTTTCCTCGAGCCCTGACTCCGCGGCAGCGAGCTCACCATAGGCCGACTGCCCGCTTTGCTCGAGAAGATCCTAGAGCTTCTCCTCCCGCTGATCCAGCAGAAGAAACCGAGCCTCACCCGGTTTGCTGGATTGGGCCAAACCCACTCTCCAACCAACCCACTCATTTTGCCGGACGGACTGGAGACAGGGACCATTGCCCGCTCCTGACATCTCCCCAGCGCTGCCTACTTTGCCGGGGGACCGCTCGCTTGGGTGAGACTCTTGTCCGCCTGAGCCTGAGCCTCCTCGCCCCCAGGCTCGGTGCCCTCGATCGCGGACACCAGCATGGCCCCTTCGTCTTCCTCCAACTCGGACCACGCGGGCGAACCGTGTGCTCCTCCGCCCGGGTACTTGGTGGCCACGATCTCATCCTTCATTCTCGCACATGATGGTGGAGGCGCAGCCACGGTCACATCCGCACCGGAATGTGAGGGGATCGTCTTCATCGCCGGCGGCCTACTCGTGGAGACTAGTCCCTGACCCCCTTCTCGTGGAAACTACGCCAGGTTGGGTCTCCACGGCACATGCTCAACATCGGCCCCAAGGGCGATCCTAGTTGAGTCGCTACAAAGAAAAGCGGAATAAACAAAAAACATCCTGAAACAAGAGCTGAAACCACAAAAGCGGTCCTCTTACCTCGACTCCCGTCCAATCATAGGAGGTCCAAGCTTCCCAAACCTTTGGACGCCTCGTGGGGATTGCAAACCATGCCCCATCGCGTGGCTCAAGCCTAGGGCTGGCCCTGCTGACTCCCCAAGCGTGGCGTCTTGCAGGTCGCTGGGTGGGTCGGTCACATTCATCATCATCGAGCGCGCCTTCGGAGAGGTGCGCTGCCTCGACTCATCCTCGCGCCGCTCCAAGGGAGACGACATCTGCGGCACCCCTGAGTGTTTTTTCACTCGGGCCCTCTTCGCCTCCTCCCTCAGGGCCATGTCATCCTCCGCGACGCGCTTCCTTGCCTCCAGAGGCGTTGGAGGACGTCCCGGACCCCTCTAGGATCTCCGACCCCGTGATGCCGCGAGGCTTTGCCACGAACGAGTCGGCATCCCCAGACTCCGACTCTTCCTCCTCAGAACAGTCACCATCATCGGAGTCAGTCGAGAGCTCCGACTCGTACTGTTCTTGGACGACGTCGCGATCCTCTCCCATCCGGACCCGACGCACAATCTCCATCTCCTTCTCCTGCCTCCTCTTGACCTTCTCGACCTTCTTCTTTTTCCTAGCCAGGGAAGCCTCCACCTGAGCGGCCTACTTAGCCATGCCCGCTGCCCCCTTAGGCAAATGAGGGTGGGATTGAGGAGCCAATCAGGCGCAAGAGAACCAACAGGAAGGAGAGGGGACAAAACTCACCAAATTCGATGGGTGCCCCTTGTCGAAGGCGTCCGGACCGCCAATGGTCTACTAGTTCCCCACCTTGAGGACAACCTTCAGCCAGGACCATACCTCATCGTCGGGCATCTGCTCCAGCAACACTCAGTTGGGATCCGTGAGGCCGATGTACTCCCACATCCTGGTCATCCTAACGGCCAGAGGAACAACACAGTGCTCACGGATGGTGCTGAAGAGCCGTACCCTGTCGAGCCCCTCCTCCATAACGCGCTTCCGCAGTGCCCTTTCGAGAAACGCCATGCGCCCCTTCTCCGAGGTCAGGGCCGCTATGTCCAGCTGTTCAGCTTCATTGGGCGCGCCCCCATGAATGCCGGGAATGGTGCCTCTACCAGGTTCCTGATGTAGAACCATTCTTCATGCCACATCCGGTTCAAATCTGGGGGGTGTACGGTGGGTAATACCCCGCTGAGCGAGACCTCTTTTGCAGACTGAAGCCCCCGACTAGCACGAGCTTCGAATCCCCCTTCACCGTCAACCATCGACCATGGAAGAAGGCTCGGAATAGACTCATATGTGGATCAATCCCAAGGAAGCCCTCGTAGAGTGTGACGAAGCCTGTGATGTGCAGCACCCCATTCGGATTGAGGTGCTGCAGCTCCAGTTCCCACTTGTGTAGTAGACCGAGTAGGAACGGATGCACTGGACACCCGAGGCCACACTCGTGGAATGTGAGGAAGCTCATGATCTTGCCATCCTCGGGCATCGGCTCCTCGTGCTCCACCGGGGGAGCCCTCCAGTGCGCCACCGCCTTCGGCGGCCGCAATCCTTTCGCCGCAAAATCTTGCAGTTGCGACTCCTCCACAATCGACGGCCTCCTGTACGACATCACGACGGGGGTGAAGAAGGGGAGGGGCGACGACGATTGGAAAATGGGGGAGAAGAGGGCTAGCGGCGGCGATTGGAACGAGACTACGGGAAAGATAAGGAAGACGACGACCCCCGATCCTCCCCCTTTAAAGGGAGGCACCTTCCGGAAGCCCAACCAACGGGCCACGGCGCGCGGCGCGGGGGCCCACCATGACCATGGCATCAGCGCGAAAAGCTGGGCTACGCTTCGTCTTTCCTAGTAAGTCTCCTTGTACCACACACCCGATCAGCGAACAACATTTAACAGCAGGCGGGACGAGCCCCTCAAACATCATTAAACTAAAAAATGATTAATTTCAGTTGTTCACTCGAGGGTACTTCAAGTCCCCCGCACACATTGTTCCAAACATACACACAAAAAAGACCGAAGGTCAACATGACCGCCTCTACCTCAACCGCAAGGGCCACCTAGGCACCATTCTGGCTTGGGTTGGCACCCCTCGCGAGAACATCATCAATGTCGACCTCCGCGGAAATGACGGAAGCAGCTGTTGGTGTTTTTACCGTCATCCTACCTAGGGATACCCTAAGGTAGGTGATTATTTGGTGAGGGATCGCTGGATCTGAAACTTGAAGGTGAACGCAAGGACACAAGACACAAATTTAGACAGATTCAGACCGCTAGAGTAGCGTAATACCCTACATCCTGTTTTGGGGTGTTGTATGTTACGCCCTGCGCTTGGGTGTTGAGTTGCCTGTTGGCTGCTGTCTGTTGGTTCTCTGCCTATCTAGGTATCCATGCCCTCCTTTATATATCCCAGGGGACGGGGTTCGTAGTAGGATTACAAGGTAGGAGTCCTAGTAGGATTACAAGGTATGAGTCCTAATACCATTACAGTGGAATCCTAGTAGGAATCAGACTTTTTTTTCCTCACGGGTAGCTTTCTTGCGATACCTAGGGGATCTATCCCTGATAGCAGCTCCGACAAAACTGATGATGAGCTCCCTCTGCTCCTGGGAGCCGACCTCCACAGGGAACCCAAGCTCCAGCTGGCCCAAGTCCCAACCGAACTGAGCCTGCACTGAGGCCAGCGCATTGGCGGTCCCCCGTGAACGCCCAACGCCACCGTGTCCCTCACTTGGAGCGGTAGGGACCAAAGACGGTTGGGTAGCAGATGCCCCTTCAGCCTTATCACCCTTACCGCGACAAGCGCAGCGTGGGCAAGAGCCTCGTGGCGATCTTCTAGGTCATTCAGGCGGCGACGTAGCTCATCCTCCTGAACACGAGAAGCGGCCACCTCCTCCTCCAAACCTAAAACATGAAGGGATGAGCACGATACAACCTCATCGAAAATGAAAACAAATGGAAGCCCTCAGCGTAAGGGACGCACCTGCTGCCTGGGCATGGACATCCGCGGCCTCGGTCCGGGCCAAGGCCGTCTCCTCCTCTGATGCATGAAGGGCAGCCTGGACGGTGGCAAGATCGGACTCCATCCTGCCCACCTCTCGCGTTGTGTTCGAACACCGGCCCGTGCGGACAAGGTCCCGCGTCTCCCTGCGCCGGTGTCATTGGTCAAAACCCACTGGCGAGCAATGACAGGCAACACGAGGGGCTAGGAGGCTCCCGGGACTGGTGGTGAGCCCCGGTCCCTCGGTCAACAGCCCAGGATCCGGCACACGACCTGGCGTTCGGGTTGCTAGACGTGCCACCTGACCTTGTACCTGATCAGGAAGGTGTAGAAGTGATTTCAGTTAGTTTCCTGCATGCACAGAGACGTTCAAACATTAGTCCGAGCCGTGATTAGGTCATCGGGTGATCCCTGATATCGGCTGTAAAGAGCCGATTGTCTTCCAGTATCAGATCGGATCTAAGTATTTAAACAAAGCGCATATATCCGATAGTAATATAAACTTGCTCTGTAATCAATAAGCTAATTCAATCTACGAAGGTTAAAGCTTTCACTACATAACCGGAACATCCTACGCATAGCTAAGCCTAACAAATACGAAAGATAATGGAATAGCAACCTAAACAAAGGCCTAAAAACCAACAGAAAGCCGATTCCCGGAACAATCCCTCTTTATGTTAATACAAAGCATCAAACGTACTGCCGGATCATTTAACTCGTTTGAAGGGCCTAATCATGCAGATATTAAGCTAAATCTTTGATGAACAAAGACTAATCAGAATAGATTGGATCTACTAACCGAAGCAGAGCAAGGTGCTACCCTTACACCCGAGATCGGGCAGGAGGACAGCTAAACGCTTACCGGTGACAAGCAACGCATGAATATAGTATGAAAAGTCGATGCATCCTTATAAGGGTTAAGATAACTAGTGTTACTCGCCATCAATAATGCTTCAGTACGAGAAACACAAAGATAAACAGGCAGGAATGATGCTGCTCCGATCACGCGAAGCGTGATTGGGGCTGCATAGCACTTACCCGAGAGAAACCCTAGAACAGGGGTGGCGATGCGCCGAGAGTTGTTTTGCGAATGGTTGTTGTTTTTGTTTTGTAGTCCAGGGTACATATTTATCGTTCGGAGACTTGCCTATCTTAACTAACCCTGATCAACTATGATACAAATCTTGACTATCTCTATCTAAACTAATTTAAACGCACACACCTATCTAGATACATGGCCAATCCTGGCCATAAAATGCCCGTTACAATTATCCTTTGAGCACATCTTGCTCGCGGCCCACCTTCTGGCCCAGCTAAATTATGGCGATAACACATGCCCCCTGGTTTCGGCAATAATTATTCCAAAACCATTTTTTTCTCTTTCCATCGCCTCACCTCTTCAACTTCCAAAATCCGTACACGCGTGCCGCTTCCACTTCCACGGGATGTGACTACCCTGCATCTAACTCCTTGGAAACCGTCATGGTACCGATTCATATTCCACTCCTGCCTTTATAAGCCTGCCCCTGGTAGATTTCTTCTTCACTCATCTCATTCCTTCAGCCATTAGCAACCGCACCAGTACGCCCCTCTCTCTTCCGTAATGGCTTCCTCATCTTCTGCTTCCTCCGTCATTTCCATCGAATCTGAGTCCACTCGAGAGGTGACTCTAGAGTATGATCCCATCGCCGCCTACGAGGCCTGCGCTCCTCTGCATTAGGATGCAGAGGAGTGGGATTTCCAAGCTTGGTCAGAGGATGATAAATCCCTGACCGACGGTGAAGATCTCCAGCTCCTCCTCGGCGGGGAGCTGGATGAAGACGACGAGGACGACATGTCCTGGGAGGGGGACTTCTCCTCCTCGGAGGAAGAAGTTGATACCCCATCAACCGAGGAGGACTCGATGGCAAGAGGCTTCCTGCTTGGTGGGTCATCGGAGGACAACGACGATGATGATGATGAAGAGGCCGAAGATAGCAGCGGCTACAGCGGCGATAGCGGCGGAGACAACGACAACAGCGATGATGACAGCGATGCCAGCGTGGCCCCTCCGATCAAGTGCCGCAAAGTCTTAGGCACCTACTGGTGGTAGATCGTAGGATCAAGCCGATAGATATGCTTTAGGAGCAATCGGCTCCCCTTTTGTAATGATTTTCCCTTATAAATCAAATCCTTTCGTTTTAGTCAGCAACTGTCAAAAGCCGATTTACCGGGAGCCGATGGCAACGCATCGGTCCTTTCCCTCAAAGTGCCGATGTGGATCTTTGTCGATCCCTGATGTAATACCATCTTCTTAAATCTGGAACCTTCCCAAAATGGATCTCCACAGATTCCCCGAATCCAAGTTGCGCTCCAAAACCCTTGCTGATAAATCCAATCGCAAAACCCAGACCAAAACCTCAGAGCGCGAACCCGAAACTCACGAAGCAAACCCTAGATCCAGTTTCCAAGTCTTCGATCACCATTGGAGTTTTAGATGGTAGAACCCTCGAATGCCAATGCGGGCGTCCTTGGTCTAAAGGCAAAACTCCGACCTTTCACTAATTTAATGAAGTAATTATTCGAACCCTTGAAGGATTAAATGATCCCTTCCTATTATTTGGCTCTTATCGATCTTTCAGGTTTCAGAAATTATTTTGCAGCATCCTTCTTCCCCCAATTCCATTTGCCTTGGGCCTCGTTCTTATGAGAGTCCAATAGATTTGATTTCTTGTGAGGCTAACAGGATCCCATTTGTAAGCCAAGATATAGATTTAGATTCCTGGGCCGATAGCCTGCGTGCCTGGCTGAATCCTCCCGAGGACTAGGTGTCCTAGTACAACAGAGTAGCAAAAACCTACCTATCCACATGGGAAACCATAGGAATAGCCTATGCTTTGTCTCTATCATTGTCCCCTCTTGAGAAGAATGAAAACATTCTAAAGACCATCGGCTATTTTTGGTCTGATGCCTTGAATTGCTTTTTATTTGGCCATGGGCCGATGACTCCCACCCTCATGGATGTCATGATGCTTACTGGCTTGGATATTGTATTGCCCAGCCCCTCTGCCTTCAAACTGCCTGAGGTTCCCTTTAAATTGTCCTCCAAAACAAAATGCACAAACTGGGGTGCCAACCTGAACCAGCACATCAAAACCAAAGGCCCTGTAACTGAGAAAGAACAGACGGCCTTTTTGAATCTCTAGTTGGAACACTTCCTATTTTGCGGTCCTTCCCTTGACCCAACCAAAAACTACCTCTCACTAGCACATGAACTGGCCAAAGGTAATACTGTTGGCCTTCGTAAATTGTTCCTTGGGGAAGTCTACAGATATCTTCACCTGATGTCTTCGAGCTTGCTTACCCAAAAGAAACTCAGAATCGGTGGTCCCTGGTGGTTCATCCAGTTATGGGCTCACCTATATTTTCAGAACCACATACCAAACTTCCCTGTTCTGGCCAATAACTCTTTTCCAGAGTAGAGTGGGAGATGAATCAGGTGTACCAGCTTCGGCCAAGCTTTGTACAGTCTTTCTGGTAGCAGGTTGAGCCCCATAGATGCCTCAAGTTGGTTTAGGATATTCTATCGAGGCCTGGATAACCCAATCTTCCTCGCTTATACAGATTCTGAAATCTTTGAGAACCCAATCGCCTTCAGATTGGCTGACTTTGCCGATGATGATAACACTCGGCATTTATACTCTATCATGATTCGCCCTTGCTTCCTTCCAGTTGGCATGAGCACCTCCAGCAGAATCATCAAGCCAGGTTGTGAGTTTTACCAGCCGGTCCTAACAGCCTGGCAATTTGGTTATGGGCAAGTTCCTCCCCACTTCTTTCTTCACTATCTAACAATAAGTAGAGCTGATCTGCCCGATATTCTCACCAGCCAGAGATGCTACAGCCTGTTTGCTGATCTTTACATCCCAATCCCTGTCGACTTATCATTCACTTCTTCGACCATCGGCTTCGAGAACTGGTGGTCAATGTGGAAGACTCATGTCTTTCGGAAAGCCTTGGGACTAATGCTGCAGTAGATTAACACTGAGTATGAAGCCCCTGAGGGAGAGATATTACCATCAGTTTAGTACTTCTTCATGACTCCACCAAACCCCTTCTCTAATTCCATTTATTTTCTCTGCAGCAGGAGGATGGTCTGTTGCCCAAGAACGATGATGGCTCCACCTTCAAGTTCTTACCGGTTGCTCCCGTGGCCCTCTTTGGCAAGAACGCACCTCTCCTGTCAAAGGTCATAATACGGATCCAGCCTGATTCTGCAAAATCAGCCTCCAAGCAAAAGCGAGCCTCCGACATTGCTGCCCCTTGAGCCCAAACTAAGGCGAGAAAGATGATTGTCAGGAAGATTCGGAAGGAAGCTGGACCATCTTCTACCAATCAAGAAGCTCCCAGCGTCAACCAGGTTCAGATTGTCCCTTTAGAATTGGTCCTCTGAACAGGTATACTTTGACTTAATTGCTCTTTCCTTGCTTGTAGGCTAATATCGTGGATATTTCCAGCGGGGAAGAGCAAGCGCTCCAAGAAGACCCATCCCATCCCTAGAGGCTCCAAAGAATCCTGTGATAGCTGTCAACCTCCACGATTCAATCCTGGAAACTCCAGAGAATCTTGCAACAACAGTCGATACTTTGGTCAGCCTTCAGGAGCTGCAAGAGCCGATTGTCACCTCATCGGCTATCAATCCTTCTCCAGAACAGGTGCGTCTGCAGGAGCCAATCGTCACCTAAGTAGGATGGTGTAGGTACTCTTGCTGTTGACGACGAAGAAAGAGGTGGGGATAGTCTTGCTTCCCACGGTCAAATCCACACTAAGGACGGCTTATGGCTCTGACGTTTGGCCGTTGAAATCGCTCAGCGTGACGTTGGCCTTGATTAGATCTCCAGTGGACCGCCCCAACCGACGCAACACTGAGTATGGCATTATGTTGACCGATGCACAGTGTTGACCAACATCTTGTTGACAGGCTGGCCGTTTATGTAACCCTTGAGGTATAAAGCCTTCAAATGCTTGTAATTCTTCGCTCAGGGCTTCTCGAATATGATTGGCTGCGGCCCCAAGTCAAGCTGGGCTACTGGTAACTCCTCACGGCCTTGGGCGTTGAACTCCGTAGGGAGTACAAACACCATATGTGCGTCAGCCGATGTCTTCGCATCGGCTCTTGTTGGGTTTGGACGCCACTCTTTCTTAGGAGGGCGCGATTCCCTTTTCTGGGTGTACTGAACTTTGTCCGCCAAATCTGGGCGCGCCTTTCTTAGTATCTCAAGATATCTGGCCTCCGCTTCCTCCAAACTACGCAGCCGTTGTACCCTACGTTTCTGGGAACGGTTAAGTCCATCAGGGCACTAGCATGGCCGGTGATATTTATCCTCCTCCTCTTCAAAGTCCTCCCTTCTGCGTGGTGGCTGAATTTGCTCATGCTGGGGCGGCACATGTCCCAAATGTCAAAACATCGAGACCCCTTCTGCATCACACTTCCGAGATCTGCACTCCGGGCAATCCTCGACAGTAGGCAATCGGCTCATACTGGAGTCCTAGCGATATTTGAAGAACGGGCAATGCCAATGATCACGCGTATCTCCCCGCTTCTTCAAACTTTTCCCAGTACGGCGCTCATACTCTTCATCCTGCGATTCACGCTGGAGATGTTGCTGGTACTGGTATTCATACTTTTTGAGGAGATCATAAGAAGCTGGCCGTTGATTCCTGACGTGCCTTACTTGCTCTTCCGTGATGTATCCCTTTTCCCCCTTTTGGGGACGATCGCAGGGATCGGCCTCTTCATTCCTAGCGTAGCGACGTGGCGCAGGCCCTGCCATATTGATGCCAAATGTGAAATCCAATTATCGTCTCGTAGATCGGTCACAACCCTCTACCATGTTCATGCTTGGGAAAGGATGGGTGTCGACCTTCATGGCATATTGGCCTAAGATAAATCGGCCTTGTTCAATAGCCGATTGGATCTGTTGATGGAGTTCTTTGCAGTCGCTGGTGTTGTGGGTGAAAGAATGATGCCATTTGTAGTATGACCTCCCTTGCAGCTCTTGTGCTGTAGAAAATTTATAGCCTTCAGGTAACTTCAACTGCTTTTCCTTCAGTAACAGATCAAATATCTGCTCAACCTTGCTCACATCAAAGTCAAACCGCTTTGCAGGTCTTTGCTGCTTCACCCACTTACAGGACACGGGATTTGCCCCCGAGTCCACTCTGCAACTGCTACTTCTTGGTCATCCCCAGAATCTTCAGCGTATTCTGCGTCGATCAATATTACCTGACGCTTGAACCTGTCCTGGTATAATTCTGGGTGGCGCTACTCATATGATGTCAATTTCTGCACCAAGTGCGCCAAAGAATTGGACTCCAATTGGAAGACCAGATCCTTGATTGGCTTTACTAGTCCCAAGGATGCCAACTCGACCTCCTCCTTTTCTGAAATTCAGGTCAAATAGCATCGATTCTTGACTTCCCTGAAGCGCTGGATATTGCCACAGATCCCCCTCGCTTCTGCCGGACTTGTGCCAGATCAGCAGTCCCAGCCTCCGCAGCTTCCTAGTGGTATTGGATGTGAAACTGCTCCTCCAGCTGCTTCCAGGTGCGGATCGAGCCAGGGCCTAATGATGTGTACCATCCAAAGGCTGGCCCTGTAAGAGACTGCGAGAAGAACCTTACTCGCAAGGGATCCGACACTAAGATCATCCCTAACTGTGCCAAGTATCGGCTCACATGCTCGATGGAGCTAGATCCTTCCGCTCCACTGAACTTAGTGAACTCAGGGAGCTGATACTTAGGCGGCAGAGGAATTAAATCATATTCACTGGGATACGGCTTAGTATAGCCGATGGCCCGCCTCTTTGGTAAAATACCAAATTGATCCCTTAAGATGGCGCTGATTTGGTCTACCGTCTGCGCTCTTGGGGCCGAGTGCATGCTATCATGACTTGGCCCGGTGGCGTAAGTAGCTAGCCACGCTTGTTTATCGGCATCTACTCCGAAAACTCCTCCAGCCGCCCTCTGCACCGAATGTACCGGATTGTTGCTGTCCGGTATATAAGCACACATGTACCCATGAGAGATCTCCTTGCGCGGCTCGCTGAAGAACTGGTGATCCACAGGGTCACCTCCCACCTTGTAGACGATGTAAGCCGGTGAACCGTGTGATTCTGGAGCCGTGAATGCATAAGGCAGTGGTGGCTTGGCCTGGAACGGCAATTCTCCTTTGTGACTCCCCAGGGCAGGTCCCGTTGGAGAGTATTGATGCTTCATGATTTCCTGGACCACGTGCAGCGTGAAAAGCTCAAAAGCGTTCACCAGGCTCCCGGAGTGCCGATGCAGTGAGTGAGCCACCATGTAGTTCACCTCCAGGCACAGAGCTCTGGTGCGATCCTCTGAAGAGGTGGATAGGTCCACGTCATCAAGAGCACCTACAGGTGAGAACCCCTTCCACCTAACGCCGTGGTGGCGGGTTTTCTCAAAAGAGCCAATGAGATCAGCTTCAAAGAGAGTCTTGATCTCATCGTACTTCTGCTTGTGCTCAGCAGGCAGCTCCTCCTACATGATTGGATCCTCCCTCGACATCCCAACGGCGGAAGTTGATGTACTCGATGAACATTGTCCCACTGGGCGTGTCAGAATGTGTCGTCGGTCAAAACCCACCAGCGAGCAATGACAGGCAACACGAGGAGCCAGGAGGCTCCTGGGAGTGCTGGTGGGCCCTGGTCCCTCGGTCAACAGCCCAAGATTCGGCACACGACCTGGCGTCCGGATTGTTAGGCATGCCACCTGACCTTGCACCTGATCAGGAAGGTGTAGAAGTGATTTCAGTTAGTTTCCTGCATGCACAGACACGTTCAAACATTAGTCCGAGCCGTGATCAGCTCATCGGGTGATCCCCGATATCGGTTGTAAAGAGCTGATTGTCTTCCAGTATCAGATTGGATCTAAGTATTTAAACAAAGCGCATATATCTGATAGTAATATAAATTTGCTCTGTAATCAATAAGCTAATTCAATCTACGACGGTTAAAGCTTTCACTACATAACTGGAACATCCTACGCGTAGCTAAGCCTAACAAATATGAAAGATAACGGAATAGCAACCTAAACGGAGGCCTAAAAACCAACAGAAAGCCGATTCCCGGAACATTCCCTCTTTAGGTTAATACAAAGCATCAAACATACTGCCGGATCATTTAACTCGTTTGAAGGGCCTAATCATGCAGATATTAAGCTAAATCTTTGATGAATAAAGACTAACCATAACAGATTGGATCTACTAACTGAAGCAGAGCAAGGTGCTGCCCTTACACCAGAGATCGGGCACGAGGACAGCTAAACGCTTACGGTTGACAAGCAACGCATGAATATAGTATGAAAAGCCGATGCATCCTTATAAGCGTTAAGATAACTAGTGTTACTCACCATCAACAACGCTTCAGTACGAGAAACACAAAGATAAACAGGCAGAAATGATGCTGCCCCGATCACACGAAGCGTGATCGGGGCTGCATAGCACTTACCCGAGAGAAACCCTAGAACAGGGGTGGCGATGCACTGAGAGTTGTTTTGCGAATGATTGTTGTTTTTGTTTCGTAGTTCAGGGTACATATTTATAGTCCGGAGACTTGCCTCTCTTAACTAACCCTGACCAACTACAATACGAATCTTGACTATCTCTATCTAAACTAATTTAAACGCACACACCTATCTAGATACATGGCCAATCCTCATCTTAAAACACTCGCGCAGGAGTTGATTCACAAGCCCGTTACAATTATCCTTTGAGCCCATCTTGCTCGTGGCCCACCTTCTGGCCCAGCTAAATTATGGTGATAACAGCCGGCTCGTGTCACACTCGGATGAGGAGGATGACCCCGACAACGCTGACACCGCAACCGTAGAGGGTCACCCAATCACTTCGCGCCAGCGATGAAGTCCCGAGGACCTGTGGAAATAGCTCTACATGAATGCGGAGCCCAACATCACCAACCACGGCAAAACGCACAGTGATAATGTGAACAACGCTTACCCCTAGTGGTGTAGGATCTCGCGGAGGCGCGGTAGCTGCCGAGGCGGAGCGCCGGAGCCCTCGTCCGTCGAGCGCTTCTCTCCTACCATCTCACGAAAGGGCAAGGAAGAAAGGAGAACCTCCCGCTATCTTCTGAACGGAAAAGCAAACACTCACTGGTTAGAATGTTTGGCCGATATAGTGGGGCTTTATAGTAAATCCTTGGCACCACATGGCGCACGACCCCTCGGTCTCCGCGGGGAGACGAAAACGTACGAACCGTCCCTCCTCCTATTCGAATTAAATCGTGACAGGGAAAGGCAGCAGGCGCGGTTGCCCTCCACCGATCTCAGAAGTCATGGCGGACTAGGCATCCCATCATCTTCCATGGCGTGGCAGGGCTGCCCCCAGCTCGCACCCCCGAAAGAATTGCACCGGTACTCCAACTCCTCGGGTAAGCCTTAGTACGCCACATCCTCATTTGGTACATGCATTTAATCGCTCAATTTTTGAAATATTCAAAAACCCCAAAAGCACGCCATCGGATCCCGACTCGGGAATCCGACTGACCGAGGTTCGAAGGCCGGTCCGCAGAGAACTCAAGGCCACCTCACATCAAACAAAGCCATGGGAGAAAACGCATATGAGCCCCAGCATTCTCGCCGGGCCTGCTCAGGAAGCGATCCAGGTCATCTAAACCTTCTCGTCCGATCCAGACCTCGAGCCATGCCCACTAATTCTCCATCGAGGAGAGGCCAGCGGGCCACCTGAGTCGGTCGGACGACTCAGGCATCTATCGAGAGGTAGGTCATGGAGCAGTGGAATGCCACCTGCGGGCTATGCCGACCCAGTCACGGACGACGGACCCGGATTCCACTCGAACGCCCGGAATTTTTGCCCGAGCACACTCGCTAGGAGCTCACCGAGCACGTCACTCGAGCCATCAAGGCAAGTGATGCCGACTCAACCCCTCCGGTCTCGGAGACCGTGGACGGGGCCACCCCTATGCGTGCACGCTCATGACGTCACCAACCCAACCGCCCTCCTTTACGACAAGGACCGATGTGGGTTGGCGTACCACATTTCCACTTGGGAAGAATGGCAAAACACCAGCCCCCGACCGGACTCCCGTCGGGCGTAGCAGATACAAAACACTTCAGGATAAACGCATTTTATTCCTGCATAAGTGTTGCAAAGTACAGTCAGCCCACGGCCGTTACAAAGTACAAAAATCCATTTCCACCGCAAGGATGGTAACGCTGGAGCCTCGAGGAGTGCTGCTACAAGTGCGGGAAGCTTGGCAGGAACATCTTCCTTGCAAGCCTTCTTCTCGCACCCCCTTCCTCGAGGACAACCTGGCAGGGGATAACAGCGAGCAGTCCATCTGCCGCCACTGTTGACCGAACTCCCTTGCCATCTCAGACAGCAGCGAGGAGCTCTTTCCCAGCTTTAGACACCTAGGAAGGATGATCCTTCTAATGATGCAAGCTGACGCTAAGGTACACAGGGAAGCCGAACCCCCTCCGGGCCCAGGCAGTTCCCGCGGGCACGCGCTGTGCCATGAAGGGTTGAGGAGTTCCTCCCCATACCCGGCCGGTGGAAGCACTGACACATCCCCTACCGGGAAGTGGAGAATGTGTGTTGACTATACTGGCCTTAACAGAGAATGGCCCTCGCATCAAAGCAGGTTCCAAACCCGTGCTTCAACGACGAGAGGCGCAGGGCCATAGGCGAGGAGATCGCCAAGCTTCTAGCAGCCGGTTTCATCAAGGAAGTGTACCATTCCGACTTGCTTGCCAATCCCGTCCTTGTAAAAAAGAAGAATGGGAAGTGGAGAATGTGTGTTGACTATACTAGCCTTAACAAGGCATGTCCCAAGGGTCCTTTTTGCTTTGCCACGTATAGACCAAATAGTCGATTCCACATCATGATGCGAAATTCTATCTTTTCTAGCTGCCTACTCGGGCTATCACCAGTTTGCGGTGAAAGAGTCCAACCAGCTCGCGATCTCTTTCATCACCCCGTTCGGCACCTACTGCTACCTCACCATGCCGTTCGGCCTAAAAAAATTCGGCGCCACCTACCAACATTGCATGCAGAAATGTTTTGCTGATCAGATCGACCCGCCCTACGTGTATGACATAGTGGTGAAAGCACACCACGTGGGAGATCTGATTGCCATGCTAGATGCCACATTCGCTAACCTCCAAACATTTAGCGTCAAATTGAATCCCAAAAAATGCACATTCGGGGTTCCAAAGGGGAAGCTACTCGGATACATAGTGTCCAAGTGTGGCATCAAAGCCAACCCCAAAAAGATCATGACCATCGCCCGCATGGCCCCATCCGCAACATGAAAGGCGTGCAAAGTCTCACCGGTTGTTTGGCTGCCCTTAGTTGGTTCATCTCCCTACTAGGCGAGTGGGGAATGCCCCTATACAAACTCCTCAAGAAGTCAAACACGTTCGTCTGGACGGAAGAGGCCCAGCAGGCTTTGGACAACCTCAAGACATTACTAACTTCGGCCCCAGTCCTCATCACTCCCGAGCGATGAGAGCCCTTCCTACTCTACCTTGTGGCGACCACCCACGTGGTCAGCACCGCTCTTGTGGTCAAAAGGAAGGAGCCGAGCCATGTGCTAAAGGTCCAACGGCCAGTGTACTTCATCAGCGAAGTACTCACTGAGACCAAATGTAACACCCTAATGTAATTTTCCCAAATTTTAAGGAATTTATTTGGGCTTAAATAAAATTTCCAGGGTTTTCTCTAATTTACCTTGCATCTAAAGTAATTTTATAACACAAGGAAATAAAATTAAATATAGGATAAACTTGCTTGTGCATTCATGCTGGAGCATTGTTTTATTTGTGTCGAGTTTATAGGGTTTGAATTCAAATTTATTTGAATTCAAATAGTGTTGTTTGAATAGTTTGAGTGTGGAAAGAAAAAGGAAAGAAGAAGAAAAGGAAAAGAGATCAGCAGCCCGGCCCAAAACCCTCCCCCTCTTCCCCCTCGGGCCCCCTCTCTCCTTTCCCCTCCCCACGTGGGCCGGCTCGGCCCAGCAGCCAGCCCAGCTTCCCAGCCCGAGCGCCCTCTCTCCTTTTCTCCTTCTGCCAGACCGGTCCCACGCGTCAGCGCCTTTCTTCTCCCTCTCCTTCTTCCTCCCCGGCGCGCAACGCCCTCCCAAAACCTCCGACGATCTCCCCTTCCCGGGCCCGCACGCCAAGGTGGCCCCGCCGCCCTACAAAGAGCAGCCCCAACCCCCCTAAACCCTAACCCTAATCCCCGCCGTCACCACCGTCGCCCAGCACCGCAGCCGCTTGGCCCGCCGCATCACCTCCTCTGCGCCACCGTGGGCACGCCGCTCCACCGCGCCACGGCCCGCAGGAGCTTGCGCATCAGCATCGCCCCACCACCCAGAAGCTCCAGCGCCCTTCACCCGCGACCTCGGCCCGTTCCTCGGTCCGAATTTTCTCCCGAAGGCCGCTACCGGTGAGCACGGCCGCCGCCGCAATTCCTTGCCGCCGGTGAACTGCGGACTCCCTTAACCCCCTGATTACCTCCATAGGAGTCCCCGGAGCCGATCTACGCAAGCCAAGGACCCCGGCCACCTCGGCATCACCTTCCTCCACGAGAACCCGACCTCCTTCCGCCGCAGCTCCGGCCTCCACAACCCCTCGGTGAGCACCACACGTCACCCCTAGTCAAGTTGCGACGGATGCTGTGGACCATTGACCACACCCGAGGCCGGAACGCACGCGCCGTCGTTACGCCGCCGCGCCAACCCGCCGTCGTGCTCATCGTTAGACCCCTCCCCGTGCCTCGTTTTGGCCCTAGGTAGGTCGCGTGTGTCACGTAGGTCACGCCCAACCCAAGCCTAGGTCGATTTGGCCCCCGGAGCGGCGGAAACGCCGAGCTCCGGCGAGCCCGAGCCACGCCGCCGCGGCAGCTGCCGCCGGCGTCGCCACACCGCCGCCCGGACCCCCCCCCCCTATTCCCCTGAGCCGTCCGATGCAAATCCAGTGGCCCAAATCAGTCCCGCGCGCGAGTCAAAGGAACGGCGTGCCGGTCAGCGCCGGTAACTTTGCTAAAGAGTCCCTGCGTTTTTCTGAAATCAACCCGCGCTCCTGGGTAGTTCAAAAGAAATTGTTGTGAGGTCCTGTTTTATTCGTTTAAGCCCCTGAGCTTCTAGGTTTTAGTGCCCGCCGTCCATGCTGTGATTTTTTAGCAAGTTAGACCCCAGGTCTAGCCTTTAATTAGGTTTTAGCCCTCAGTTTTTGCACAGAACCCCCCTGGTTTTCCTATTTTCTTACAAATAGGTCCCTGGACCTTGTTTTAGCCCTAGATTTCGCGTCTTAGCTCCGTTTTAGGCGGTTCTCGCGCTCACGTGATCGTTGTAACGCGTAGAGTAGCTTTAGACTAGTTTTGTGTGCTGTTCTATTGTATTGGTGTACTGTTTCCTTATAGTTTTACTATTGTTTGTGCATGTGTGTATGTGTGGACCATGCTTGATGATCGTGAGTAGACGTCGAGCCCTCGGAGTAGTACCAGGAGCAGCCATCTTCCAAGCAGTTCGAGCAGCAGCCAGAAGAGTACGAGGAAGGCAAGTATAACATGAACTTCCTATCACTTTTTAATACAATTTCATAATGCATTTTAATACTGTATGCCTATAAGGACTTTCCTAACCACTTTATATCCTATATATATATCCTTTGGGTTGCATTATGGCTAGTTGTGCTAGGTTGCTGCGCTATAACACACTTGGTCCTTTTTAATTAAATTGATTAATGGTTATATGCAACTTAACTTTGAGAGTGGCTCTCTGTGCTGTGTGCTTGAGCGGCTCACGTCTCCTTAAAAGATGTTTTGATAGAAACATGGTTTAGGGGGCCAGCACGGTGCTTAGTGCTTGGTTGGCCACTCTCCATAAGGATCGGTTCATAGAGCGACAACCTGGGACAACCGCGCAACCACAAGACTGGAATGGGACGGTCTTGACTTACTAATTAGGTCGTGTTGGTTCGGGAGTAACTTACCTGCGTGGGCAAGAGGGGTGGTAAGCTTCAATGGTCCCTGCTCCTCCGGCTTGGTCTGTGCTGTGTGTCTTGTACCCCCGGAGGTGGGCCCCATCGTCGCTGATCCAGAAACCTTAGCGGTTACACCTTACCAACGTATCCTTTGTAACGGTCTCGTAGTGCGCTTGCTAGCCATCTCACCTAAGGAAGTGTGATGAACAACTAGCGTAGCTCACGACTTGTGGGTAAAGTTGTGCAACCTCTCGAGAGTGTAAAACTGATATATCAGCTGTGCTCACAGTCATGAGCGGCCTAGATCCTCCTTTTGATTAGTGGGGCTATCAACCTTTGGTTAGGGAGATTCCCCGGGTGGTTTGGTTTGAATGGTTTTCAGTAGTTCTTAATTAATACTGATTAATTTATTATGGAATGTGAGTTTATGGTAATTCATCCACTTGTAGTAAATAGTTCTAATAAATTTTGCCAAGACTAAAAGCTAGTGCAGTCGACTCAGCCAACCTAGAGCCTCATAGTTTGTGTTATACTTGTTGAGTACGAGTTTGTACTCACACTTGCCTCTCTACTCTTCTGTTCTATTTCGGATATCTTCGTCTGCTGCTCAGTGCCCGGCAACGTGGAGGACTACGTCAGCGGCTTCGACGACTTCTAGGCGTTTGTCTCCCAGACGACGTCCCTGTGGCGCCCAGCTCTACATGTATCTGTTTTACGCTTCCGCACTCTTGAACCGATTCTTGATTCGGTTGTAATAAAATAACTCATTTACGATTTATATTAATGTTATTCGTGATATGTGTTGTGATATCTTGATGATTCTGTTGTATATATGCGTGACTTGATCCTGGCGCATATATGACTGCTCGATTTATGTTCTTTATAAATCGGGTGTGACACCAAAGCCCACTACACGCAGGTGCAGAAGCTTTTATACGCCGTGCTCATGGCAACTAAGAAGCTTCAGCACTATTTCACCGATCATGAGGTTACCATTGTCACCTCATTCCCACTCGGTAAGGTTGTCCATAGCCGTGACTCTACGGGACGCATCTCCAAATGAGCGCTCGAGCTCATGAGCTATGACATCAAGTACGCCCCCCGCACCGCCATCAAGTCGCAGGCCCTGGCCAACTTCATCACCAACTGGACCGAGGTCCAAACCCTGACTCCGGACATCACCCACGAGTACTAGACCCAATACTTCAACAGGTTGGTCATGGGACCAGGTGTGGGGGCCGGCGTAGTACTAATCTTGCCCGAGAGAAACAGGCTCCCCTACGCCATCCGTCCCCACTTCCTAGCTTTGAACAATGTCACCGAATACGAGGGCCTCATCAATGACCTCTGCATTGCTATCGAGCTTGGGGCCACTCGGCTCTTACGTCTACGGTGACTCTAAGCTGATGGTAGACCAAGTCATGAACGAATCCAACCGCGAAAGCCCCCTCATGAACGCAAACTACCTAGAAGTGCGCAAACTGGAGGACAAATTTTGAGGAATCGAGTTGCATCATGTCCCGCTGAAGGACAATAATGATGCTGATGCACTCGCTAACATGGCAACCCAGCGGGACCCCACCCCCAGTGGGGTCATCGTCAACGACCTCCACGCGCCTTCAATCCGCGTTAAGCTAGACCCACCTCCAGGGCCATTCGACCCGGTACCCGGGGGCCCCGGCCGGGTCTCCCCCGAACTGACAGCCCCTGACTGAGCGCTCGGGGGACTCCAACTGCCTTGCTATGGAGGTTGTGGCTTCTGTGGCCGACGCAACAGTAACCGACCCCGACTGGAGGGTGCCTCTTTTAGCCTACCTTCTCGACGAGGTCCTCCCACCAAACAGAACCACGATGCAGAGGGTCGCTCGGTGCACCAAAACATTTGTCGCCATCGACGCAGAGCTATACAAGCAAAGCCCGTCGCCTGTAGGGATGCTCATGAAATGCATCCCGACCCAACAAGGCAAGGAAATCCTCTTGGAGATCCACGCTGGCATCTGTGGGCTCCATGCAGCCCTGTGGTCGCTGGTCGGCAAGGCCTTTTGCTAGGGTTTTTACTGGCCAACTGCACTACACGATGTGGAAGAAGTCGTCCGCATGTGCAAGCGGTGCCAATTCTATGCCCGGAAGACCCACTAGCCAGTGCAAGCGCTTCAGACCATCCCCCTCACATGGACATTCGCGGTCTTGGATCTCGACATGGTCAGGCCTCTCAAGAAGGCTCCTGGCGGCTTCACCCGCCTGCTCAACGCGATGGAAAAATTCACCAAATGGATTGAGGCAAAACTGATCATGAAGCCCAGCTCCCAAGAAGCTATCAAGTTTTTTCTTGACATCGTCTACCGGTTTGGTGTGCCTAATACAATCATCACGGACAATAGGACCAACTTCACGGGCAAGAAGTTCTTGGATTTCGCTGACGGGTACGGAATCAAGATCGATTGGGCATCTATCGGACACCCTCACACCACTGGGCAAGTAGAAAGGGAAAATGGCATGGTCCTCCATGGACTCAAGCCTCGCATCTTCGACCAGCTCAACAAGTTTGCTGGCCGGTGGGTCCAGAAGCTCCCAGCCGTCCTCTGGAGCCTGAGGACAACTCCCAATCAATCCACAGGATTCACCCCATTCTTCTTAACTTATCGGGCGGAAGCCATGCTACCCTCTGACTTGGACCATGGCGCCCCAAGAGTCAAGGCCTTTGACCCCGACCGAGCCGCCGAGGCTCAGCGGGACACAGTCGACTTGTTGGACAAGGCCCGGGAGACGACCCTGGTCTGCTCGGCAAGATACCAGCAGACACTTCGCAGGTACCACAAGAAGAAGATTCGGGGAAGAACCCTTGAAGTTGGCCACCTGGTGCTGAGGAGAGCGCAGTCGAACAAGGACAAGCATAGGCTCACTCTGCCCTGGGAAGGACCGTACATGATTGCGGAGGTGGCCCGGCCAGGAACCTACAGACTGAAGGACAGCGACGACAACATCCTCGCTAATACTTGGAACATTGAGCATTTACGTCGTTTCTTCCCCTAAATTCAGTCCTTTCATACGCTTTTGTTCAAACGACGACTCCTACAGCGCCCCGGCCCAGGTACTCTCGGCCCGGGTCGCTCAGGGTCCCCATGAGACCACACCACCACGTACACTGTTACCCTCTCTTTCCTTTTAAAATCTCACGTACAGGAAGGAAACCTCCTTATGCTGAAAGAAAGGGTAACCCATTCCCCCAGCGCTACCTAAGTGATTTCTGTTGGGCCACCTAACCTACCGTGCCCTCATCACAACCTGCGGGAAACTAGCAGTTTACGCCACTCGGGCCAGCCCCAGGCTACACGCTGCAGCCTACAGTTAGCGAGGAGGTTAAAAAGGGAAATTGCGAAGGAAAAAGTCATTCTAGGAAACAAAGGGATACAGGCGGGACACGCTTCCCAAACATTGTTAAAACAAACATCAGTTAAAGTAACTGCAAACACTTATTAATATTCACTCGGGGGGCTTCTTTGAGCCTCCCGCGCTTAGCTTCTAAAAACAAAAGCTAATCACAAAACTTTCTACCACGACACCTCGTCTGCGTCGGCCGACGATGTGGACGAGAGCAGTCGCGTTGTAGGATTGACTGGAGGATCTCCCGGATCAAGATCCAACTCAGCTGGGGCAGCGCTCAACCTGGTTTCTGCAGAATGGACGCCACCTCCGCCCCGAGTCACTTCCCTCTCCATGCATCGAGCCTCCTTCACCCACTCCGCCCCGAATTGCTTCCCTCTCCAAGCTCTGTCCGAGTTCACAGAGCTTGCCGACGGACCACCCAGTTGCATAGCCCCTCCTGACTGCCCCAATGTCCAGGGTCAAGTAGTGCGATGCCATCAACGTCAACACCCCCGAGGCGCCATGTGGAAGACTCCGGCGGTGATGAGCCCCGCCACCTCGCCCCAGATCTGCGAGAGGTCGGCGACGAGCGCGCTCGACCCTGAATGAGGCCCGAGCACCTCCATAACCACCGATCACGCTGCGCCTCGAAGCTGTCCGAGCTCTTCTTCAAGGACCCTATTTCTCTCCAAAGAATCTGCCAGCGCCTGCACGTTCCATGCCATCAATTTTTTGGCACTGGTTAGCTTGGATTCGGCAGCATGGCAAGCATCTTTCGACCTCTGCAGCATGCTCTTTAGGAGACTATTCCTCGTTCCTAGCTTTAAGCATAAACAAAGCAAAGGTCAGAGGCCACAAAACGTGAAACAGAACCGAAGGGATGGGGGGAAAGAACCACTCACCAATCATTGTCGCCTCAATAATCTTGAGCCCCCCTTTCTTCTGGGACACCGTCACCTCCAACTCGGTGATACGTTGTCCCCTGGACTGAGCCTGCCCTTCAGCAAAAGCTCGGGCCACCCGCTCCGCTCCCAGCGCCGCCTGCTCCACACCCAGAGCTGACTGAGTCGTGGCAAGTTCCTGCTCGGCAGCAGTCGTGCGGCCGCGCTCGTGAAGCACCAACGCCCCACCGGCATCTAACTCATGGTTTAGCTCCACGACCCGTCACTGCGCCACCGCCTCCTGCCCAAGCCAAGCGTGCTCCTCCCGGAGGAACCGGGATTTGTCCAACAAAATCCTCTCCAAGTTCTTCAAAACAAGAATTCAAAAATGCCAAGTTAGGCTACCCACCGAAAACTAGGAAGGGGTCGTTAAGACTTACCCAAGCAATACTCAGCTATTCGCCGGACGCAGTCCACCGAGCGACCTTGACCCTATGAAGGGCTTCCTCGAGCCTCGACTCCATGGCGGCGAGCTCACCATAGGCTGACTACCTGCTTTGCTCGAGAAGATTCCAAAACATCACCAACCGCAACCAAGGTGCACAGCGACAGGGCGAGCGACGCTTACCCGTGACGGCGCAGAATCTCCTGGACGGACAGTGGCCCCTGAGGCGGAACACTAGAGCCCTCATCCCACCATCTCGCTAAAGGGCAAGGAAGATGGGAGGACCTCTCCTTTTCTTCTTAACGGAAAAACAAGCTCTCGCCGGTGAGAACGTTTGGCCGGAATGGTAGTTTTATAATGACACCCTAGCACCACACGGTGCACGACACCACGGTATCTGCAGGAAGAGGAAAAGGAGCGAACCGTCTCCCTCCTGTTCAAATTAAATTGTGACATGGAAAGGCGGCAGGCACGGTGGCACTCCATCAATCTCGGAAATCATGGCGGATCAGGCACCCCATCATCTTCCGTGACGTGGTAAGGACGCCCCCAACACGCGCCCCCAAAAAACTGCACCGGTACTCCAACTCCCCGGGTAAGCCTCAATAGGCCTCATCCTCATCCGATACATGCATTTAATTGCTCAATTTTTGAAATACTCAAAAACACCAAATGCACGCCGTCGGATCCCGACTCGGGAATCCGACTAACCAAGGTTTGAAAGCCGGTCAACGGAGGACTTGAGGCCGCCTCGCGTCAAACAGAGCCAGGGGAGAAAACGTAGATAAGCCCCAGCGGCCCTTGCCCGACCTACTCAGGCATCGATTCGGGTCATCTCGACCTTCTCGTTCGATTCGGACCTCGAGCCATGCCCACAGAATCTCCATCGAGGAGAGGCCAGCGGGCCACCTGAGTTAGTCGGACAACTCGAGCATTTGCTAGGTGGGTCAAGGAGCAGTGGAATACCACCTGTGGGCTATGCCGACCCCGTTATGAATGATGGACCCGGATTCCACTCGGACGCCTGGAATTTTGTCCGAGCACACCCGTTAGGAGCTCACTCAGCACGTCACTCAGGCCATCGAGGCAAGTGACGCTGACTCAACCCCTCCGATCGCAGAGATCGCGGACGGGGCCACCTCTATGCATGCATGCTCTTGGCATCACCGACTCAACTGTGATCCTTCATGACAAGGACCGCTGCGGGTCCGGGTACCATGTTTCCACTCGGAAAAAATGGAAAAACGCCAGCCCTGTGACAGTTCGTGTATTTGTAATGCTAGGCATATATTTTGTTAGTGTGAAATATGTGTTGGTTTGTATAAAGCTTATGTGTGTTTGTGTGAAGCTTTTGAGAATTTAAAGTGCCAGTAGAAGGGTATTTTTGTAATTACAGAAAAACCTAGGGTTGTTATTGTAAAATGTATTTGGATAGGAGGTAATTTCAAAATAAGTGAAGGGTAGTTTTGCAAACATATTTTCTTATTTTGTTCCTTGTAAAAAATATATATATATATTTATCCAAAAAGTTGCATTAGAAATGTATGTGTTGAATTGTGTAAAAGTTTGGGTAAAATGGTAAAATAAGGGTGTTTATGTAATTTTATAAAAGTACAAGTCCTTTTATGTAAAATAGGTGATTTACAAAAGTAACTTTCCAAAATTACTAGAGGCCAAAGGGTAATAATGTAAGTAATCATGACTTATATAGCATCTTGCAAACAGGCCCAAGGTTGTATGTAATTTACCCTAACAAGGACAAAAATTTTATAAAATTCAAATTAGTCCAAATCTTAAAATAAAACTTCATATTTTGAGTTTTGGAGTTCAAACCCTAAAACAAAGTTGTAGAGCTTGAAAAGTTGTACAACTTTTATTTTGGCCACATTTTTGTTTGAGCTCTAGAATAGTGGTTAAATTCTTCTTTACCAAGAGGTCCCTGTAATTCTCTAAAATTACAAATAAGTCCTTGAGAAACTGCCTTTCTCTTCCTCCTCTGGCGCTGCTCTGTTTCTGCTCTGCAGCCCGCCGCTATGCCGACCGCCCTCGCCACCTCCTGCTGCAAGATTTTCCACGTGCCGCCCCAGCGCTAACGCTGATCCAATCCTCTCCACCTCCTCCACAGTAGTCTTATCCTCTCCCCGTGCACTGCTCTTCTTCCACGCCTTGCTCCGCCTGCTCCCGGGCGCGCGCGAGCTCTTCCCATGCCCCGTCGACCTCGCGCTTGACCTCGCTGCGCGCCTGCACCACCTATGCCGGCTCACCAGCTCCGTCCTCGCACGTTTCACGCGCCACGGGCTCGCCTTCACCCCGTGCACGACACCGGGCCCTCTGCCCGCTCGCCGTGCTGCCGCACCTCGCCGCGTCCCTATCGCTGCTGCACCTCCTTCTCATTGCCTCCGCTACCGCTTGCCTCCACGCCACCTTCCTTCGCCTCTACGGACGGCTCAAGCCGCTCTCCGTCCCTATCCCCGTCGCCTCACTACACCCGCTGCTCTCCTCCTTTCCCTCCGCCCCTCTGATTCCGGCCGCCTCAATCATCGCCTCTAGATCCATGCTGCCGCCCTGCTCTTCCCCAGACTAGCGTGGTACTGCCCCTGTTCTCCCCCAGATTGGCGCTGCACCCCCGCCCCTGCCCTCCCCGGCCGGAGCAGCCCGCACCCTGAGCTCCGCCCCCACCGCCATGAACTTCCTGTTGGCCCTCCTCCTCACCCTCCGAACCCCAAAAATGGGCTCCTGGAGTGCTGCTCGACCCCCCCCCCCCCCCGGCGACCATCTGGTGAGGCGCCTCCCTGAGCTCTTTCCCCTGTACGAGATTCTCTTCTTTCCCCATGGAACCGACCCCCAAGCGCCTCCTCTGTTCTGTTTGTAGGTGATGGACTTCGTGCGACAATTAGAGCAAGCTCAGGGGGTTTTCTGCGAAGTCTAGACTCGTGGGAACAGTGTTGTTTGAGGACCCCTGTGTAAGAGTGCTCGTTATTTCATGTGAAGTGATGCTGCTAATTTGTAAAATCAATAGAAAATAGTAGGAAATTCCAAAAATTGCAAAACCAGTTTTTTTTAGAAACTAGAGTTTGAGCTCTACAACTTCTATTAAATGAGTTTGATATGAAATCAAATAGTTTTGAATCTATGTTAAATCTAAAGATAAGAGAGTGTAAAATCCATAGCTTCTACATGTTAACTTTATTGATCTTGATTTTTGGTATGCAATCCCTATAGATTAAGTATGATGTGATATGAAATTTAAGTGCCTTTGTGTTGTTTGGCTCAATTAAACTTTAAATCATTGCTTAGTAACAACTACTGAGTTGTATTACGTTTCTTAAGCTTTCTAAAATATAAGAGAACACCTCTTTTAATGATTTGTAGCTCTAGATATAGCTGTTTAAAATGTAGGTCAGAATCTGTCCAATTCTGGATAAAAATATTTCTTTACGTGGTTCACTCTGGTTAACTTTTGAATCACCTAAAATGATAATAAAATTATATAAGAAAGTTATAGATCATTTACTAAGCTTTCTAAAAAGTTAAAAACCATGTTTGTTGAATTAATATCAGTTTTTGGTCCATGTTTGTACAAATCCGCTTGTCTATTGTGCTAGTATAGTGTATCATGTGTTGCATTGTTGATAAGTTTGGTAGTGTTAACTCATATTTTTAATAGAGATGTGTGATGTTTGGTTAACCTTTATTCATATGGATGCTCATACCTTTGCTCTGGTCTTGATTACAATCTTGTTAGAGCCCCTTCCTATGTCAAGGTCCTAGTCTACCTCGTGTATCGACTACTTAGTTGATACACCTTTGTAACTAGGCTTAGCAATCGGCTACTAGTTCAGCCGATTTTCGATAGGCGTGACCCTATTGGCCATGAGCCTTTTGACTTCTTCCTTACCGGCAAAAGCCCCTCGGCCGATGTTAACCACCCTATCGGTCCGATCCGATGTTAGTGCCCTGACCGACCTGGTCCGATCTGGACAACCACGCTGGCTATGCGTCAATCGGTTGTTTGCTGATATCATCGAACCACTTAAACACTGATTACTCCGGTTAATACTCTCGTCAAGAGTCGGATAGGCACATCCAATAGAGAATGTAATTATCAGCTAAGCACAGCCAGTACAGCATAGGGAATCGGCTACTTGTGCCAATTCACAAATCTAATGCATGCGCACATATTAGCTCGGCCGATGTTCACACTATCAACAAGTTTACTAATGCACAATCAACTAGTTACATACCCTAATCGGCTAACATGCTGATGTTCATAGATCGACTAGTTTGCTACAAATACAAATCGGCTATGCCGATGCGCACAGTGATCAACTAGCCATCCGATTTAGATAACATATCAACTACACATAGTCGACATATCGGAGATGCACACACAATCTTAGAGTTCTGTTATTCACCGATCTAAGCCAATTCCAGTTATTTTCCCATAGCGGTCAAATATGGCCGGTCAATCCTTAGTTTTCCCATCCTTATCCACACACTGTTATCAGCTGATTTATCGGCTGAGAGATCGGCTATATGCTTACCGGTTACATACCCTCAACCACATCCTCCTTAGTCTAACTCCGCACTTATGGTCTCACCAACCTAGTTTAATATTAGTGTTCTGTTACACCTAATTCTTGAAATAGGCCTAACTTAGATAACCCCATCGGCTGTATAACAATTGATTGTTGTACTGGCGTAATCAAACCAACGCAACCACATCTAGTTACCTAAGATAACACTTAAGCACATCGTAGTTAGGCACAGCCAGTGCAGAGTAGGACAATCAGCTACACAGCTGATATGCCCCAGTAGATATAGGAGAACATTAAGAATGAAAACCGGCTACACAGCTGATCCACCAATCGGCTGAATACGCTGAGACACAGACCGTACGGATACATAGTTCGACTAGTCTATCAATACACCATCGGCTAGTTACTCGCATTAGTCAACTAGCTATGCCGATACATCACTCGACTAATTCTAACCGATGTATAAATCGGCGAATGTGCCGATACACTAAATCGGCTAGAAGGTCAAATCACCGATCGACTAGTTTTGCTAAAGCATGGGTCCGCTATGCTGATACGCACGCGATCAGTTAAGTATGCCAATGCTCACACAGATTAGTTAGGACCCAGCCGCTTTAGGAAACATCCCTCTGCTAAAGTGATCGATGTTTTCATCGATCAATTAGAAAACCCATGCACCTGTCAATCGGCTACCCAGACCAAAGTACACAACCTTGGATCAGTAAGATCGCACCGTCGACACGCCTCTGTTAGGCACGACCAAAGCACATCAGTCAGCTAAATCTGATGCATCCTCATCGGTTAAGGCTAAGACCTATACACCAATCAATTAGATAACCAAACATGCTACCTAATGAAGTTAGTATAGATATTTAGGGTAACCCACCCTGTTGCTTAACGTAACTAGTTAGTTTGGTTGATACCCGATAAATGACTGCCCAGTACAGGGTAGTTAGGTTGTTTGTCGAAATGTAATGTTCCTTTATTTGGATTGCAACTTTATCGTGAATTGAAATGAAAGCGTATGCATTCATTAAACTCCATCTTGCATATCATATAGATTCGACCACCCTCGCCGACGGAGATTACCAGCTAATCCCGGAACCAGAAGGAGGTTATTCTGAAGACCCCGGGAACTTCGTCACGGAATTATCTGAAGCCCTGAACCAAAGTTCGGAAGATCTTAACTTTACTGACTTCGGCCCCACCAATAAAGGCGAGCCCCGGACATAACCCTACTTTATTACACTGCAAATTATACTATTATATATATCTGTATGCATTAAGTTCTTAGGAGTTGTTTGGAAACCTTAGTTTCATAATTCCAGGAACCGATGTATTGAACACTAGTACTTGAGTCCGAATAGCTGCTCTGCTTATAGGACCGGTAGAAGTCGGGTGATTTCCTGTCACTCGCGCGACATAGGAATTGTAATGTTTACATTCCTGTTATCACTATAAGGATGACGGACGGGAGTTTGTGAGGTATCATGGTTGAGATGATACCCCGTCTGTGTTATTGAATTGGATAAGGTCGCGGTGTGTGGTAGCGGTGGTTAAGCGTTTGAAAGTACTAGCCACATGCCGTGAAATATGGTAAGCGGTAAGCCTAGTAACCGATCGGCCCGAGGAGTGGACATACCCCCCACCACATGTATTTGCTTCTTTTGGTTACTTTGTTCGACGTGTGGGAATACGTGTTGCTGGACAACCAGGAGTACGGGTTTTGTAGTCGCGCTACAGACGTACGTCCTACACTTTGGAAGTGCGTATGGTCCTGCAGTCGCTTGTGGTGGCAATGATCCACGAGTCGGAATGAAAGGCAAACGGTTGCTTCGGAACGACCCTTTGGTGTTCCAAGCGTGTGTGTTAGGTTTACCCTTGCAAGGTTTTGAATCTTGATTCAGGAATCATCCGCCTCTCACGATGAATGAGACTGCTTACCCCCTTTACCACATAGAGTAACAAGAGGAACTGTATGGCTATCAAAGATGATGTTTGGTTAAAGATTATACCATGCTTGCTTAGTTATAGGTGCTTATCTAGAATGAATAATCACATAGAACTTGAAAGCTAAAAATTGACATTAAGGATCTACTCTTTAATTCTTTTCAGCTAAAAACTCTACCCAAAGCTAAAAGTCTTCATAATTCTAGTTACATGGCTAAGTATACCATGAGACGGGTAAGCCTTGCTGAGTATTAGTATACTCAGCCTTGCTAGTTGCATGTTTTTTCAGGTGATATCTGTGAAGACCCTACTCTTCCCTTGCCTTGGCCCTGTGCTCTTCCAGATGATTGGTCCGTGGAATGGGATCCGTCCCCGGCCAGCACTGGTGATATCGAATGATGTCGTGCCCGGGCTTAGCATGGCATCCGTCTGGACGACGTGTTAGGAATCGTCGCGTATGTTTTCCGCTGCTAAGAACCTTAACTTTAACAGTTGTAATGTTTTCTCTAGATTTAAAATTTCATACTGCTTTTAGAACTCTTGTAATATAATTCCCTGTGATGTAACATATGATGGTGACTGTATCTCTGGACTCACCTTCGTGTGAGGTAACCTTATTGATCCTGTGTATCGGTGGTTTATCGGGACGTTACCCGACAGGCCAAGGGATTATACCGTTTGAAGCACGTTGGAGCCCTCGGAAGTGGACTCGCGTACTTGAGCCGGTATAATTCAGGTTGGTTCTGCCACAAGCCCCCGATCGAACTCACGGTCCGACACAGTAGTTACAAAACACTCCAGAATAAACATATTTTATTCCTAGCAAGTAAGTGTTACAAA
This sequence comes from Panicum hallii, assembly GCF_002211085.1. Lineage (NCBI taxonomy): Eukaryota > Viridiplantae > Streptophyta > Magnoliopsida > Poales > Poaceae > Panicum > Panicum hallii. Next base: position 20,463,926 of record NC_038046.1, on the reverse strand, counting down.
ATACAGTCGGCCCATTGCCGCTACAAAGTACAAAAACCCATTACCACCACAAGGATGGTAACGCTGGAGCCTCGAGGAGGGCTGCTACACGTGCGGGAAGCTTGGTGGGAACATCTTCCTCGCAAGCCTTCTTCTTGCACCCCCTCCCTCGAGGACAACCTGGCAAAGGATAACGGCGAGCAGTCCATCTGCGACCGCCGGTAGCCGAACTCCCACGCCATCTCAGACAATTGCGAGGAACTCTTTCCCAGCCTCAGCCGCCTAGGAAGAATGATCCTTCCGACGATGCGAGCTGAGGCTGAGACACACGGGGAAGCTGAACCTACTCGGGGCCCAGGCGGTACCCGTGGGCACGCACCGTGCTAGGAAGGGTCGAGGAGTTCCTCCCTGTACCCGTACCCGGCCGGTGGAAGCACTAACACATCCTCCGCCGGGAGCTGACGCCTCCCCCTTGGTCCCCCAAGATGCCTGAGGAAGCTGTCACACCCGATTTATAATAACATAAATCGAGCAATCATATATGCGCCAGGATCAAGTCACGCATATATACAACAGATTATCAAGATATCACAACACATGTCACGAATAAAAGCGTATAAATTATAAAATGAATATCTTTATTACAACTGAATCAAGAATTAGTTCAAGGAATGCGGAAGCGTAAAATGAATACATGAAGAGCTGGGCACCACAGGGACGTCGACTGGGAGACAAACGCCTAGAAGTCGTCGAAGCCGCTGACGTAGTCCTCCACGTTGCCAGGCACTGAGCAACAGTCGAAGATATCCGAAATAAAACAGAAAAGTAGAGAGGCAAGTGTGAGTACCAACTAGTACTCAACAAGTATAACACAGACTATGAGGCTCTAGGCTAGCTGACTCAACTGCATTAGCTTTTAGTCTTAGCAAATTTTATTAAAGCTAATTACTACAAGTGGATGAATTACCATAACCCAATTGCATAAGAAATTAATCAGTATTAATTAAGAACTACTGAGAACCATCCAAACCACAACCACCCGGGGAATCTCCCTAATCAAAGGTTGATAACCCCACTAATCAAAAGGAGGATCTGGGCCGCTCATGACTGTGAGCACAGCTGATATATCAGTTTTACACTCTCGAGAGGTTGCACAACTTTACCCACAAGTCGTGGGCTACGCTAGTTGTTCATCACACTTCCTTAGGTGAGATGGCTAGCAAGCACACTACGAGACCGTTACAAAGGACCACGTTGCTAAGGTGTAACCGCTAAGGATTCTGGATCAGCAACGATGGGGCCCACCTCCGGGGGTACAAGACACACAGCACAGACCAAGCCGGAGGAGCAGGGACCATTGAAGCTTACCACCCCTCTTGCCCACGCAGGTAAGTTACTCCCGAACCAACACGACCTAATTAGTAAGTCAAGACCGTCCCATTCCAGTCTTGTGGTTGCGCGGTTATCCCAGGTTGTCGCTCTATGAACCGGTCCTTATGGAGAGTGGCCAACCAAGCACTAAGCACCGTGCTGGCCCCCTAAACCATGTTTCTAACAAAAACATCTTTTAAGGACGCACAAACCACTCAAGCACACAGCACAGAGGGTCGGCTCCAGAATTAAGTTGCATAAGATCATTAATCAAATTAATTAAAAAGGACCAAGATTTGTTATAACGTAGCAACCTAGCACAACTAACCAAAATGCAACCCAAAGGATATATATAAAGGATATAAAGGTGGCTAGGAAGTCCTTATAGGTATACAGTATTAAAATGCAGTATGAAATTATATTTAAAAGTGATAGAAGGTTCATGTTATACTTGCCTTCCTCGTACTCTCCGGATGCTGCTCGAACTGCTCGGAAGAAGGCTCCTGGTACTGCTCCGGTGGATCGACGTCTATTCACGATCGTAACAGCAATACATGGGCCACACACGCACACACATGCAAACAATAGCAAAATATAAGAAACAGTACACCAATACAATAGAACAGCACATAAAACTGGCCTAGAATTATTCTACGCGTTACAACGATCGCGTGGATATAAAGAACGCCTAAAACGGAGCTAAAACGCGAAAACTACGCTTAAAACAAGATCCAGGGACCTATTTGCGAGAAAACTGGACTTCCAGGGGGTTCTGTGCGAAAACTGGGGACCTAAATGTAATTAAAGCATAGACTCGGGGTCTAACGCGCTAAAACACATGGCATGGACGGCGGGTTCAAAAACTAGAAAGCTCAGGGGCCTAAACGGGTAAAACAGGACCGAACTGCAATTACTTTTGTACTAAGGTGGACCGCGGGTTGATTCCAGGAAAACGCAGGGACTCTTTAGCAAAACTACCAAGCCGAACCGATACGTTTTAATCTGGGCCGCCGGATCGAACATCTACGGCCCAGATTAGATCCTAACAGCGAAGGGGTACGCGCGATTTGGGTCCCTCGGATCTGGATCCAACGGACGGCATCCAACTTAAACGGTATCTAATCCCCGTCGTAGATCTTGAATCGGACGGCTCTAACTCCTTCCTACCCCGAACCGGTACGCGCGCCTATCAGCCTTCGGATCTGAATCTGACGACCCTCACACGACCCAGGCTAGATCTAATCCGAAGCGTTGGACTCAGATCGGGTGGCCGGGATGTCTTGGGAGCTCGGGTGGCGGCGGGCCTCGCCGGAGATGAACTCCCCGCGGCGGCGCTTCACCGGAGACAGGCTAACTTCATGCTCCGGGCTCGGATCTGGACGACGTCAAGCCCTAGAGGTCGAGCACGACATGGGAAACTCATCTAGGCACTACAGAAGGCGAGAGGGGGCTCGGTTAGGTGATCCCCACGACGGGGCGGCTCGGGGCGGCGGACACGCCGGCGTGCGCGCGCTCCGAGCGCTACAGAGGCCTAAATGCTACGGCATTCGGTGCAACATGACCAGGGGAAGGGAGTGGAGCTCACCAAGGGGCTGCGGTGCCTGGAGCGTGGCGGAGGACGGCCGACGGCGAGGTCCTGCGGAAGCAATGCTCGGGGTGATCGCGGATGGGCCGAGGTGGGGCTGCTTCAGGTCTGCTGGTCCCTCAAATCGAAGCGCACGGGTCCTGCAGAGGTGCTCAGGGGGTCAACACGGCCAAAGGCCCGACGACGGCGAGCAATTGGGGTGGCGGAGGCCATTACCGACGTGTGTGCTCGGTTTGATTCCCGTCGCAGCAGACGTTCCCGGCCCAATTGCCGGCTTGGAGAAACCCTAGACGACGAGGCAGATCTCTTGCAGGGGTGGCGGTGGCCTGAGGTGCAGCGGAGCAGCCTGACCACGGAAGGCCGAGGTGACCGGAGCGGAAAAGGAAGAGGCGGCGGCACTGGAGACCTTCGGTGGCGACTAGGGTTAGGGCACAGGTAGGCACAGGTGGGTGGAGGCTGCGGGGCCACTTAAGGACGGGGGTCGAGGCCTCGGCGTGCGGGCCCAGAGGGGAAGCTCGCCGGCGGTTTCGGAGGTCGTTGAGCACCGGAGAGAACAGAGGAAGGGGAGAAGGGTGCCGACACGCGGGCCCGGGGCGACAACGAGAGAAGGGAAAGGAGGGGAGCGCGCGGCCGATGGGCTGAGCCGGCCGATGGGCTGGTGGGGAAAAGAGTGGGCCGACGTGGCCCATGCGGGGAAGGGGAGAGGGAGAGAGTGTGCTGGGCCTCGGGAGAGAAGGGGGGAGAGGGAAAGGAGCCCAAGGGAGAAAAGGAGAGTGGGCCGGGCTGCCTGGTTTTATTCCTTCTCCTTTCCTTTCCCATTTACTCAATCTATTCAAACGAAACCATTTGAATTCAAATACATTTGAATTCAAAACAAACACACCCCACACAAATAAAATAATGCTCCAGCATGAATGCACAAGCAAGTTGATCCTACAATAAAATTTTAATTTCTTGCGTTGAAAAATTACTTTAAATGCAGGATAAATTAGGAAAACGCTGGAAATTTTATTTGAGCCCAAATAATTTCATTAAAATTTAGGGACATTACCTTAGGGTGTTACAGAAGCCGCGCCACCTGCCCGATGGAGACGGTGCCCTGCCTGCGCACCCACTTAGCTCGATCACCTAAGCAGAACGCTTGGAGGATCAAGCTTGGGAACAGCCCGAGTGGACAGCCTCGCCCGCGCGCTGTCCCTTACAGCTCGCAAGCATTCTTCTAGCACCAGATGCTGAAGGAACCACCGGCTCCATCAGGCGGACGCACACAGGCTGAAAGCAACTCCATTATTCAAGGCAAGGCTCTCTCACGACTTAGGTTGGGGACGAGTTCAGAATGAGGCTCTAGAGGCCTCCATTTATAGCCGCTCAGGTGCCCTCCTGTCCGGCGAGCTAGTTTCACCGCATGGCGCACGGCTCCGCCTCAAAGAAGGGAATCCTTCACAAGAGGAGCAGGGGGAGCACCACCGCAGCAGGCCGACGTCACTGGTCATGCAGCCCTCGATATTCTACGCTGGAGACACGCAGCTGGCGCCGCTATGGCGCACTTATTACACGGACTAACCGGGGCAACCCCAGTGGACTCACGGTCACAAGGGGGGATCCCTTGAATGCTGCATCTCTCTGCAGACGAGACAGAGCGATGCGATTCCTCACCCAGCGCGAAGGTACAGGGCAGCGAGAAATAGTGCCTTCACGATTAAACAAATCGTGAAGCCGCTAGGGGCCCTCTGAGGGGTCCAGGGACCCGGGGGTCCCAGCGGGCCCACTTCTCATTGATCAGTCCAACGCCATGCCTGGAACAAGCGCCCGTCTGCATGAGGCGACAACTTCATCTGGGGTGCCTCGAACCTCGACCCCAACTGACAAACACGGTCCGGATGACCAAGGCCCATATCCCCGACTCTGGGAACGGTCAAAGGCCAGGTCGTACCAAGGCTCTAACTGAGGACTCCGACTGCGCTCCGCCCTGCACATGCCCACCTCCCCGACCGACAGGCCGGTCAGGAGGCCAGGCCCGGCGTACCAGCGGGCCCTAGGAGTAGGTGTAGAGGATAAGGATGAGCCTCGGGGTCAACTTGTCGTACAGGGACAATCACTCCCTCCATGGGGATTACAATCCCCTCTGTTGTGGTAGCAGACCGCCACTATTCTACCTGTCTATCCTCGCGAGGGGACGGGACGCAACGTCATCATGATACGGTCGGCACGCCCCCATCACGATGGAGTGACCGCACGAGGTGCCAGGGATGGGGCGTGATAGCCGTACTGTACCTATTAACGCCCCCACGACCTCCGACCGACGGAGCATGACGCACAGGGACAAGACAAGATGCTCGCAGGACTCAGACGGTGGTTGCCGGAAGACTCCGACTGATGGGTTAGGCGGACCCGACTGACAAGGCTGACGACCCCGACCGGCAGGGTCGGGTCTTCTGTCTTTCTATCCTTTCACCCTTAGTTCCCCTGTCATCCGCCTAGGAAGGACAAGCAATCCGACATCCATCTCATTGGATAGCAGATAATGCACCACATCTTTCGCTCTTCCGCTGAAAGCTTGTAACTTACCAACTCTCATGAGCACCTGCACTCAAACCATACATCCGACTGACCCCACATCTTCCGCTCTTCCGCTGAAAGCTTGTAACTTACCAACTCTCACGAGCACCTGGACTCAAACCATACATCCGACTGACCCCCGACTGGATGTAGGGCATGATTGCTTGAACCAGTATAAATCTTGAGTCATTATGTGCTAGGTTATATCTGATCCTGAAGCGCGATACACACTTCGAGTAGGTTTAGCTGCCGGCCATTTTCGGAACCGACGGATTGTGTTATGTCGTAATGTGCTTCTGAAAAGCCAGTTAACTAATTGTGGTGGTGTCATGGACTTATTTGGTTGTAACTTATTTGTGGAATAATTCTATCATTTGTTGTTCTGTGACGAAATAGTTCTGTGTGGCGTGAACATGTAAGATATGGCATGTGTAACGTCCAGAAAAGAACACGTGGACCCATAGTGAAACGCCACGTGGCCCAGCATGGGCATAACACGTGGGCAAACGGGAAAATGGCACGTGGACGATCCAGGAAAGGATACATGGATAAACAGGAAATTGATACATGGCAGAACCAGGAAAGGACACGTGGGCAAACAGAAAACTGACACGTGGGTGAACCAGAAAAGGACACATGTACAAACAGGAAACCAACACGTGGCAGAATAGGAAAGGACACGTGGGCAAACGAAAACTGACACGTGGGTGAACCAGAAAAGGACACGTGGATAAACAGGAAACCGATATGTGGCAGAACCAGGAAAGGACACATGGGTAAATAGGAAACCAACACGTGGGTGAACCAGGAAAGGACACATGGACAAACCAGAAACCGACACGTGACGAAACCAGGAAAGGACACGTGGGCGAAGCTGGAAAGCACACGTGGGCAAAAAGGAAACCGACGTGTGGGCAAACCAGAGAAGAGCACATGGACGAACAGGAAAACGACACGCGGACACACAGGAAAGAGGCACGTGGGTGAATCAGGCGAAGGACACGTGGGCGAATAGGGTAACAACATATGGACAAACCGGAAAACGACACGTGGCCACATCGCTAAACGACACGTGGTCCCATTACAAGATGACACATGTCCAAATGTGGCGAGAACACATGGGTTGACAAAATAATGACACGAGGCGTAATGCTGACGTGCCACGGGGGCTTATGCTAGCGCACCATGTGTCGGTCCCCTTTGCAGCACGTGCCGCCTGACACGTCACTTGCCAGTGTGGACGAAGCCACGCGGTGTGCCAGTGTGTCCTGGCCACATCACTTGCTAGTATGGACGGCGCTATGTTAGCTGCCAACATGGACAGGGACACGTGGATCCAGTAGTTGTGTGATGTTTTTGCGACGCGTCACAGAACCAAAATATGCTTCCGCGATGAAAGTTTTCGTCACAGACAAAATCCGTCATATGACGTTTTTGGGAATTTCATCACGGTAGAACTAACTTGACGTGAGTTCTTTGACGAAGGAATATTCATCACAAATTCATCACAAAACTTCCTTTATAACGTATTTGGCCTTTACAGTGACGAAAGTCGCTCGTCACTGGAGTATTGATTTCCACTGGTGGGATTTTTGCTTTATTCTCCTATGTAGCGGAGTATGTTGCCGCAACCACGGCAGCAAAACCACGCCATCTGGCTGGCACAATTGCTCCGTGACCTCAAAGGGAAGCAAGTTGCCACCATGAAGCTAAAGATGGACAGAATGTCCGCGCTGGCACTTAGTAAGAACCCAGTCTTCCACGAGCGGAGCAAGTATATCAATGTTTGGTACCACTTCATCTGAGAGTGATAGGAAAATGAAAGCATCTCTGCTGAATTTGTCAGCACTAAAGACCAACTCACGAACATCCTAACGACGACATTAGAGCGAGTTTGCTTCCATGAGCTCAGGGGATTGGAATGGTCAAAATCTAAGATGGACACAAGGAAGAAAGTTTGTAGTAATCCATGTGTTGTTAGCTTATCTAACTAGTACTAGTCTAATCTGGTTAGTATATGTCATTGCTATATTCCTTATGCAGCAAGTTCCTTAGCTAGGGGACCCCCTTTTCCCGATCGTTGATAGTCAGGTCGGGTGCGGGTGGAGCAAAACCCACCCATGAAACCCGTCACATGTAGCTACACCCACATCCATAATTAATGCTTAACCGGTGAAATTTTACACCACATCCGCACTCGCTGGGTACCGGCTGGGTGTCGGGTACCCACTGGGTTTGTTCAAAGAACTAAAAACATGTAAAATATACCAACATGATTATGTGAATATATTATGAATTTGACACTCAAAATACAATTTGAGCACATACGAAATTAGGAAGTCAATGTTTCGTGTTTGGTCTCAACAAAATTATAGTCTAGCAACGGCAATAGTTAACTTTTATCAAACCGTACATGACATATTGACCATTCAACTTTAATATAGTCCACTAAGATAGAAAGGCAAACTTCACCTCATAGTTTGACGCATCAACAATTGATAAACATAAACGTAATATATTAGTAATATTTCTACTTAGAGAAGGGTTAAAATCCAAAACCTTATGGAGCCGTTTGGATCATCTCATTTTTTAAATTGAAATATACCTAATAAACTATACTATTTGGCTTAAAATGTGACATCGCACCACTTTCTAACCACTTTCTAAAGTTAAGATATAAATCTATCCAAAATTCATAGGATGGCACATGAAAATTGATTATATATACCACCAAACTATTTTTCCAAACTATTTTTCTATTCCGTAACTTATATCACACTCTCTGGCTCACTCCTCTATAGTAGAAATATAGCACATAAGTATCTCCCTCGTATGGCTAACAATAGTATACACATATATTTCATATATCATATTAGCTTAATAGATTTGTGTCTAAATTATGATTATTAGAATGGAATTCAATTTTAAATTTTCAAATGGACCTTTAGAGGAATTTTGGGCACTGGTGGGTGAAATTCTATGTCCGCACCCAACCGGTCTCAATATGATCCGGGTCGGGTTTGGACCCATGTATGAAATTTTACACCTGCACCCACACCCACCACACCCATCGGGTGCCAAACCCGTGGGCACCCACACCCATGGATCTGACTGCCATCCCTAAACAAATGTACATGAGCTTTGCCGATCGGACAAAAATGGTGGTGTTCAAAAATAGTGGTGTTCTGATGAGAAGTTCACTGGATCAACGGAAGATATGTGATGCGTTCAAATTGTAAATGTCTAGTCAGGGTGTTGTCTTTAAATTACAAATGTCTAGTCAAGGTGATGTGTTCAACCGGATAATGGCTAGTCAAGTTGTACTCACCGAAAAGTTCCGGTGAAGGTCCCTTTTTGAACCACAAGAACTTTTGGTGAAAACAAAATACATGACTTAGGGCCTATTTGGCATGGTTCTGGAGCTGAACTCCACCAACTCCAACCAATTTTGTAGCCAAACACTCCAATTTCAAAACTTCATGAAGCATCAAAACTCTAAAACTCTGCGGTTGTAGTTTAAATAGAATTGGAGTTTTGGAGCACCTCTTTTGCAGCTCCAGAACTCTCCAAAACCAACCTAGACGTGGAGTTCAGAGGTAATGACCCACCACTGCCATCCATTTACACAACCGAAATGTTATTTCATTCTATTCTTCTCCACCAAGTCCTGTCGGCACCCACCCTGCCTGCTCGCCCGCCCACCCGCCGCTCACCTCTTCCCGCTTGCCAGCACCCGACGTGCCGCTCACATCCGCCTCCGCATCCTCCTCCGCACCGCTCTGACCCGCCGCTATGCTTCCTCGACCTAGCCACCGAGCTCCCCCAACCCCGCCGCCTACCTCTTCCTAGCGGCCGGTCCCGATGAACCGCCACAGTCGGAGCTCCTCCCAGGCATGGGGCTCGAAGGAGTGGAGCACGGAGGAGGCTGGCGTGCCAACGAGCAAGTGCAGGCCCCCGCCCGGTCTCCATTGAGCTGCCGCCGGGCCCCCTCAATCCGCCGCCGGCCTCCATCGATCGATCCTCCGCCAGCTTCCATCGAGCCGCCGGCTGCGCCTCCCCTTCTTTTCCTCGCTCCCGCCATCGGCCGCGCTCCCCCCGCCGGTCGCCGCCCTCGCTCCTATTGCGACGCCTGCCACCATCCTCGTCTCCTCGCGACACCGGCCACCGCCCCCATCCCAGGCCAGCCTCTGAGCGGCCGATGCGTTGACCTCCGAGTGGGCTCCTTGCCGTCGTGCCCCTCCTCGCCTGCAAGATCCGCCGGCGGGTGGGCTCCTCCTAACCATGCTCATCCTACTAGCGTCATTAGCACCAAGCCGCCGCCTCCACTATCCATGAGAGAGAGGAGGAAGACAATTGCATGTGAGGAAATGATGTGTGTGGCCACGGATAATGGCAACAATGGCAATCTAATCTGAAAAACCTCTTTTCTGGAGCTAGAAGCACTATTGTAGCCAAACACCTCATTCCAACAGCTCCAACTCCATCTGGTCAGCTCCACATGGAGTTCTGGAGTGGAGCAGCTCCACCTGGAGTTGGAGCTATGCTAAACAGACCCTTAGTTGAAAACAATATACGCTCCACCAGCTATTCATGTGAAGTGCTGCCACATATTTAGGAGTTTCACCACCCAAGAGTTGATATTGAAGATAAAGATAATTAGCACAATGCTTAGTGCTAGGCCTATTAATGCATTTTCCTATGTGTTGGCCTAGAGTGAGGTGAGAAAAAGAAAACTCTTTGTAACCAAGATGTTTGCGTGTACTGTCTTGGTCACTGATGTTGTGGTAATTCTTTATGCTCTTTTGATACAGTGCGTGTTGAAAGGAGGAGAGGCTCATGGTATTTTGGCTGAAACTCTACCAAGTGAAGACAACGTACAGGACCATGGAGAGGCCGAGTCATAAACCCACTTATTGGTGTGAAGTATAAGCAATCCACGAAATGACCGGATCAAAATCTTACCCTTGTGATGGGATAGGCTCCAATAAGGACTTGTGAAAAGCGCGAGCTTTCCGAGAACTCATTATGCCGGAGTTTTGCAATCTCTCTACACTATTTACATTATGCCGTTTACCTTTCCTAGAATTACCATACCGAAGTTGGTGCAAAACATTGCGTGATAGAGATTAGCAGAAAAGTTTTAAAGCATATTTATATGGAAATTGTTTGGAGAAAATGAGGGAAGGACGTAGTCGTACCAACAGCTAGCAAAGGATCTTTGTAGTGGCAGTTGAGGCCATTGGTTTGGATGTTGGTAAAATCATGCGAAGCAGTAGCCGGCCCAGCGGGTCTCCATCTCGACATGGCATTGCTAATGCCGCGTGAGCGAGTCTCCATCTCGAAGGTTAGATGTTTTGATTTCTCTGAGAGTTTGTAGGCGAGACTCGAGAGGATCATCTTTAGAGATGGTAATGGGTACCCGACACCCGAAACCCGGCGGGTTTTTACTCTATTAGGGTATGGGTACGGGTTAATATATATATCCGTGGGTTTCTTAATGGGTGATAATCTGTACCCAGCGGGTACGCGGGCATGAGTATGGGATCGTAGCACCCGAACCCGCAAACCTATAGCTTTTTTAAACCTGATATAATATAAAGAATGCAGATCATATACTCATTTTATTATGGCCCAATAACTTTGTTTTGGAACTTTGATGTCTAATGTAGTGACCTAGTGGTGCCATGCTACGGATGGTGGACAGTAACTGGATATTAATCTAGCTGTGAACTTGTGATGTCTGATGTGATCAATGGTGTTATGATTTGTGAAATACTCTATCAGTCTTATGATTGATGTTTATCATGCATTATTGCCTCAGTTTTATATATGTGTCTATTGACTGATACATCTGAGTGGTTGAGTACTTAACAGATTGTCGGGCACGGGCAGCCCGCGAGTACCCGCCACCCGTGCGGGTACGGGTTTGAAACATAATCTGCTACGGGTTTGAAACATAATCTGCACCTGGCAGCGGATATGGGTTTCTTAGCGGGTGTATTTTATCCCGACGGGTACGGGTATGGGTAAGCAGTACCCAGCAGACGCGTGCCCATTGCCATCTCTAATCATCTTGTTTTATTAGTAGATTGAATACTTTGTCTTTCTGCAATGGCACAAAAATATTTTCTCAATATCACAACGGAAAAGGAAATCTAGGACAAATCATTCATTCCGTCGCATTGGACTCAAACCACTCAGCTGTCATCAGCAGGATGAACTATACGATCTTCATCAGTACTTCACCCGTTCACCATTATACAACAGATTACGCTATATTAATCGACCTATAAGAATATACATGTATTTGCAGCTACCAGCAGAAGATGTAACTCAATAAGTAATGTACACATCTGAACAGAACTAGTCCTACTGTAATGTAAGCAGCGATGAGAACCAAATTCCTACGGCGACAACCCCTACAGTCACAACTGCTTGACTTAGTTCCAAGAACAAGTTTGGCCTTTCCACGGGCAACGCCTTCCAGTTTGTCCTCCTGCCATTAATTGTTGGAACTGTAAGTAAACTTTGCAATTGATGCTGGATTAGAAGCATGCATACAGCAAACCAAACTATCAATTAAGAGTTTTCAAATTAGTACCCCAAGTCAGCTATGACTATGCTAATATTGTCTTGTGACCGTTCATCCTGCAATTAAGATAATAGGAGAAAATTAGAACGGTGTTTTGGATTCTGGACTGAACACCAAACTATACTCAAATTAGCTTTATGTGATATAAAAGGAAGGACAGCAGAAAAGATGAATGTGGAAAAGCATCATACCAGAGCTTTCTGACCAAGTGCCTCACAGGCCAACTGCACAAACCAAATGAGCAATAAGTGAAATTACAGAATTGGTTGCAAAAGGGAACATAGTGACCATTGGGTTTTGAGCATGGACAAAGACGACAAACTGAATACCTGGACATCACCATGTCGACGTAGTTGATCTCTGACAAATGCTACAGCTTCAGAGCTACAAAAGATATTCGGTTTATTTACATGTCAGAAGATCCAAATTTGAATAGTGAATTACAATGTTTTGAAACGTTGGAAGACTACATAAAAATGAAAGATACTTGGATAGACCTTTTCATGTAATCCCAAAGACCATCAGTTGCTAATATAAGAAATTCCACATCCGGTCCAAGCTCTACCAGAGATACATCAGGTGTCGAGACTATTATATCCTCTTTAAATTTTATTCTGCAGAGAAAGAGCTTCAATGACATTAGAAGCGTCATATACCCTAAAACGCTCGTCTTTTGCCAAGGTACCAACAGTCTCATTGTCTAAAAGTTTTAAGTTGTACAACTAGAGTTTTTTTCCACATCCTCTCTTTCGACTAGAAATCTGGCCGGCACCACCGAAAATACCAACGCCCAAAAGACATAAATATATATCGGATAAACAGTTTACTTGATATCGAGCAGATACTAAATGAGAAAAAATTCTGTGGTTCAGAGCCATATTGGCCCTCTACCCTGAAGAACAGAAGGTATTCATCACCTGATGATGACCTAATTTGCGATGAGCATGAAGGAATGACTCTGGTTACCATGGTTTAGAGAAATGAAAAACAGTTGCAAATAAATTACTTTTCAGATAGCTTCAAGTAACTTGTGTTTCAGCAAAAATCACTCAACTTCCTCAAACTAGCAAACTTTTGGGACGCTACAAACATAGAATTACTGTAATTTTCAAGTGGAAGTGATTATTCTATTTGTCACGTGCATTGGTACACTTGCTAATACACGGTTTTATAAAACTAACCATGAACATTGGTTATTCAATAACCTTCAAACACAGTTTTGAAAGTCATTGCATGCTGGAGATGCATCTGACCTTATGAATTTCTAAATAAAAGATGGGCATTTTGCAAATATTTATCAAGTAAAAGCTTCGAGCGCTTTACCGTGAGATGAACTTTTCAGTCCACCTTCCTTCTTTAACACCTTTGACCAGCATCCTGTATAAAAACATAACAGAATGTCAAAGATTAAAGAGTTATTATTGAGAAATAACGTGGTAAAAGAAGTATATATGCATGTATAAAGAGCTAAGAGTACAAGGGACCAACTCATCCTTTCGTGTCTTAAATCTTATGTCCCCAAAAGCACGAGATACAGAAATGTCTCCACATATGCGCCCATCAACAATCTACAGAAAAATATTTCAACTTCGTAAAAACAAGAGTCAGCATAACAGTGAGCTCAACACAGTAACAGCAATGCGCAAGCAATTCAGCATACTGTTGACTCTAATGTCTAAAGACTGCTTAATTTTGCAACTACATATTTTTTCCAAAACCATGTATGAATCCGGCCTTCAGAGACGTAGTACAGCTATGGCAATTACCAAGGCATTCTTTAGTTTGCATGAAGAACACCAACTAATCAGTATTCAGTGGGATTGAACTAATGATTAGATTAGAATGTGAGTGTAGAATGTACTGCTATCAATATAATGAGTTATATCGTTTTAATAGATTAGTTATGTTGTTGATCACAATAGATGCAGCAGAAATTACATCGAACTTGTGGCATTTCCTGTTTCTTAGCATGCATTGTAGCACAACCGTTATTGACACAATTTCTTGCCAAAATTTCGCCACAGATCTTGTCAAACACAAAAGCCAAAAGGTGCGGCAACAAACCAAGGAGCCAAATGCTATTGATGTGCTATAAATTTCGCATGATTTGTCATTTTTTTTTGTTAGATAATGGAAGAAAGTCACCTCGGCATCAATTTATTATCATTGTTCCCCTATACATGGAAAATGAATCGAAACCTGAGGGGAAAGGAAAATGTTCTTTTTTGCATATGAGACAAGTAGCAAGGAGTAAAGGATAAGGTTTTCAAACCACTCTAATAGTAACAGAGTCATCGAAGTTTATGAAGCTACCGATACTGTAGTCTAGGGGCAATCTAGGAGATGCAGCAGAACTCTGGCAGAGAGAACACACCCATCCACCTGCTCCCCGGATCCGTTTGACCTCTTCAAGTGACGTTTTGTTGTTCCCATACGGTCGATGAGAGCTCGTCAAAGATTCAGGTCTTCCACCGCGCGATATCATCTGCTAATCAAGATCCAAAGATCAGCAGCAGCAGAAAAGTAACTTTGGCATAAGCAGCAATTTCAGTCCTATTTTACTTGCTAGGCATAAAAAGAGATGACACTAGACTGGTAAAGAGAAATGTTAGTACCAGGCAAGAGTCCCCAATGTGCGAAACAACAAGGACATCGTTCCTGAGAAACATGGCAGTAGCCGTGGCGCCAGAGTCGTCGTCCTTGTCCATTTGCTCAAGCCTGAGGGATGAGGAAGGAAGCGGCATGACATGTAAAAATAAGCACCAAAGAGTAAAATGCTGAAGAAGGCAATAAAAATCGGGATATCAAATCCTACAAACTATTGAGGCTGACCAGGTGGTGAGCTTGGCGTCGACCGCGGCGAAGGCACGTTGGATGGAGGCCGTGATGGCCTCGAGATTCTTAGTGCTGAGCACCGCGCCGCCGTCCAGCGCGGCCGCGCACTCCTTGTACAGCTCGTCCCTGAACCGCCACGAACGTGAGCAAAGCAGCCGGGAGGAAACTGCGTGTAATTCAGGTCCATTTTTTTGTAAAAGAAAATTAATAGGGCAGTGGGTTGGAGCGTGCCTGAGGAACTGGACAGCGGAGAAGCCGGCGTGGCCGTCCAAGACGGCGGCGAAGGAGAAGCCGTCGAGGAGGGAGCCCGTGCGGAGCACGACCTCGTCCTCCATCTCGTCGCGGGCGCCCTGCAGCTTGGCGCTGCCCCACCGAATGGCCTCCAGCTCCGAGGACGGGGGGCCCGCGGCCGCCACGCCGCCCGCCGCCGCCGCCTGGCACCGCGCGCCGCGGCCGCAGCACCGGATCCCGCCGACGGCGCCGGCGGTGAAGGCGGAGGGCGGCAGCCGCGGCACGCGCGGGCTCAGCAGCGCCATTTTTCGATTTGATCGTGCGCGGAGGCTGGAGCCGGGGAGGGATAAGAGGCGAGCGGCACCGCACGCGAAATCGTGCGTCTGAGGCGGAGGTGCCCCGTGGGTCTGCCATGTCACGTCGCTTGCTGCTTATCACTCGCTCTCTGCTGCGGCCAAAACACTCGTAGTCAGTCCACAACCAGCGTCGAACCGGGAGAGGAGTACGGGCACCTGCTACGTGCCTGCACTACACGTATCGACATCTCATCTACCACTTCATCTCGTATGGATTACCCTTATCTTCTCAACAGAGAAGTTTATTTATTATTTACTGCCAGATCGATGGTACGACTAGCAGTTTGTGAGAAAGTAAAGGTTGTGTGATAGATAAAATCTGTACTCATGTCTATGGTTTTACCTTAGCATCTTAGTTTCTTCATTGGGAAATATTTTAATTGTGCAGCGGGCTAATCCACCTGGTTATTCTAGCGAGCCGGTTGTTTTACCATCTAGGTTATTGGAGTCTACAATCGAGTAAGATACTCGATCTAATTCATGTTAGGTTGATCATATGAACATTAAGTGTATAAGATCATGTACACTAAGTATGAAAGCATTCAATAATTTGTGCGTTAAGGATGACAAAGCCAAATTAGCTTTGAGCCTTGATTGTGGGCTTAGAATCAACTTAAAGCATCCAAAGGAGATCCCCTAGTGCACATCGGCTCTATACAAGCAGAGTATCACTCATGGACCTCTCAACCCATATAAAAAACGTTAGCTACCGGGCTGCTTCTCCATAAGCTCCTATTTGCTGCGAAGCAGGGTTGCAGTACGTGTGATCGATTGAGATGGAGATGAGGCCTTAAGAGGAAAAAGTTTAGAGCTCACTATCCTAAGAGGACGATAGGGGAACCTCTCCTTCTCCCATCAATTCTTCCTAGCATGCGCTCGAGAGAGCGAAATCAACGTCGGATTTTCCTCTCGAGAATCTTGAGAGAACTTCTGTGAAGTTGATCGCACTGATTCAGCTCCGTTGGAGATCTTTGGGTGAAGGAAGGATGAGGCGGGGTTCTAGGTTCAAATTCATCACTAGAGTTTGATGTCGCGAGGCGGAAGGATCATGTGCCTCTTACGGTTAATCCCCATCGGTCAGAATTTCGGTGAAATCTTACCATGAGGATCAGGATACCTCCTCCTTTCCTGATTCAGGAGGGAGTTTTGGGTGTTGATCCATGTTTCGCGACATGCGGCAACATTATGGATGGGGTAAGTTGGAGAGAAGCTGTGTCGGAATCCGACCCGATGTCGACATCCATCCAAATCGGATGGGTGAAGACAATCCCAATCCAGTTGATTCCCCTTCCAATTTCAAGTGCATCTCCAAATCTGTAGGATACTTCCTCAAATCCTTTCATAACCTTAACCCTAACTTCACCTCCAAATTGTATGCCTAAGTTGTGAGGGAGATGGTGAACCCTTCCTCAAAGCGAGGGGGTAGAAGAGAAGGATTCGGAGCCAGGGCAATGACGTGAGCCATATGAATACCAAACAATGTCCGACAATGTGTTCGGGGTCGGGGAGGAAGGGATGATGGAAGACAGGATGAGGATGAAGAGAAATTCTATGATCGCAGAGACCATCAAACTAACTGAAGAGGGGGTTGAGGTAATCGATGGTGTTGTGATAATCCTAGATCTGGAGACGCTGGCGATGACCAGGTTGGTGGTGGATCATCCTCGTCTACTTGGGATCGAACTGCTCAACGTGAAGCCATGAAGGGCGATCAGCAAAGAGAATCTCAAGACAACACTGCTGAAGAAGATGGGGAACTTAGAAACTCTGAGAAGAAACCTATGTAAGAAAATAAGGAATCTGTTCACTATCAGTACCATGAGGTAAATCCCAACAGAAACTCTTCTAGGAAATCTGGCTATAATTTTTGTGGGCTTAAGAATCATTCAACTGAGGAGTGTAGGAGGAAGGAATTTTGTGAGATGTGTGGTTTTGCTAATCATAGTACTTTCAACAGTAAGAGAGAGCCTCTTTGAAATATGGGTCCGAATTATGTGCACCTCAAGTGCCTGATCAGAGCTTCTTTCATATTGATGAACATAGTGACACAAAAGCCTCTCGTGATAAGTCTAGTACCGCTACCATTTTAGTAGTGAATGGTGAACTTTCTGCGAAACACATTGAAGTTGAGTTCAGAAATATCACTAGCAGTGAATTCTAGAAATGGTCTGCAAAACAGATTGCATACAATAAGTTCATTATTAGATGTCCTAATGCTAAAACAGTTGAAGACTATAGCAATTTCAAGCTAGGCAAGAAGGATGGTGATGCTCATATGGTCATTGAACCCTGGGATTCTTCCATCGGTGCAAAAGCAGATCAGCTGCAGCAGGCCTGGTTCAAAGTAAGTGAATACCTGTTAACCAGAGAGGTATTAGAACTATTGCTAAAGTTGGTGGTTTAGTGAGAAAAATAGATGCTATTGATGAAAAAACCTAATTTAAGCAAGAGTATGTTAGAGTCAAAATTAGTTGTAGGGATCTTAGACATGTTCCTCCACGTGGTGAAGGGAATCTAGTGATGTTCATTTATGATTTCTTTCTTGAGCCTGAGATACCGGAACAGCCACCCCAACCCAATATGAAATCCACCACCAAGGTGGGAACCCTGAGGGGCAGCCTAGATATAAGAAAATAAGAATTGAATCATCATAGAAGACTCATAATGATGCTAACAAACAGTCCTTTGATAAGGGTGAGTCTTCTAGGGGTGGTGGCAAAGGTTTTTGTCAGGCTGAGGCTTGGCCTCCAATGAGACTTACTTGATCTCCTCTAGAAAAATTTAACTATGCCAAAGAGTTAATTAGTTTTCACTAGACTGCAGTTGAACATGAACTCTTTGAATCCCAGTGATGGATCTGGTGAAAGGAAAGAGGTTTCTTTGGATGAAGAAGCTATTCCTGTTCTACTTATGAACCTATAATGATGTTGATAAAGAGAACTCCGGGGAGAAGAGTGGGAATAGTGATGAATATGTTGAACAAGTAAAAAAAAATGCTTGGTGATGATAGTGGATCTAAAAACAAAGAATCTCAGTGGATGGCTGAGTGCTCCTTCAACGTGAGTTTGATGTTATAAACAATAATTTGTTTAAGAATGCCAAGATAAGGCCTTCCACAATTAAGATATATAAAGTTATGGATGGACAAGGCACAATTCGCAAAAAATTAAGCCTAATTGGATTTGATACTCAATTCGTATGCCATCCGAAATTTGACACTAGGAACACGAATTCTTTTGATTTGGGTTTTTCTCTCATTTTTTTTCCTTTTTTCTCATAATTTCCTTTTCAAGCCCATGTGAGAGGATAATTTTACGCCTGCATACCTTAGCCCTTCGTCCTCCCAACCAGATGCGTTGTCGTCTCTATCTCTCTTTCGCCACCACAGTCACAACTGCTATCCGCCCGCCACACCCCCTCTTGCCCGCCTTCTCTGAAGCTCTTCTCCTCCACGGAAGCCGCAACTATTCTCCATTGTCTCTCTACTATCTTTCTTGGTTCGACATCTCGGACTGTGGCTCCAACCATCATTGGTGATGGTTGCGGTGGCGTTGTAGGTTGGGATGAGGTCAGACAAATTTGCTTGGACCTCGAGGATATGAGCTCCACCACTTGGGCGCCTGGAGGCTAAGGTGGTGGCAGAGGCACCGTCTGATGGTTGAGGAGCTTGAGCCGCTTCTCGCTGTCATTGCCCTCTAGAGATCACAATTCTTCCATGAGGTTGCAAGGGTGGTGATGATGGAACTCTCACTGGCGCTGGCTACATTGCCGCTGGCTGTAGGTTCTAAGTGAGCGGAGACAACAGTGGATGGCGGCAGAGCACAACGCCCAGCCGAGAGTGACGGAAAAGAGATGGCCAGATGGGTTAGAGTGAGATGGATTAGAGAGAGAGGGGCAAAACCGGCCAGTACCTAGGCTGGAAGAAAAGAAAGGTAAATGAAAATAAGGAAATTGAGGAAAAGATGGGAGAAACATCCAAATTGAAAGAATTCGCGTTTCCGATGTTAAATTTCGAAAGGCATGTGAATTGAGTGTCAAATTAAGTGAGATACGTGAATTGAGTGTCAAATATTGAAATCTCTCCATATAAGAGATTATAAAAAATAAAAATGCAATCCTTATTAGTATTGAAGGGTTATCAATTTCTGAGATGGCAAATTTGGAATTATAGCTTTACTGGTGGCATATAAGGTAATTTAATTAGTTGATTAAAAAATTCAAGAAAGGATCACTGAGGATAAACTATATCAGTTAATATAGAAAATTCTAGAAAGTAATGTAAAAAATAAAAAACCCTTTTAAGGAGAATAAAATTCCTGGAACGACAAGAGAGCTTGAGAGTAGGAGTAGATGCCAAATGAGAACCTATTTGGTATTATGATATTGTTGATTAAAAAAGTCCGTAGCACATCTAGAAGTGTTTGAAAGTTTTTAATCAAAATATATATGGATAAAGGAATAAATCATCAATTGCTTGGAATATTTCAGCTTAAATAAAAATTTGTGCATTGACAAACATAAAAGAGAAATTAAGAGCATCTCTAGCATATTACTCATTTCTCTCCCCAATACTAAAAAAATGTTCTTTTATAATGGAAGATGCTCCAGCAGATTACCAATTCCATAGCCAATACCAAAAATATTTTGATGGTCTCCAAAACACACCTCCCTCTTGCACAAATGTAGAAGGATTCTTCGCTACAACCTATCCATTGAGTAATATGTTACGGCACGCATTTCAAAAATATAAAAAGTGCTATTGCCATGGAGAGAGAAAATATATAGAATATGTGAGATGAGTAATCAGCTGGAGATGCTTTAATAGTGTAAATAGTTGCAAATAGTTGCAGGTGCAACTAACCCGCAACTATTCATGTGCTATTTCCCTTTCCAAAATTTTTATTCAAACTTAAATTTTATATGACCTATCCATTCATAATTTTATTTGAGTTTGTTTTATATATTTGTAAAGATGTTATCGATAACACTGTTAACGCTACCGTGATAATAAAGCCCAGAGATATTTCTGTGGACCAAATACCCAACAGCAAGACTATTAGCCCAGAAAGCCCACGTCGTGGCCCCACAATCCCTTTCTTGCCCACGTCCGCGCACACGGTTGTCGCCGGTTGGCTGAGATCGGCCGCGGCTACCGGCGGTGAGGGGATCCACAGCTAGCTACCACTACCATCGCCGCCGCAGCGGTGCATGCTGCAGCCGGCGCGACGATGGGGGAGCGAGACGCGCTTCCGCCGTTGCCCCTCGCCCTCGGCCCGCCGCATCTGATCCCGCCGGCGCCCACCCACGACCCCCGCGCTATCGCCTTGCTCCCCGACCTAGGTGGCCTCCCCTGGGTCGCCTACGCCGCGGGATCCTTCCTCGTAGTATCCCACCTCCCTTCCCCTTCCCGGGATGACACCAGCGACGGCGCCGGGGATGACGGCTGCTCCCCGTTCTTCCGCCAGGTCATAGACCTCCACGCCCCAGTGTCCGCCGTTGCCTGGTGCGGTCGCGGGAGCGCAGAGGTCGCCGCCGCCGCAGACAACTCCGTCTCCATCTTCCAGCCGGCGCCCGACGCCTCTTCCCCAGGTCTGTGCTCTCTAGCCAGCTCCTCAAATTTTCATCTCATCGTTAGCTAGCTTACGCGGTTGCTCTGTGGCACGGCTCAGTGTTTGGAGATTGGAACCTGCAGGTTCGTTTGGTTGGCTCCTGAGATGGTCTATCACCGAGACATTTGCCATCACCGCTGTGGCATGGACAGGCGCGGGCGACGGCATTGTGGCAGTTGGTGCAGGTGTGTCCATGTGGGCCAGAGTGCAGTCCTCCTGGCAGCTCGCCTGGAGGTCTATTCCGAAGGTGCCACAATCCCTTGTCTCCTCTACCCGGTTTGTGCAGGGCCCTGTCGCAACAGTCGCAGCTGTTGCTCCGGCTGAGGGCAGTGTGCCTGTTCTTGTGTTTCTGAATGATGCCAAAAGGGGGCTGGAGCAAGCCGAGCTTGTGCATCCGCAGCCTATTTGCATGATCCAGTGGCGACCCTGGTTGTTATGTGTCAGTGATCGGTCTGAGATCAGGAGAGAGATCCTCATGACTTGCTGCTTAGATGGCACTGTCCGGCTTTGGAGTGAGGATGAGCTGGTCAAGTCAAAGAAGCAACGTGGTTTGCAAATATCATTCAGCGTCATTGCAGTAATCGAGGTGAACAACACTCTGAATGGAGTCCTTGGAGTTGATATTACTGTCAGATGGTCTATGGAATCTGGCAGTGTTGTGTCGAGAGATGAAGAAGGTAAATTTGAGTTGTTTTCAGGTGATTCGAGGGAGAGCCAAGTTGGCAAATGTGAGTGGCTTGTTAGTGTTGGCCCAGGGCCTTGTGTTAACTATTGGGCTGTCCATTGTCTAGATGATGTATTTCCACCACCAAGGTATCCACGGATTACTCTATGGAAACAGAGCAAACTGCAGGGCTGGGGGGAGTCCTATGTTAAATTGGCTCCTCCAAAATCTCTAGAGCAGCCAATATTTGTTGATGCTATCGTATCAAGAAGGTTATGTTCTGACCCACCTACAACATGCTCTTTGCTGCATTTGCTGCCTGATGATTCTTTCGTTTGGTCAGCCTTATCCAACAGTTTGTTACCGAATTCTGGGACCCATGTTTCAAGTGAATCAGCTAATAGTATATCATGTTGTTTGACAAAACCTGTCAAACAAGATGGGCATAAGGGTAGGATCAGACAGGTCTCTGTCCATCCATATAGCTGTGAAATACAGATAGCTGTTTCAATGGATTCAAACAGAATGTTATTTTTCTGGTCTCTGTCAACCTTTTCAACTCTCATACCAACATTGCATGCACCTACATATCCTTTATGGAAGCCTTTGTGCAAATTTGATTTGCGTAACAGTTCTGAAGATGTGGAGTACTCATGCTTGTGTTGGGCGCCTTCTGTTAGTCGTGATTTTAGATTTCTTGTCCTTGGAGGTGAAAATGGAGCTGACTGTTTCATAGTCAGAATTAAGAAAGAGGTTCTTACATGCCAGAGGATTTTCACGATCCCTTTCCTTGGACAGAGAAATGCGGAAGGACCCCCTGACAGTATTCATACCATACCATTGGATTCTAAATGCAGTGGGTGTTTTGTTAACAACAGCTTCCTAGTAGTATGCATATGGAGGAAGAGCTTCCAAGCTTTTTCATGGAAAGTAGTCTTGCATTCGGAAAATCAACTTGACAGTGGAAGATGTTTGTGTGGTTTTGATGTGAGCTCTCTTTCTACCACAAACCAAGTGAGGCATGTAACTTGCTTCGACAGTGAAACTTTTTCAGCAGTTATTTATGAAGGTTCTTCAGTCTTTACTTCTAGCCTGGAGGGAGAATATCCCACATGCATTTCTGTAGTGCCGCTGAACAATACAGTCTTGCCTATACAACATGAACCTTACAGAACTGTTCCTGGTTATCATATTGCTACTGGGTGCTCTGATGGCACTGTGAAACTTTGGAAGATGTCTTGTGCAGATAACTCTTTGCAGACTGAGAAAGAGGGACACATCTGGGAACTAGTAGGCATGTATGGTGCTCACCGAGGACCAGTTAGTATGGTTGTACTATCAAATTGTGGTAGAGTTGTTACTGTTTGCAGAAATTTGAAGAAGAATAGCACCTCTATTAATATCTGGGAAGCAGTTAAACTCATCGGGGATGGTAGTTTTCTGCTAGAAGATGCAGTAATCTTGCAAGATTATATTGTTGGTTTAGAGGGGCTATCCTTAGGTGATGGACGATTTCTACTTGCAGTTTATCTACCTAACGAGCTGCGCATATATTCTCATAAGCACCCTTCCTTTCAGAATGTGCTGCACAATGATAATTCAAAAGAAGAACATCTTTGGAGCTGTATTGCGTTATCCCACTCTCATCATGACATTGCTGGCTTTCTTTGGGGGCCAAAGGCAACTATCACGCTTGTTCATGAGAATCATCTTTCACTCTTCAGTTCATGGCTAGTAACAGGAGCTGATGAGTACACTACCCAGATACGTGCTTGCCCAATAGATGTGCATGAGATGTTACCATGTGCTAACAATTTCAATGAAACTGCTTTTGGTAAATTCAAGTTACCAGAAACTTATGGTAGCAGGACTATTGTTAGCAATGGTGTATTGCGAACAGACCAAGATGATAGTTGCTGTTCTCATAGTTTATGGAACTTGTTGGATATAGCTGATAAACTAAGCAGACCTGTGGCATCGTATAACCCAAGAGCACTTGTACAGTATCTTTATTCAGGTGTGGGTTTTCTGTATTTACCTCGAATATTTTTTTCTCTCAATTCCACATTGATCGCAAGCTTTGTTAATTTGATAGGAATGGAGTTCTATTTTTAAAAACTCTATCCAATAAAAAATAAGTGACATTTGGGATCCCTGAACAAACTTTTTTTTTTTACTTTAGTAATAGATATCTCTTTGAATACTTAGATTGCATTGCACATATGAAAATGATAATCCAGATTACATGGGAAAGTACTATCCTATTTTTATAATTTTACTAGGCTGTAGAAATATGACAAATCAGAAACTAGTAGCCATAGTTGTGGTTTTTGAGGCTGTTGTTACCCAAGAGGTCATTTATTTGTGACAAGGGAATATCAAGCAAGATGATAAAATGTTTTTAGTGCTACTTCAATTTACAGTTCCAAGATATTAGCATTAACCGCGGTTGAATTTCGAGATCTAGGTCATGTTTGGGTGCTATGCTGTGATGCAAAGTGGAATCTAGAAAAATTCCTTAACTATGTGGTCCTTAAAAATAGTATTGTTTAATGTACCCAAAAAGAGAGTGACAAAATAAAAATGCAGATCGAAAAGTCACTGCCGTGCCAAACTAAGCCTCATTATGTTAGCTCGAAAAGCTGGCCCCTGCCTTTTACACTGACCTCAATGGAACTGCTATGCCCTGTAATGTCCCAGTAAGTAAGCTTGATCGGTCATAAATCAGAATAAACAGGTTTGGGTTGTTCGTGTGATCTTTTGAACCATCTGATCTACAGATATTATTTGTGTGGTCTATTGAACCCTCTGATCTACAAATATACTAGCTTTTATTGTGTCATGATAAGATGGTATCATTAAACAACTCTATTATGGTTTATTATGACAAGTCTTCCATAAGATATATACAATAATAAAGGCCTGAAGATTCTCTGATCCTTCCTTGGATTAAATTGCTCTGAGCTAAGTTGTTTGGTTGTATTGAGTTGCCGAATGTTGCAGTTACAGCTGGTTTAGTCGACATCTAAGTGCTAATTTTGGAATTCTGTTCTTATGATATATCCTAGTCTTTGATTATTTCATTCCACAAGTCTTATGTAAGATAGCTGAGTCATTGATTCTTTTGTTGCTTTTGTGTAGGTGAATGGAAACGTGCGAATGCTGCTCTGCAGCATCTTTTTAAATCCATGAAAGCAAGTGAAGCTTCAAAGATCACGTCAAAGTGCAGTTCATGCCGTAAATCATGTCACAGTATTCCAGAACTTCCTTTATCTGAATACTTTGTAGAAACCATGTCCAACAACATTTCTAACAAAGGCTTTTTGTGGGGTGAAGACAGAAGTAACACAACCTTTAATTTGCTGTCACCTTCAAATTCATTTCTTTATGGGGATGGTAATTTAGGTACCAGCACTACCACTAGTGCGTCTAAAAAATCAGAGATAGCTGAGCTCCTTGATAAGAACTTCAATGTATATGGCATAAGTGACACTGAGAGAACTCAGATACTTGCAATTTCTGATCTTATGTTAGAAATCTCTGATCAGACCCGTTCCTCTCCCTACAAAAGCCTTGATGAAGCAGGAAGAAGGTAAGACAACTCTAAAATATGAACTTATGGAAATTCATTAGTATTGTATTACTAGAATCTAGAGGAGTAAGTGTTGGATAGGGCTCATGCATCCTTATTTTGTTAAAGTTATGTTAATTAAGAATTTTGTTTCTCTCAAGGTTCTGGGTTGCTGTGCAGTTCCGACAGCTTCATGCTCTTAGGAGATCTGGATACTCATCTAGTAGTGAAGGGTTCCTTGTTGATTCTGCTTCGATAGCGTGGGCCTTCCAATCTGATTGTCAGGATGATCTACTTAATTCTGTGCTTCCTTTAGAGCCAACTTGGTCAGAGATGCAAAAGCTTGGTATAGGATTATGGTATACCAATGTGTCCCAGCTAAGGACAAGGGTACGTGGTTGCCAACAATCAGATGCTTCAGAACTATGTATTTTTTTTTTGGGAATAGAACTATCTTCAGAACTATGTATTCTTTTTTGTGGGAATAGAACTATCTTCAGAACTATGTATTCTTTTTTGTGGGAATAGAACTATGTATTTTTTTCATATGGTTTTGCTAAGAAGCAAAATGGATATAAAAGAGTTCTAAACTACAGCATTGTCTTAGTGAAATAACAAAGCCATTACTATGCACATCAAGTGTGTTCTCAACCCCTGAAAGGGCTCCTTTCTTTTTTCTTTAGTGCAGCCAACACATTCTAATAAGACAATTTGAACTAACACATAATCATGGATCCTTCTTTGACTGCTGGTATCCTACACCAAGTGAGTGTTTGGATGAGGGGAATTTCCTTGTCCCTCGAGATAAAACTGAAACCTATGATTCATATTGAATTCCTCTTCCTCATATCCAAACAGGCACTGTGGATTTTCCTGCTTGCCTTGGTTAGAGTTAAATGCTATGTTGCAGCTGTACCTTTTCATTTGAACCCACATGCTTCCACCCCCCTCCCCCCACCACACCCAACAAAGCCATTAAAATTGACTTGTCTATGATGTGATATCTGACCTTCTCAACCGATGTGCCACTGTTTTGTCATTGTTGTAATGTTTCCAGATTTTAGGATTAAGTAGCGATGACTGTGTTGATCTTTTGTTTTTTCCTATATGTGAACACCATAATGAATGAATTTTACATTTGCAGTTGTCTGGATAATCACCTGTGCTGATTGGTATGTCTGAAAATTGTAGATGGAAAAGTTGGCAAGGTTGCAATATCTTAAAAGCAAGGACCCTAAGGACTGTGCTCTGCTCTACATAGCATTGAACAGAATAAAAGTGTTGGTTGGTCTCTTCAAGATTAGCAGAGATGAAAAGGATAAACGTCTATATGAGTTTCTCTCCAGGAACTTCCAGGTACCTCAATTTTTGACTTTGTAATTTGCTCACCATTCATTTTCAGTTATTTGGTTGTGCCTAACTATTTCATATACTTGATCCTGTTATTATCCTGCAATGTTCATGCTTATTATCTTTTGGGAAATTACTATGCTAGTTATTGGCACCTCATATGAGCTATCTCTAGGATTTTATGCTAGTTATGTTATTGACAATTCATAAATTTATATCATACTGATCTCAAAAAGAATATCATTATGCTGGCGGCGCAGTCTTTCTTGAGCCAAATACATATGATAGAAACAACAACAACAACAAAAACAACAACTTAGCCTTTTGTCCCAAGCAAGTTGGGGTAGGCTAGAGATGAAACCCACAGAAAACAAGAATAAGAAACACAAAAAGGGCACAAGACAAAGGAAGAGTTAAGGGTTAAACAAAAAATAACAAAGGTCACGGTTCAGGTACGTTAATTGCTAATCTCCAAGCGATCCTATCCATAGCTAATTCCTTAGCGATATTCCACTCCTTAAGGTCTCTCTTAATCGTCTCGTCCCAAGTTAGTCTAGGTCTACCTCTACCTCTCTTTACATTATCGCCCCGCTTTAAAACTCCACTACGCACCGGCGCCTCGGGAGGCCTCCGTATAGCATCGCCGGGCGAATCGCCGTCCTATAGAACTTACCTTTTAGCCTCTGTGGTACCTTCTTGTCACAGAGGACGTCAGAAGCCTGCCGCCACTTCAACCAACCGGCTGAAATTCTATGCCTAACATCTTCATCAATGTCTCCATCTTTCTGAAGCATTGATCTTAGATACCGAAAAGTATCCTTCTTGGCCACCACTTGACCTTCGAGGCTAACGTCCCCATCCTCATGCCTAGTCGGGCTAAAGTCGCACATCATATACTCGGTCTTGGTCCTACTCAGTCTGAACCCCCTCGACTCTAACTTGTGTCTCCACAGCTCTAACTTCATATTAACCCTTGCCCTACTCTCGTCAACTAGCACCACATCAGCAGCAAAGAGCATAGACTAGGGGATATCACCCTGTATGTCCCTTGTGACCTCATCCATCACCAAAGCAAATAGATAAGGGCTCAATGCTGACCCCTGATGTAGTCTTATTTTAATTGGAAAGTCACTGGTATCGCCATCACATGTTCGAACACAAGTCATCGCATCCTTGTACATATCTTTGATGAGGGTAATATACTTAGTTGGGACTTTGTGTTTTTCCAAGGCCCACCACATGACGTCTCTCGGTACTTTGTCATACGCCTTCTCTAGGTCAATAAAGACCATGGGTAAGTCCTTCTTCTCCTCTCTATATCTCCCCATCAACTCTCGTACTAAGGCTATGTTTGGATCCACCCCCAAATGGCAAAAGGGCAAATAGCAAAATTTTTGCTCCTGTCACATCAGATGTTTGGACGCTAATTAGAAGTATTAAATATAGTTTAATTAAAAAACTAATTACATAGATGAGGACTAAATGACGAGACGAATCTATTAAGCCTAATTAATCCATAATTAGCAAAATTACGGTAGCATTTGCCCTTTTGCACTTTGGGGTGTTTGGATCCAAAAGTGCAAAAAAAGTGCAAAAGAGCAAAAGTTTTGCACTTTCTTTTTCTCTTTCCCATTCATCCAAACATGGCCTAAGAAAATCGCCTCCATGGTCGACCTCCTAGGCATGAACCCAAACTGGTTTTGGGTCACCCTTGTCAATCTTCTTAGGCGATGCTCGATAACCCTCTCCCAAAGCTTCATCGTATGGCTCATTAGCTTAATCCCCCGGTAGTTAGTACAACTTTGAACATCTCCCTTGTTCTTGAAGATCGGTACTAATATACTTCTCCTCCATTCCTCCGGCATCTTGTTTGACCGGAAAATTAGGTTGAAAAGCTTAGTTAACCATCTTGTTCTCCACCACATATGATAGAAAGGATTTTAATTTTTTTTTACAAATAACACGTTTTATATTTGTTTTTTTAAATATTTACCCTGATCTTTTTTTTGTTGAAAAATAGCATAATGTAGACAATTTGTTAGGTGACAAGAAAGCTGTCACCTTGTTACTGTGTAGTGACAGGAGTCTGTCACTGCATGGTAGGGGAACAAGGTGCAATCACTAAGCCATTTGGCCAGAAAAAAAAACACTGCATGAACACCTCTATGAAAACTGAGTGTACTAATCTGCTCTAATCTTTTGATAAACATTTCAACCATAGCTCCAGCTGATAATCTTATTTAGTTAGTGGATTTCGGATGCCTATGTGAGTAGATCGATATCTTTAAACTTACATAGTTTCTCCTGGTGCACTGTGCACCACATTTGATCTGCTACCCCCCCCCCCCCAACCCCACCCCAATCGGCAACAGGCTCCTACTTGCCAACACAGATTGATGAGAGGCTACATTTTTTAAATAAATGGTGATATTATATATTTTTGAATGAATATAGGAGCCTTTTTTTTGCAAAAAAGGAACTTCATACATATTAAAACAATGTTCTGTGTTGTAAGCTATTTATTTACTTCACAATTATTGGAATGAATCTATTCAGGAAGAAAGACACAAAGCTGCTGCTCTAAAAAATGCTTACGTACTAATGGGAAGGCATCAATGGGAGCTTGCTATAGCATTTTTCCTGCTTGGTGATGATTTTTCATCAGCAGTCAATGTTTGTGCAAAGAACCTTCAAGATGAACAGCTTGCTATTGTAATTTGTCGGCTTGTTGAAGGATCCGGAGGGCCCCTGGAGCGTAATCTCATTTCTAATGTCCTTCTTCCTCGTTCAGTTGAGAAAGGAGACAACTGGCTTTCAAGCCTGCTTGAGGTGTGTCATATACATGTGGCCCATTTATTTAGATTTTTACTATATCGAGAATCAAAGTAACAATCCTTCAGCTTAACTACATTTCATCTGAATTTCCAGTGGATGTTGGGGAACTATTATCAGTCTATCAATAGATTATTTGGTTGCCATCCCAAGTTGGAGGTTGATGAGTCTAAAATCGTTGGTGCTCCAAATGTGTTTTCAGACCCAGAAGTGGGTCAGTACTGTGCAATTCTCTCGACAAAAAATGGTTTTAGAAACTGTGTTGGTGAAGCTGTATCTGCAAAATTATCTAAGCTTTCATTTGCAATGGCTGCATGTGCCTTGAACAAGTGTGGACTACCTGTAAGTTTACCTCATGCAAGCTGACCACCTTTTGCTTTCGGACCCTGTGGGTCTCTACATATTTTTTTAGTAACTTACAATTATTCTAAATGTTCAACTTTTCTCCTCTTATTAGCTTGAAGCACTTGAATGCCTATGTTCTAATTTGGGCATAGATGGCAAGGAAAGCATAAATGTACCTTCTGGTGGAGATCACAAGATTTTTGATGGAATGCTGAACCCTTTCTCTGTTTCTAAAAATTGGCTATCTTCATCTGTCATTAGTGACTTTGAGTCCGACCTTAAAATAACTATGGCTTCAAAATATCTATCCCACCTTCTGAGAAATCACTTGTTCTGTTCACAATGCAATGCATCATTATCTGAAGACAAGGTCCTTAATGACTACAATGGTCATCAAATTGAAGAACTTACACATGATGTTACAGCAGTAATGTCGATATTCGATAGAAGGTTCTCTTTAAAATTTGCTGATATAGCTGAGAAGGTAATGCTAGGAGATAACAATGTCTTCTATCTTTGTCATTTTTTATGAACTTTTCATAATAATTAAACATAAATTTTGCTGTTTTGTGTTTGCAGATTCTAATCTTTTGTTGCCATGATGGTTTATTGTTTCTTGCGTATGCTTTGTTATGGGGGTGTAAATCACCAGATGTTGCCATTGACCGTCACGGTCTTGAATGCTTCTCTCTCCGTCCGATTAATTATCTGTTATTGGTTTCATTCAAAGAGAGCTGCAAGTTTCTTAGTCGTCATGTTGTCTATTCCTCCTTCATGCGTTTCGTTCTGAATATGGAACTCACAAATACTACTGCATGCACACCTAAAGAGAATCATAAGTACATTATATCAGGGTTGTCAAACTACCTGAATGCCAGCAGGTTGCTTCTAAGGCATGACAATGGTGGAAACGATATTCTAGATAACAGGTCAGCTATGCTTACGGTTATGGATCTGCTTGAGTACATTATAGAGTTTTCCTTTTCTTGGCTGTATTGTGACATAAAGGAATTGCTTATCATGATCAATCCTGTCCTAGCTGCTTCCGTTAAAGGGGAGTCCTTTAAAGTACTATTAGATCGGTTGAAGCATGCTATGCTCCACAGAAGTCATGATGTACCATTGAATACAGAAGGGGGAATGCCCAGCGCTTCAATTCATAAAATACAGCTAAAAAAGAGTGAAATTTCGAATCATTTAATTGATGAGAAGTGGCATTTGTTAGGTGCTTCTTTGTGGATTCGGTTGACATCCGTAATGCAACATTATTTGAGGGAGTTTGTTGAAAAAGAGAGACGTGAACATGAAACTGGTGGTAGTGATTCTGAGTTCAAGGGTCATTTCTCTTCAGTTGCTGCAAAGTTTACTATGAATTCCATACATTTTGTGTCATCTTCGTTAGTAAAACTGCACGCATCATTCTTGAGGAAGAATTTACCAATAAATTCACATTCTAGTGTGCTCTTCTGGTTAGAATGTAATTCATCTCAGCAATGGTCGGACAGCAATAGTTATGATCAGCTTTCAAGAATTTTGCAGCTTGCAAACAGTGAGAATATGGAGGTGTTGTTTAACAATTTGTGGGAAATTTCTGTTAATTCTGTGGATATTTGTAATGCTTTTGTGAATGAAGGGGTTAATTGCTTTTCATTGAGCAACATAAATGTTACTAGATCTTGGAAGGATATAAGAGGTACTGCAGTTGAGTGCAAAAACAATAGTACTCAAAGAAGTGGAGAAGAACATAAACATGGACTTCGCTCGAAGAACAATGATAAAAGACAGGGATTTGCTGACGAAGCGTCATCTAATGGAGAAGTCTTTCCTGAAACTAAAAGGAAGGAGTTGATAGTACAAAAAGATTTTCAAAGCCCAATGGAACTTCTAAGTAGAAGTGGGGAACTCCTTGAGGTATTTACTGTCAGCCTATTGACCCTTTAGAGACTCTGTCTAGCTTACACATTGCTTCCCTTTCTGCTACTGCATTTTAACCTTTTCAGTCCCACAGGCGATATGTCTTAACTCAATCAATGAGAAACAAGCTGCTATCGCTACTAACCGAAAGGTATATTTTTAACTGCCCAGACTTCTGAGTTTCGTATCATCATAACCTGAACGAGCAACTTTATACATGGATTCGATGAAATATATGATTTTTCTAATATGTTCAACTTTGTTGTATTAAATGTTTTGCACTTTTGCTGTCCAGACCTCATTTTAAAAGCTATGTGGCTACTGCTCTCTCCATTATTTCCGTAGAGTATGGGTCTGTTTGTCTTTTTTTTCCTTGAACGCGCAGGAGAGCTGCGTATCTTTATATTAAGAAGAAAAGGGGTAAAAGAGCCCCAACAGAAACAAAACCAACCTGCACAAACAAACTCACACACGCTTGGGGTTGCTTGTCTCAAGTCATACAATTATGCTGCTATGCTGTTGCTATTGTACCGCTATCAACTAAGTCAGCCACTTTTCAGGGCCTTGTTTTCTTCAACTGGAGTGAAAAGAAACATTGCAAGAAATTTGCAGAATATGTCTGGTCTCGATCTGATTGGCCATTAGATGGCTGGGCTGGTTGTGAATCTACACCAACTCCAACTTTCATTTCATCTGGTGTTGGTCTTGGCAGAAAAAAAGGATCCCAACTTAGTTCAGGTGGAGCAACTATTGGTTTGGGTTCATTGGCAAAACCTGGGAGAGACCTAACTGGTGGCGGAGCATTTGGAATTCCAGGGTATGCTGGTATTGGGGCCTCTGGGTTTGGGTGGGGTGAACCTGAAGAATTTGAGGATTTTGTCGATCCTCCGGCAACACTTGAGAACATCCATTCAAGAGCATTATCCCGACATCCTTCGTTACCATTATTTCTTGTTGGTTCAAGCAATACACATGTGTATCTATGGGAGGTAAACATTTTCTTCTCAGAGCTCTGTTTGCATTGCAGTGGCTTTTCTAAAGCACATGTTTGTCCCCTAGATTTGGAAGCAGGTTGTAAGCATCTCGTTAGGATCTATATCAACATTTTACTGGAATTAGTAAGATTCCTGTAACATGTTATATTTCGAGAACGATTTCTACCTTGGGACCGTAACAAACTTGGGACCAAGTTCATTTAGTGTTGAAGTATTTAGGAGCAATATGAATATTCCGTGTTTAAGCATCCATTGATGCCTTTTATTCTTTTTAACTTTTCAGTTTGGTAAAGATAGTGCCATGGCTACATATGGTGTTCTGCCTGCTGCTAACATTCCACCGCCTTATGCACTAGCTTCCATATCAGCTGTTCAATTTGATTATTACGGACAGCGGTTTGCCACTGCTGCATTAGATGGTACCGTTTGTACATGGCAAGTTGAGGTGGGTGGAAGAAGCAATGTTCATTCTACAGATTCATCCCTATGCTTTGATAGCCATGCCTCGTATGTATACCAGACTCCATCCATGCAATAGTTACTGCTTGGTACAGATCTCAATATCTTACAGATTAGTTCTTATGGGATACAGGGATGTCTCTTATGTGTCTGCAAGTGGATCAGTTGTCGCTTCTGCTGGATCTAATTCAAATGGTGCAAATATTGTTATCTGGGATACCCTGTCTCCACCTGGCACATGTCAAACTTCTATTATGTGTCATGAAGGTAATTCGCTGAGTGAGCAATGCTTTATTATTTACTGTTTGAATATTGGGAATAGTAATCATTAATCTTAAATAACATTGGAAAAGTAATACGATTAGTATATGGGATAAATCGTAAATCTGTCAGACTATGCTGAATTGGATTGTGTTAACAGACATACCCTAGGATCTGGTCGCATATTAGGATATAGTAGGAAAAGGATCATGGCTGATTGCTTGTTATCTCCAGTTTTGCTCAATCTTTTATGGATCACAAAAAGGATGTTGACATGGCCAAAAGAAAGTTGGCGAGTGCAGTTCAAGAAATCAAAAGAAAGACTAAATTGTATTGTAGTATATACAAAGTTAAATAAACCTGTAAAAATTTAGTCTCAAATTCATATTTGATGTTAAGATTAAACAACTACAAGTTTTCAGCACTTGATGAACAGTGCCAGATTGACTTCTTGTCCATTTTGTTTCTTGACACCTAGGACGAATTTTAAACTGAATTGTTACAGCTATACACAACTTTATGCATACTACATGCAAGATTTGACTAACTTTTGAGATACTGCAACATGGTAGATTGACTAATGGGGATGTTCGCTCCCCTGGATTTGAGATCTGCATTAAATCCAGTCACCAGTCACCAGTCTAGAAACACCAGCTTAATTAGGACGTTAAGTCAAAATCAAGTCGTTTTAAGCAGTTTCCATGGTTCATTGCTACTTGCTAACTAATATGAAACAGGAGAATCAGAGTGCATCTTGATGCATTTTCGAAGGTTGTTGCAGCATGGGGCCATCACATTTGTAATCATGTACATGTGTAAATGTCAGTGTCATAATTGTGATTTTGACAATTTGCTATCCAAAGCAACTTAAAAGTTTTAGATTATTGATAACTGAACACTCACGCATTACTATGCATGCAAAGTAATTCACATCACATGGGGTCAACACTCTTGTAGTGTACTGGTAAGCCCCCCAGTTTAGGGAAACACCAACCAGGGAAAATCCTGGTGACATAAAAAAATCTCCTCGCTGGCCACCCAAAAAATAGTGGCAGGGCGCCGGCCTGTGGCACCTGTGGTTGCTTTGGACCCTCCTACCAGGGGGTAGTTGCAGTGGTCGCCAACCTAATGGGTTGTGGTCGGCCTAGATTACGGTGCGGCCCTATAGGGTGAAGCTGGGGTTCGGGAGCACAATAATTTCTGAAAGGATTGAGCACCTTTACGAATTCCAAATAGACAAAAGAAAGTTGAATAAAGGATACTAAATTGAGGGGTTATGGCAGTCACATTTAGGAGCTCATTGAACAGAGAGATAATCAATCTATAGTATGCAACTTCAATTTAAAATGTTGGTATCCATATATACCAAATCTGAACCCTTTGTTGTTTTCTGCACTAGTGCCCAATCAAGTGAACACACCACATTAGTGACCCAGGAAGTTAAATCCATACATGATTAAATAAAATGGTGCATAATATTAAATAGTTATGAATAGACCAAATTGTTTCTTCTTAATATATTGATGCGCAGTTCTCCTGCGCGTTCGAGAAAAAAATAGACCAAATTGACACGGGCAACCTGGCGAAATTGTCTTGAAGCTCGACAGTTTTATAGTAAACCATAAGGGATCACATGGCTTGTGTACAGAAAGCCTGACTATGCTTGTGAGTTGTGAGCTCCAGGTTTTTGGAAGGTGATTTTAATGACGTGAAGCCTACTGAAGGTGGTATTTTTCACATTAGCAACCTGCAGCCATATCACTAGGTTTGCTTATTGGGTAATATGGGGATGATTACATTCATATGCTTGACTCCTTTCCTCTTGATCAATCTATTTCTCTGCGTTATCTTTCCTCTTCTCTTCATCCTCCCTCTTGTTGGGATCCTCATCTACGGAAACCGATGGCATGGCAAAAACCACCAAGTTGGATCCCTAGCGAAACCTCTTTGGAACCCACTGTAGTTTGTACATTGATCCAGTTTTGTAAGTTTTGAGGGTAAAGTACCTGGTTTATAGTTTAGGAATTAAGCGGACTTTTCCACAGTTCAGGATGTAGAATAGATTTTCTTTTTCCATAGTTTCTGTAGAAAGAAAGGGAAATGTTTTGAGTTCTAAAAGATTTACATTTTAGTTCGTATGACTTGTAATGGTATGGCGATTCATGTATACAGGAAGACTATTTTCTACTTGTCTATTGATCATATTGCTGTGATGCACTTTTATATAGAATAATATTGGCTCACCATGGACTTCAACTTGCAGGAGGAGCACGGTCTCTTTCAGTGTTTGATAGTGATAGAGGTTGTGGGTCTATCTCACCACTGGTTGTAACTGGTGGGAAAAGCGGAGATGTAGCTTTGCATGATTTCCGCTTCCTTTCTACTGGAAAGTCCCAGCATAATAGAATCTCCAAGGAGCATGGTGTCAAGGAACCTTCCAGGCACGATACCGAATCTGGTACTTCTGGTGGTACTGCTAATGGGATGGTCTGGCATATACCAAAGGCTCATCTAGGTAACTGTGATTCTGCATGGTACTGTTCAGAATTTCAGTTGATTTCTGTCTGATATCTTATTGCCCATCTGCAGGAAATGTCACCAAGGTAACAACCATCCCAAATACGAGCTTGTTCTTAACTGGAAGCAAAGATGGAGATGTAAAGCTTTGGGATGCGAAAAATTCTCAGCTGGTCTTTCACTGGCCAAAGTTGCATGAGCGGCACACCTTTTTTCAACCAACTTCCAGGGGTTTTGGCGGTGTAGTTAGGGTATGTAACATTGTAGACGGAATATACAATCTGTCACCTCATTAGTAAACTTTGGTTGAATTATGACGAGAAGATAATTATATCAGATACTTCTCTTTTATTAATCATACCTAAATGTTTGCAGGCTGCTGTAACAGACCTCCAGGTGCTGTCTCATGGTTTCATTTCGTGTGGAGGTGATGGCTCTGTGAAGCTCGTTCAGCTAAAAGATGATCTTCCTGTGGTACATCAACAATAAAACAAGCAAGGCGGAAGGGGGCAAGAGGCATGTTACACAAGGTTTTCTCGTGGCTGACGCTGTTGATCATTTGATGTGATTCAATTTGTTTTTGTCCAGGAGATGTTTTGCTTGTGTCAAGTATGGCATAGCAAGGACGGACTATGTAAGAGCAGGAAAATATCTAAGCAATTTGATGGGAGCCTCTTGTACGTCAAGTTTGTACCTTACGTGTAGTGGGTTATACTGGCGTTAGGTGTTTTTATTGAGGTAATGCCTATTTGCTATTCACATAAGGCAGCGTCGTCCACAAATCTCTGGAAACATGTACAGTCAGTTATGTTGTTTTGCTGGCCAGGGTGTCAATCATGGAGGATGTAAAATTGTAAACTAGAAGTAGGTAGTAGATACCAAAACTACACTTTTTGTAGTTTGTTTACTTAATACACAATTGTTGGGTAATCAGGCTGATTCATGCTGTACAATGGCTGGGCAAGATACATTTAGTACGAGTGTTCGTGTTTGTTATGAAGGGCAGTGGAGCACTGGTGTTAAGCTTTATACTCTGTACATTTATGTATCTATCATATTTCAAGAAATCTTGTAGTTATGCTTTGACGCAATGTGCAAGGGGTACTTGGTTCATTTATTCTTCAATTGTTGCACTTGATATTGTTTCTGTGTTACTTTTGTACTGGTGCTACCTACTTGTTACGGCTCTACAACCTTTCTGCAGTTTC
This sequence comes from Panicum hallii, assembly GCF_002211085.1. Classification (NCBI taxonomy): domain Eukaryota; kingdom Viridiplantae; phylum Streptophyta; class Magnoliopsida; order Poales; family Poaceae; genus Panicum; species Panicum hallii. The sequence goes on along the minus strand of NC_038046.1, from coordinate 20,426,693 downwards.
ATGACATATTTCCTAGGTGTTGCTATTTCCTTCATCTTCTGATTGTTTTCTTGTTGAGAGTTCCAGAAGTAATATTATGGCGAAATGATGATGTCATTACAAATTGAACCATTGTTGATCATGAATTTCAGCTAAATTCTCTGAACGAACATGAGCCTTACAAACAAATACGGACTTGCGATCTGATGCTGCTCTTACAGAAACCAGGCAAGTTGATGAGGTGTCTTGCTGAAATTTCCCATGTTCACCTTACATTATATACCAACCTTTATACTACTGCTATACAATGAAAATATTTATATTGAGGACATATACCACTTTGTCTGAAAACACTGCTGTTGGAGTATCCAGAGATAGTGGTGCCACCTAATCTGGTAGTAAAGGCTCAGTAGTCATCGAAATAACTGGGCAGCGGCTCATCTTTTCTGGATTTGCGCCTGCTGAGGATGGACTTGAGGAACTTCCTGCCCTTCTTTGGGGTATGCTCACCATCCATAGTGTCTTTGCTCCTGTCAGCTTGTGACCTCAGTGGTGCCAATTTCTTGGGCTGCGAGGTGGTCTGCATTTTCAGTAACAAGAGATGAAAATGCATGTGTTATGTACAATTGTACATCATTTCTTGGAAGACTCCGTCTCAAGACCGTGTAATTACCTGAACCCTGACACTTGACGTCTTGAGCAAGGATGCCTTTTTTGAGACCGATCCGGACCTTGTCAATGGAGTCGCTGAAGGTATTGGCGAATCTGATCGCCTATCTGCTTTCCGTAAGCATATTGAGTACCGAACATGAGTCAATTGATCATCATATAAAACTGTATGAGCAGACCAGGATCCTTTTTGCGATCATCTTCTGGAACTGGCTGCTCATTGCTCAAAAAAGAAAAAAAAACTGGGTTGCTGGAATGAGCTGCTCAAGTATTGATTGCTGTACCTCTGTTGGTGGGTATAGCAGTCTCAGATGGTGGCACGGAATGGGAACGCTGTGCTGGTGACGCTGAACGTGCACGCTGTGAAGGTGCACGGGCAATTGATCGCAACTTGCTGCAAACATTAGAAATTTCAGTTTGTCAATCTAGCTGCGAACAGAGAGGCAATGCGAAAAGATTTCCAAGCTTTTGTTTGTACATCGTGGACTGACCTGAATGAAGGCTGCTTCTCTTTGGCTTTTGGTTGGGCTGCTGATGCAACACATTTCAGGTAAGTACGAAGTTAACACATATGGTCTTTGTTCATTGGTTAATTGAAGCGACGGATTATTGCAAGATATGAAGAGTCCATTCTTACCACTGAATACTTGATGCATCTGCGCAGTCCTGCTTGTGACCTTGTTCATCTCCCTGAAGTTGGGCACGGCACTGGGCATTGACTGGTTTCCAGCTGAAATTTGCGAAATGGAATTGAAATACCTCACCAGAATAAATTATAAATCATCTCTTGCTTTCATAATGTGCTGAAAAGTGAGGATACCTATATTTTGTTTACCTGGCAAGATGTATCTCTTGTGATACTTAGGGGCAGTGATAACCAAGGATTGCTGTGAAAGGCCTTCTCTGTCCATGCAGGCTTGGCTAACTTGAGTTCTCTGAAACCAGCCACTTCATTAAAACCAACTCAAAGAGAGAGATGATGGGACTAATACAGATTCCAGGATGAGTTGCTTCTGAAACCTGCTGGATGCAGGAGACCCGGAGATTGGCGTCGGCGACCTCACCGAACCTTTGGTCGATGAGGCTGGAGACCTTGAATGATATGGAGCCCAGGTGGTCAACGGTGTTGACAAGGGCCTTCACGGCGTACTCCTTGAGGTTGCTCATCACCCTATGCATCCAGATTATCGGTAAATTCAGAGCATTATAAGCCTCAACGAGTGAAAAAGGTTAAGTGCAAGTGCATTCTGCTTGCAATTTTGCTTGGTGATCTCGTGTAGGAAATGGGAGGGATGGAGCATGGGTGTAGCACATACGCCTGCTTCCCCTCTTCCTGCATGTAGGCAAGTTCGAAGTACTCGGCGGCGGAGTAGAGCTGCGACCTTAGAGTCTTGAGATCCTGCAATTGCATATTGCAATGAGTGATGCTAACGATCAGTTTGAACAGTCAATGCAATCTTGTTTGAACTAGTCAGAAAGCAAGATATGTAGTTGTTTGGAAAGGCAGAACAAAAGTAGAGGGAGAAGAGAAGATGAATGCAGGAACACGAATCTGGATGAAGGATGAGCTGACCTTGATGGTGTCGGAGAAGATGAGGGTCTCCTGCATCTGCACCTCCTCCAGCGTGCTGCTCATCCCTGCAATGCCGACGCCTCTGCTCCCTAAGGACCCCACGGCCTCCACCATTCTTGCCAACTTAAACGAACTCCTCTGTTTTGCTTCTGTCTGTATTCCTCCTGGTTCCCTCTTTGATCCGAGAGCCAACTTAAATGAACAAGAACGCGAAGAATGTTTCGACGATTATGACGAAGAAGGCTAGAAGCATTGATGGGGAGGAACTCAACGTCGTGCTGGGAGGAAGACCATGAGGTGTTCGGGGGAAGAAGGCAAGCATGTCATGATCACGACGGATATTTAAGTATTTAACAAGCAGTAGGAATAGTTGTTGTGATGCCCCGGCAGTGGCCGGAACAGCCTTATATAATAATGCAATTCAAGGCAAAGCCAATGTGACAAGCGACGATTGCCTCTGCTTCTGCTACTATTTTTTTACCGGATGGTGACTGGTGAGTGAACGAGCGGCAAAGATGGTGAATCTGATGGTCCTGACTCACTGTTAGTCAGTCCCAACTTTATGGTGGCAATCACTTCCAGTGTACTATCATCAGCTCATCAGGTCCTGATCAAGGTGACCCCTGCATCAACTGCCATGAACAGTCTGCAGCAGGGTGAAGTGAATTTGGTAGGGACGACATCCAGGGACCGGTTTACCTCGGTGCTCTTCAGTTGGTTAAGCAGTCAAGATGGATGGGCCTAGCTCGCTCACACCGACTGTGATGCAGTTGATGAAAAGCTCCAAAGGATGGGATTTCGTTGGGATGCTGAACTGAACTCTTCTTTCTCACCTTTCTTCTCTTTCTATCCCTGTGCTCATGGCCATCATTTCTGCCCCATGCATATGGGCCCTCCTTATGAGTTTTATCTATTTTTTGGGGGGTAAAAACCCCCAACATCCTTATGAGTCATCAACACCTCGCTTCCATCATAAGCACGCAATCAATATGTTTTTCTAAAAGAATTAGTATTTCTTTTGCTATTATCAGCAAATGACACTGTTATCTTGTAGTACATCCCTTTTTTTCCTTTGAAACGTACAAATAAATTTTTGTCTGTAATTTTCATATGTGCACTATATATACCCCAACAAGATCCAACGGAAGTGCTCATCCGTAAAATTTAGGAAAGAGCTGTAGAAAGACAAGCCTTGGGAACAGTGCATCATCACGCATGGGATTTACAAATGTCTCAGATGTTTGGGACATGATTAGCTTTAAGCAAAGCGAAAAGCCCTGCGTCGTCCTCTCACTCCCATCCCATCCCATCCCACCACCCCATGCCACGAGGTTTACGATCGATTTCACCTTGCTTTTTCCTGTTCGTTTTTTGTCCTTTTTCTTTCCTCGGTTTCAGATGATGGATGCCTGCTGCCATCTGGATCATGTGTGTCCGTGATGGGTGTACGCGGATCTGCCAATAAATTCAACGGGGAACTGGCGCACTTCGCGCCGGATCAGGGTGCTGGATGGACGGATGGATTGAAGAGGTCCGTGTGGTGACAGTCCGGCGCTTCCTTTTGTTGGGTTCGTCAGGTGCCGAAGTCCTAGCCTCCTAGCAAATGGCTGTGTCGCTGCCACTTTCGATGTGTGTCGTTAGCTATTTGTCGCCCCCACGATGCCTCTAGCTTCAGTCATGCCTGTACACAATCTTCGCCACGTTTACTTTATTGTTTTTATTTTTGTAAAACTACTGGGCCCGTTTGTTTCAGAGAATTCCAATTCTTTCTGTGAAGGTGCTTGTGCACGTTTTTTAGTAAGATTGGGAGAATTACAATTCAATTCCATATAAAATTTTAAATAGATCATTCTACATGATTCCATTCAGGTAGAAATAAATTGAACGTGTTTATTCTATAAGAGTTAACATTTTTAACAAGGTCTGAGCATTTTTTTCATCAAAAAAACAAGATCTGAGCATTTTGCAGATCAGGCCGGATCGGGGCAGGCGAAAAAGGCCGATTTATTTCGGGCCTAAAACCAGTAACCAAGCCAGCCCGATGACTATAACTGGCGAGGCAAAATTGGGAGCAAGTCGGTCGGGCTTGGCCGGGCCGCCCACCATTTTTACTGCCAAAATAATTTTTTAATTGTATAGCTCGTCCCAGATGGTTTCCGGCCACCAAATTCAACTATTTGGAAATCTACAAATGTGAACAATAAACCAGTACCATACTTGGGAAAGTCGGAGATGCATGGAGCTGCAAACCCATGTCTTCGATAGTATGAGAGCATGTCCATATTTTAAAGCGTTGTGTAGTCACCGAAATATTTCTAATATTTAAACATATTGAAATGTTATGAACAATATTAATTTTCATTTTTCAATAACGATGGATTAATGGGGCTATGGCTTATAGCACGATGGAGGCGCCAAAGAGTACATCCTAGTTTCCAGGCTTTATATACCTAAGCGCTTCCAGCACGCGGTGGCTCTATGTCACGCGCGTGATAATTCTAAGGATATTATATGGGCTAGTTAGGATAATTTTGGCCCATGTAAGCAGGCTGGCTGCTGTTGTGCTGGCTGGCTGACTGCTATTGTTGTTGGTGCTGCTCTTGTTTGCTAGCGATAAAGAATAAGCAAGTCCATTCGCATACATGTGCATGAGCACTATAACTAGAGATGGACGCTATGTTAGATTATTAGTTGTCCATGCATGTTTCATGCATGCAAATAATCTGTCTTTTTTTCTTTTATGTTTTACTTTTCTTTTCCATCTATCATTTTATTTCTCTTTGTTTCTCATGTTCTTTTCTTCTATTTCCTATAAGCAGGCCTGTTCACATACATATACATGTGCATTAGTATTATCAGGCTAAATAGAGATTAACGTCATGTTAGATTATTAATTATCCATGCATGATGCATCCATGCAACTGATCCGTCTTTTTTATATATTTTTTTATCTATTTTTCTATTTATCTTTATTTCTTATATTCTTTTCTTCTCTTTCTTATTCCTTTTCTTTGAATTTTTATTCTCCTTTACTCCTTTTTCTTATTTTTATGTGATGTTGATGCATTGTTATTCGTGTAAATTTATTTATCTGTGTGTAACTAATTTATTCGTAATGCTAAATTATTTGTTCGCTTATATAGACTAAATTGTTCGGTGACTCATTTGTTCATGATATTCATTTTCTATTAGTTATACTATACAATCAAATATTCGTGATGTTTAATATTTTGTTCGTAGTATATTATTATTTGTTCATTATATTTAATTTTTTTATACATAATAAGCATTTATTCATACAAAATAATTATTTCTTCTTGTTGTTAAAATATTTGTTCCCAGTAGCCGAAATTAATTAATTATTATTATAAAATGATTTTTAAAATATCATGCAAACATAGGCAAGTGTGATCTTATTTTGAAGATCGTGTCATAGGAAATATAATAGTGCAATCAAAATTTAATTTGGATGCTCGGTTTAATACTTATAGCTTTTTTTAGTTTCGAATTTGCATGCACGTGGGTGACATTATCATCTTTGTCTTTTTCGCATGAACAGAATCTCTTCCCTCTTTAGGACCAAGCTATGCATGGAAACGGTCTAGCAGTTAGGACTAAAAGAATATGTATATATATATATTACAATAAATGGTCCCGCGCAGCCCATAACATGTCGGTAGGGAGCGGCAGCTTTAGGCGACAAAGGTGTTTTGCATCACCTGAAGTGATGCATAGCTGCCCCCCCTCTTAGCATATTGCATTGACACTAGGTAAAGTTTTGCTACAGCACATGCAAAATGATGTCGATTTGCCGTGGGACATCGAGGAAAAAGGTGTAATGAGCCGTTTAAATTTCCCAAAGGCACCACCTTTATTAGAATATTGATTTTCTGGTGGAGCAGGAGAGAGAAATAGAATAAAAGGATAGAAATACCCCAGACCCACTAGCCAAATGTCATCTTCCTTCTCCCGCCAGGAGCGGAGCGGGGCCAAATCCACGCCTAGGGTCACTCAGTGGAGAAGATTTGCTAGATGGGCTGGACCGCTTATACTACAGTAGCTACAATGTGGAGAAATTGGCCCAACGTCTAGGCCCATGGCCCTATTGGCCTAGGTCTTCCTCCGCCACTATCTCCCGCCATCCCTCCCCTTTCTCTTTGTCTCAATAACTCCATGCTCCCTTACTGACATACTGTGGCACATACAGCGGTAGCCGCAACTGACGTCCACCGAGGCTCGCATGCCTTACATAGAAACAGGTGCTGACACATCAGCACCAGCACCACCACACGCCCTGCACTCTCACTTTTGCTTACCGGGGACGCTGTGGCCACGCTGCGCCGACGTCTGTGCCCTCAACAAAGTAGCAGGACTTCGCTTCGTCCGCGGCAAGGGGGTCAAAGCCATCCTCGGCGAGTTGCACTGGGGCGCCAGTGCTGCAGAGGAGGGTGTCGAGTGCGGCGTGGAACCCCATAGCAATGGTCACACAATGATGCACCATGTTTGGCTCTTGGTGGCGGCCTGCTTCAGCCACTCCTCGAGATCCGCAGTGGGGCGTCCAGCTCCACCTTTTTCTCCCAACGACAATTGTTTCTGAATCTTGCAATCAAATCCCTCCAGTTGAAATTGTAGGTTGTTTTGATATTTTTAAATAAATAGCTTTTAATATGCACCTACATACATATTATGTCTAGATGCATAGCAAAAGCTATGCATCTAAATTTGCCAAAACAACCTACAATTTGGAACGGAGTACCATCTAACAATTTTGTAGAGTTTTTTTTCTAGAACCACCATATTAACGTTTTCGAAGTTTCTTGCCATCCATGCTGAACACTAAAATTCCTTTCATTGTTTGAATCTTTTATGTCATCATGACCGAAAAAATGAACCCCTAACGTAATAGATATCTTATGCACTTAAGTGAACTAATGTATTGATGCCATTAAAGATTCAAATGAGCTATATATTAACCCTTGAATTCTGTAGTATTTGAGGCAATGAACTAATGTATTGATGCCTTAGATATTATGAACTTCAGCTTCACTACAAGCCTCGCATTCTACCAGTAGTCTGGTATGCCTCCATAACACACAATCACGTAAGAGTAGTGTCAGCATAAGTAAGAGAATGAGTCAAAATAGGGGAAGCAAGTGAAGATAGAGGAAGTAAGTAGTTCAAGGAAGTATACAAAGTAGATAGAATTGTTTAGAACTTCCTAAATCTAACAATCATGTCTAGGGATCATGCTACGGTCAAGTACTACTCTAATACCAGGTGAAATGAACCAGATTGCGGTATTACCAGAATCAATAGATACCCCGTACAAAACTCATTTTAGAAGACTATCACCTCCATACATAGCGATAAACATCACATGGGATTATTACATAATCCAGAGGATTGCAATATGGGTTTGATACATGCCCTTTGGCTAAACGAGAAAAGAGAAATCCAGCAAAAATGGTAGCTAAGCTTTAGGCTTCAACTCCTTCTTAGTGATATCACTTCATAGGCATCCTTGAGCATAGCACTACACCCATATGTCGTACCAACCGTCATGGTTGAACTCATGCTTGGAATCTGACCCTGTAGTTGCACAAACTATCCCCAAGAAATGGTATAGGCTCATTTCACCATCCGCAATGTGCAAACTTTGAGTGGACTATAACTAGTATAAAAATTACAACGATTGGCTTAGGTTTTCTATGCACAAGGAGCAAGAAAAAGAGTAATTCCATTGTTCACATCTCCAAGACACGGGCCATCCCGGCACTCTAGGTTCCCGGTCAACACACACCTTGATGGAGGCAGACCGTCGGGTACCCTACGAAGAATGATCCGGATCTCCAGGAGATAGGCCCAGGTGACACTCGAGGCGTGCGGTTTACGCGTACCAGTTGACGTGGACCACAAGTTTCACCCTAAATAAGCTAGATCTTAGCTGGATTCTTCGATCATGTACTAGTAATTTTACCCAACTTGTTTCCTGGTAAAACAAACCTACAGGTAGATCCTGCTAGTCTTCAGACACACCAAATAGGAACCCTAGCCCATAGCTCGCTGTAGAATTGTGATTTGTCGAGTAGAAGCAATACAATCTACCATCCACACATAGGACATAGGGTATTACACTCCGTGTAGTCCAAACATGTTCAATCCTTGCATCTTCGCATCCATCGAAATTCTTACCTCTGCGATCCCCACTCCTTCAAATCTACCACCTAGGCATATCCTTAGTGGGCTTGCCAGACTAGAAATCCGACACACCTTTCAACAAATGCAAGTCGATGTGAGAGCTTGCTCCCCTCACATTGCAGTCGTTCGAAGATAGGAAGTAACCACTAGAGGGAAGTAGAAATTAAGTAACTCTACTCTAGTTGGAGTAACAAACTGTATGGTTGTCCATGATTGAGGATACGGTTATACGTATAGTTTTTACTCTACCAAGGTTGTATTGCTACACCCACTAAAAACGAAGCGAGTTGGAGATCAGCCGACTGAACGATGCCCCATCGGTTGAAGGCATTAGTAGTTACGGTACCATCCTGCTTTTGGATATTGGGCACATTCTCCAGCACAAGGTCACCTCAGGACAATGACCTCTCTGCCGTAGGCCGCTCGGGGACATAGAAAATTAGGGGATGTGAGGTCAGCACCTCCTCCCCCTACATTGATACTATATCCGCTTGCAGGATTGGTACTGCACTTGCTAGCATCAGGCCGGACCCATCCTCATACTGGGAGAAGGATTGTTAGTATTTTTTACGGTCATAGATAAATCTGCAAGCGCACGTCTATACCATCATAGGATTTTACTCGTGAGTATCCATGGTGCCATATTTATATTTTTGTAGGCAAGATGACAATTAAAGAATTACTAAGTTAACGATTAAATCTCGATTGAGTATCTAATGTACAAACAGGGGTAAGTATAATATGATATGGAGGTAGTGTGACACACAAGATAACTCAAGCTCAACAAGAAAATTTAGGTAGGGAGAAAGGTAGAAGAGAACTATTAAGGACTTATGTACTCCTTATCTAAACATGCACAGTTTATATTGTACACACATACACATACGCATACACATACATATACACATGATTAGGACCCAGCTTTAGACTCCCAGGCACTACCGAGAGACCAGATCGGAACGTAATAGGCGGAGGAGTCACCAGCCCATCACGACTAATTTATGGACCTCTTATGTCCTACCTGAACGTGGAGGATTATGGAGGACGGATATGGCTATCACCATCTTCCGCCTACCTCTACAAACATGGGTAGATCCACATCCAGCAACGCTTAACCAACCAAGGCCACATGCCTGCATTAAAAGTGATACTCTAGTACCCCGTGTTGAGCCACGATCCCCCGGATCGACACACATTGCACAAGAGCAAACATGATGAATACTGGACCGATGTCATGGCACTAAATTTACACGTCTAATCATGCAAGGTATATGGTACAAGTATAAACTAACTAAGGGACATACATCTGACACATCAGTATATGAACCATGCATATCTAAAGATAAGGAAGATAACTCTATTAAACATATCTGAGAATTACAAAGAGAGAAAAGTAATAAAGCCAAACCACTCTCTCTTGGCAATCCCAGGAACTCGAGCTAGAGCTACTTCAGCCTAAACTTCACTAGCTTAAGGAATAATTGCAAGAGACAAGAGTGATTGAGCTTCTTGGCGTGTGTCCTAAATGGAGCCCCCTCCCTTGTAATTATAGCCTTGAGTAAGGCGATTCTGGTCGGTAATTCAGGTAGGTGCAGGCGTAACCAACTTTAGTAGGCCACCAGGAGCTGACATGTGCTGGCCGGGGGTGAATGGGCCCACCACTAGTTCGGCCAAACCAAGGGCATCGCCTCTGGCCACCGTTTTTGGCAGGGAGGCTGGCAAGTGTGCCTCAAGGTTGGTTGTCCTAGCCTAGCGCTAAAGTAGTCGGTTTTAGTCGAGTTGTAGGCCCTTTGATCCATGGGAGGTTGAGGTGGCAACATGTGATTTGTCGGAGTTGTGCTTCTTGCCAGTTTGGTTGTGTTTTCTACTTGAATGTACTCAATACCCTACATACCAATAAAATCTAGGGGACATATGAAAAAAATATTATTCTAAACTAATATGCATGTAAGAAATATTAGCTCTCCATTATTTCCCTTTATTTTCTGATCAAATTGATAGGCGATTTTGGTACTTAACGACCGTCAACAATGATGTGCACATTTGACATAGTCCCATGAGGCATAATTACACCCACTCTATCCTTAGCGTCACCATCCCAAAGTGTATCCACCACAGTGGTCCGCAACTGCATCCATTATAGGTTTTGCCACCAACTCCTCAACTAAAAGTATCCACCAAGTGTATTGTACCTGGAATAGGTACTCTGTAGAGTGTACCCAAACACACACTCCAAGCACCCAATCTGAGGATTGGATTAAGCTATGCTTGCCCACAAATAAATCTGCAAGCGTACAGATACCATTGTAACTTTCATCCAATAGTATTCCAGGGTATGGTATCCACTGAGAAACGTGTGTATACTCTCTAAGGTTCAGGTTCATCCAAGAACACCACACTGGCTAGAGGAAAGGGGTAGACAGGATTCCTAAGGCTTAGAATTCAAAGGCAAGATAGGACTGTCCTAGTTGTTTACTTCGGGCTACTGGTTTTGCTGGATAAGATCAGGTTTGCTCTAGTAATACGGCACTGGGATATACCCAAACAGGGAAGGTTATGCTAGATGGATAAAGCTGTGACCTTCTGCTGCCTACCCCATCTAACCATGGGATATACCACAACCAACAGGTAAAGTCTAGTCTAGACACCACGTCTATACCGTCTTTTACTAACTCTAGGCTTAGCTTTAGACTAGAGCACCCACTAAACTAGTAAACTATTAATTTAGTAAACAACTAAGGAACTAGAACTATTACTTAACTAAGAAACTAAAGCACAAAAGAAGTCACGAACACTTACTTTGATTGATAAGCATCCATCGAGGTACAAGCCGGAAAAGACTACCGACAAACCCAACACTTCCCCGACTTCCCCTCACTCTCTCCTTATTTTCTAACACCGCCTAGGCAGCACTACACCTCTAGAATGAGCCTAGAGCTCATGTACGAACTTGAGAGCACAAAGGGGAGCAATGTGAATGTGTGTCTCATTTAGGAGCCCCTCCTCTAATACTTATATCCTTGTCACAACAGCTCTTGGTCGGCGAAATAGCTGAAGTCACCTAGAACCGACCTTGAGGAGCAATAAGGAGTTACCACATGCAAGGGAAAGGTCGATGGTGACAAAACTGGTTCGGCCGAACCAGTATAACCGTCATTGGCCACGGCCTTTGATAGGGTCACTGGTATGTGGTTCCTCTGGTCCATGGTGGGTGAATTGGCACTGTCCTAAGTCGGTTGCATGCTCTAGTGGACCCTTTGATCCATGTGAGGCAGAACGGATCGTTCTGATTGGTCGAAGAGGTGTTGCCTTGGATTGAGAGTGTATTTCCTTGCTCTTGAGGTGTGTTTAGGCTGTCATGTGGGTCCTTCAATCCTCGTGCTTGCTCATGATTGGTCAGTGTTTTGTGCCTTGGATTCAAAGGTATGTTTTCACTCCATTTCTGCTCAAATTCCTGCATAGCACTATTTTCTAGGGGATATGTGGAATTGACATAATTTTGCATAAATATGCGTGCAAAAAATATTAATTGTCCCAATTTTCTGATCAATTGACAGTTGAAATTGATCCGTAACTAGCATCAACACCCCCACTAAAAAGCTCTGGTCACTAACTCCTCCAAAGTACTCCAACTCATGTCAAGAAATCGTATCCATCCATCCCACATGCATGTATACACATGCAATCAAAGAATAGTATTTCATATATTTGTAAAGTGTAAATGGGAGTACAAGGTAAAGAATTACAAGTAAGGCTATGCAGATTCATAAAATCTTATGCTTAAGGTAAAGTGATAGCATTTTAGCTAACACGTGTTCAAAAAATAGGATGGACGTGAACCTTGTGGCTCTTTGTAGTTCTCAAGATACCCCTAGTGTTTGCGGCTCAATAAGCTTCTCCTCGACGGGTCCTAATATGCAAATTAAAATAAATACAAGGACCAAAGTGCAAATTACTCCAAAAGGTAGTCATAGAAGATCGAAATAACACGAATTCCTATTCTAACACGTAAGCCATGATTTTATAAGAATTATGGAATTAGTTTCATATTTCTCTAAGCTCTAATTAATTTATTATGAATTTTTAAAGAAAAAAATCTAATTATGAAATTGAATCCAAATTCTAAAAATTAGGAAAAACCACACAATGACATGTGGCAACCTCTAGCGTGCCACGTGGTGTGATGACATTAGCATGACATCATCAGGGGTCAACAGGTGCTGATATCAGCATGACCTCTGCTAGTGCCAGTGTTGACTGATCAACGTATACCAATCCATGGTCAGCATCTCCAACTCATTGCGAAACGGGCCCAACACATCCCCCCCCCTCAAGAAAAAAAAAGAAACCGAAAAAAGGATAAAGCCCAAGGCTAATGGGCCGGTCCGGTTATATCTGACCTGAGGATCCACGGGTTTACACAGGAAGGTTTAGTGGTGCATATATACTTGGCATAATGGTCTGATGGCCCGATGGCCAGGTGGCTCAAGGCCCCTGGTCTCTGGGCCTAGGCGGGCAGAGGCACCAGTGGACCCTCCGCTCGGGGAGTGCTTATGCGTCACTGCAGGTGACAAAATCTGGACTCATTACCTGAAGAGCTTCGCGGGCCACCAGTTCTATAACCCACGAGTACGACGGCCCACAGTACCTTCTTCTTCCTCATGTCGCCTGAGTTTGCCCCCGTGCCGCCCTCTAGCTTCGTCTTCGGCGGCAGGAGCCGCCAGATCCGCCGCCGCTGACCCACCCAACCTGACTCCATCTCTCCCCCGCGCCGCCCTCCTTCATCGTCTCCGGCAACGGGCTCACCATCACCAGCCACCATCGGAGACTCGCCACCACTGTCCACCGCTGCCTAATCTAGCTTCACGCCATCACGCCCCCGCCTCCTCCCCCGTCCACTGGATATCTCCCGCTACACGCGGCCGGCGGGGCCCACAACACGCCGCCACTCCGGCTACCCTCCACCCAAGACCTCCCTCTACAACCAGGATGTTAGAACCTCGCCGGAGGCCCAGGCAAGCCAGACCCCGAAACCCGAACCTCCCTAACCCTAGCCATGGCAGGATGAGCAGAGGCAACATCGAGGAAGAAGATGGGGAACGCTTGGACCGTCGTGGGCCATGTGAAAGAGAACGAAATAGGCACGCGCGTGGGTGATGGATCACGGATTTGTAGCACAAGCGACATATAGTCGCGGCGGTCTGCTCGAGCTGACGGTACACGTGGGGTGTTTGGCCAATGGCCTGTATGTCGGCACGTGCATGGATTGCGATGCTGCGCTATGGCCTGCTAGGTTCTGTGCCCACGTTGCCATGGCACCGAGGTGGATCAATGCTAAGGCCTTTAGGCCTGGTGGGGAAGAACGCGAGCATGCGTAAAGTTACAGGTTTTCGAGCGGGTCCGTGAAATTTGGTGCGCATCCGCATGGTTCACCATAGCCGTGACATGACCATGCTTGCCTGCATGCATTGGTGTCATGAGCCCGCGATAGGGGCATGGTTGCAACAAGGGCTTCGGCATGCAAGGTTTCTGCAAAAATGGGCAGCACGAAGGCCAAGCTAAGGCTTGGGTGGCTTGTGGATGCGGAAGGTTCAACGGCGTCACTCGACTTACCGTGAGCATATGGGGGAGAGGCATGGGTGGTTGGCTAGGCTCGCCATAGGGCTACGTGAAGAGGTAGCGATGTGGGAAAATGGCGATACGGCAGTAAGTCATCGCGGGCAGACCTGGAGTAGATGCGGCGGCTCTGCAATCGAGATTGGCGGTGCTCCCTCCTCCTTCTTCCTCCCTTGCTTCTTGTGCTTCTAGGTGGTGGCAGGTGGAGAGGGGAAAACCCCAAGAGCTCTAGGGTTAGGGTCCGACAACATGGGAGGTTTAAGTAGATGCAACGCTGGGGCTTGGTGGCTGGATATGAGGCTGGTGCAGCTCGGCGTTCGAGCCAGGATGCGTGGTATGCATCCCTTGCAAACGCAGCAGCCAAGGCTAGAAGCGAGTAGGTGTAAAGGAATCGTGCGAGGATTGGCGGCCACGACTCCATATTGTTACGGTATTTTGTAGCAGAGCACGAAGTCACCGGTCGTAGGAGAGAAAGGGAAACAGGGGAGTTAGGTGGCTAGCATGCGAGCCCTGCTAGTCAGTCGCCCCGGATGCAGGATGAGGATAAGGATGGAGAGGCTGGCACGCCGGCGGTGCTGGGTTGGACCTCATTTGGGCCGGCCGGCGAGGCGGTGGGGTGCGCTGGACCGGTTATGGTGGTGTCGGGCAGGCCGGTTATTTACTGTTGTTATATTAATCTTTCTCATATTTTTCTCATTGAATTTTAGGAGAAGGATATTACAATCTCATATGTGTCAATAATAAAATAGTAATATATATAGTATTATTTTCTCCTTATTTTTTTATCAGGTTTAAGAGAGTTTCCATGGCATGTTGATAGGCACTACAGTTCTTCTCAAATTTTTCCTACGGGATTTTGGAGAAGTTTTCCCATTATTTCTGATATTCTCAAGAATGAAGGACAAAAATTATATGAAGCTTACACAAAATAAGTTGACCAAAGAGAACATTAGAAATAATTAGGCGTATGATCAATTAGCACTAACACGTGACTAACACATGTATTAGGCTAGTTTGTATCCAAGTGCTAATGGGCGAAACTGCTAAACTTTAGCACTAGCTCATCCAAACGGGAGTGCTAATAGGATGGGCTAAACTTTAGCCAAGCCTTAAAAATTTTAATATGTGTATGAGTACTAATATGTGCTAATGATGAAGGACACGTCTGTACCGAACCGAAAGGGACTATCCCATCCGATCCAGCGCGGCGGTGTCCTTGGATATATATTATATAATTGGTAATGATTTTTTTACAGCCAATCGTGCATTTGCCCTATTGCACGGCAACCTAAATTTACTAACCACACCCCCCTCCCCCCGCGTAGTGGCACATGCAAGCAATTTCAAAATTTTAAAAAATTGTAATTCTTGAACCATTCATCAAATTTAAATTCCGATTGCACAATTGTATCTCTTTCGAAGAGACCTTCGAAACAGTTTCGACAATATTTTTCAAAGACACGTAATTTGCTTTATGTATAATGGAAACATACCAAAATAAATTAGTTAAAATGCTCAACTGATATGCTAAAGTTACTTATTATTAATCATGCAATATACATTTACCTACCTAACAAAGTTGTTTACCCTCATCCATTAAATGACACCAAACAATCTATCTTTACAACATGAACACCAATATCCATTTAACTAAACTCAGGTATGTGAAACAATATTTTGTAAAGCCATAAGCAGTTTTTGCAAACATCATAAGCTAATTAGAATACATTAAAATATATTTTCTCTAAAAAAATATATTATTAAAATATAGTGGTGTGAGGTCTTGTTTTGAAGTTTTTATTGAAACAAACATAACGTGTAATCAGATTTTGATTTCGATTGTCGATTTTGAAACTACGATATTTTCTCATTTTAAAATTATATGCATGCATGTGCTTACATCATTCATCTTTTTTCGTTCTCTCCTTGCCCTCACGTGCATGCATACACCTACTGTCCTATATAACTACTGTTCACTTGAGGTTAACGGAGAATCATTTTATCCATTTTCACTTCATCGCGCAGGCGGTTGCACTAGGCGGGCACCAGCGTGTCGATCAGTTGATGATCTCCGCGCCCTGCTGGCACAGCTTTGACACCAGGGTGCCCAAATCGAGGCTGGAGCAGTGGCAGAACGAGCTCCAGGGCCAAATCGAGAACATCCAGACGGCGAATCCGAGCTACACGGTACCAAATCAATCTAGATGTCCGCCAGATCGAACAAGCAGGGACCAGGTGAAAGGCACGATATTTTCAGCACCTCGGTAGAAAGTCATTTGTGCTAAGAGTTCGCTTTCTCTACGATTTTGTCCTTTTACTCTCTGAGCTACTTGTTGCACTTTACATTTCATTTTTTTTATGTTTCTATTCTCTCTCGTGGCGTCGCGTACGGTCCCTCGTGGATATGCGAGTATGGTGTAGGTTGTGTATGCGTTTCTTCGTGTCAGTGCGCCCTGTATGAGTCAGACGATGTGTAGCACGTCTCACTTGATCGATCCACGTGCCCAGGCGCGGCGCAGAGAGAGCTAATCACGCGTGTAATGTAAATACACAATTACCACCGCTAAGAGGCGAGTGAATGCGCATCATATCAGCACGAACACCGGAGGAGCGGTGAATGGCCTGTGATCCATCCATCCATCCGATCGATCGAGAGCTAGCATGCGTTGCGCCGCCGGGAGAGTGAATGGAGGGAGCTCGCTCGCTCGCTCTCGGGGCCGGCTTTGGGAAGGCGCGAACGCGCGGGCACGCGCGCGCGTGCTCCCACTATCGATCTACGCCGGCATGCAATGCCCCAGACCCCAGTAAATGCCGGGATCGGTTTCGCAGCCAGAATCCACCCAGGATCACTGCGCAGTTACTGCGCCACTACTTCTCCCGTTCCCATCATCTCTCGTCTCCTCCTCATCGATCGTTAGTGTGCCAGTATATATACAAGTGTTCCTGCCATTGCTACTGCCTGAGTGCCTGTCGTCTCCTTCCTGGGTTCGGCGTTAGAGGCCACTGCAACACGGTGGGATATCTGTAGGATCCTTCCCTCCCTCCATCTGAAGCTTTTGTTCGCTCGCTCGAATCCTTGTGGTGCTTGTTGGCGTCGGAGATGGCGCCGTGCGGCGACGGCCGCGACGACGACTGGTACCAGTACGGCCTCGACGACTTCCCTCCGCTGTGTTCGGCGCCGCCGCCGCTCGCCTTGCTGAGGTCAGTACAGACTCCTTGGATTAATTTCTTGGAGAACGGTCGCTCGATCGATCTTCGTTATCTCCTCCGGCGAGTTTAATCGACGCAATTCGATCTCTTCTCTTGCCTTCAGCGCGGAAGACTACCGTCTGCCGATCGCCGCCGCTCCTC
Source organism: Panicum hallii (assembly GCF_002211085.1). Classification (NCBI taxonomy): domain Eukaryota; kingdom Viridiplantae; phylum Streptophyta; class Magnoliopsida; order Poales; family Poaceae; genus Panicum; species Panicum hallii. The sequence continues at coordinate 20,409,307 of NC_038046.1, read as the reverse complement.
CGCCCGGTCATCTGCGCCGCAGCGACGGCGGCGGACTCATCGAGGGCTCTTGCCACGGCGCGCTTGCGGGTGCCGCGGCAGACTGCCCGTCGTCGGCTCTGATGAGTCTGAGGTCAGTTTGTACTTTGTACTTCTACTCCAGCAATCATGGAGTCTCGCTCGGAATCGTCGTTTAGCATTCCAGAAATTATGATCTGACAGGTCAGGTCGTCGGTACTTTTCAGGGGGGACGAGAGCTACAGTTACTACGACCTGCCGATATTCTCTGCGCCACCGCCGCCGGCTGGCGAGCCGTACTTCTCCAATCAGCTCCCACGCGTACCTGTGGACGGCGCAACCGTGGGCCTCGACGACGCGCTCCTGCTGCCGTTAGGCGACATTGATCTGGAGGCCTTCGACAGTGCCGACGAGCACAAGATGATCCCGCCGGCAGGTCAGCACACCGTCGGCCAAGACTATGCAGGCGTCGACGTCGTACACGAGGATCAGAAGCCCATGGCCATCGCGGACTCTTTCCGACCAAGGGCCAATGCCTTGGAGTTGACCATGAGTCGCCATGGGGAGCACCAGAAATCAAGCTCAGTCGCGGCCGCACTAGTGCCGCCGCCGCCGCCGCCACTGCCGCGGCCGCGCGGTAGGAGGAGCGTCGACCACCGATCAGCTCCGGCGCACGGGAAGACGAGGCTGGACCACATCGGCTTCGACGAGCTCAGGAAATACTTCTACATGCCCATCACCAGGGCGGCGCGGGAGCTGAACGTGGGGCTCACCGTCCTCAAGAAGCGCTGCCGCGAGCTCGGCATCGCGCGGTGGCCTCACCGTAAAATGAAGAGCCTCAAGTCCCTCATCCTGAACGTCCAGGTGACGATCGATCGCCTCCTCCGCAACGCGCACGCTTTCTTCTCTGCACACGAACGGATCATATGCACCGATCGATGCCGCACGCATGCGTGCAGAGAGAAGCACACGATCGATTCACCGTGAATGCCGATCGAATGGCCAGTCACCATTATTCGTGCGTGATTGCGTGTGCGCGTGCGTGCAGGAGATGGGCACCGGCATGAACCCGGCGGCGGTGCAGCATGAGCTGGCGGCGCTCGAGACGTACTGCGCGCTCATGGAGGAGAACCCGGCGATCGAGCTGACGGAGCGGACCAAGAAGCTGCGGCAGGCGTGCTTCAAGGAGAGCTACAAGCGGAGGAGGGCGGCGGCCGTGAACGTGATGGATCGCATCTTCAGCTTCGACGACCACAAGTATCGTCACCCGCTGCGACCGCCGCCGCCGCCGAGCAGTGCTGAACGGCACGGCCATGGCAGCAGTTTCTTGGGCTACTGAACTGTAAGCAAGGTCGTCGTCTAAAGAAGAGTTCATATACGGACATGGGAACACGCTAGTAAGATTAACTAGCTAGGGATGGATATTATTCATGGGTGCAAATCAGTTCATGTTTTGGTTTCTATTTGCACGGGAAATGGTATTTGGGAGGCCGGCGCGCGCATCCCTGTGGCATGTGTAGTAACCCCATATGTTTATAGTAACCTTAATCAAGTAGCAAATGATGCATGGTTATCTGAGCTATGAACATGATTGAATTACTTGCTACTACGCATTGTTTCCGATGATTTTTTCATTCTGGAAAATAGTTGAATTTGCTGGGTTTCAATTCTGCATCATCTCGATCTATGTCATCATTAGATCTCCAGCTTCCAGCTTGAACTATATTGAGCAATCATGAATTTAAGTTTTAATTTATCACCTCATTTTCCCTTAAAACTGCTTCCAGCGTGCACTCTGAATTCAACTGATTCTTCAAATCATTTCGAATTCATTGCACTTACGACCCTATAATATATAGTAGAAAGAACAAGTAGTTGTGCATAAATATGAATCTGCCCGCAGCTCCAACGTAAAAGTAAATAAAAATTTAAATATCTTTGTTATTCTAAAATATCATTCGTCAGAAATTTGTGAATTGAAAGTTGCACTTCGTGTGTTTTAGATAAATATGGCGCAGAATAGATTAATAATAATAAAATTGGGTAACTTTCCATGTACCTTCTACGTATACTGCTATGAAATTTATTTGCAAGAGGAATTGCTTCATCTGAAATAGTTAAGGCATTCATAATTTTTTTCAAAATATGGAATCTGTTCCTCTTATGAATAAATTTTAAAAATAATGTTTCATAAAAAAAAACAGGTAGACTAGGGAAGCCATTCAAAGCAGACTTTATTGTGAATATATTTTTGAAAACTAGTGATAGTAGAAGTTTCTAAAAACCTTTTAAGTAATTGTCAAATTCATACATTTTTGAGAAATCATGTAACTATTTCATATTGAATTTATTCCTCTTAAAAATAATATTCTATAAAATATAAATGATTCTCCTGAAATGTTTTAGTTGTTTGTCAAAATAATTTGAAAATTGCATTCTTGTGTTTGAGAACTTTCATATAATTTCTAGACAAAGTAGATTGATGATAAAGTATGAGACTTTTGTACTGCTTCAACAGGCCATCTGATAAAGGGAGAATTCCCTGGAAGGCCCTGGACCAAATCACGCTTCCTTCTATGGCCCTAGAAAACTGAGACACCCTTCTGTGGCCTCCTTTTTATTTTCGTTCCCTTCCATGGCCTTCCGTTAGATCCGTTAGGCCAATCCGTTAGAATTTGAGGTTTGAGATGAGAAACAAAATTTTTTTAGACTGAACTACCCCTGCCACTCCACGACCCCATCTCCCCCATCCTATCCCGTGAGCCCCGAAGCAGAGGAGGGCGGCGGGCGGCGGCGCGCGGGCGGGAGGCGGGCGCGCGAGCGGCGGGCGGCGCTCGGGCGGGCAGCGCACGGGCGGCGGCGGCGGGCGGGAAGCGCACGGGCGGGTGCGCGGGCGGCGGCGGCGGGCGGGCGGGCAGCGCACGGGCGGCCGCACGCGGGCGGGCGCGCGGGCGGCGGCGGCGGGCGGGGCGGCGGCGGGCGGGCGGGCAGCGCACGGGCGGCCGCGCGCGGGCGGGCGCGCGGGCGGCGGCGGCGGGCGGGCAGCGCACGGGCGGGCGCGCGGGCGAGCGGCGGGCGGGCGGGCGGGCAGCGCACGGGCGGCCGCGCGCGGCGGCGGCGGCGGGCGGGCAGCGCACGGGCGGGCGCGCGGGCGAGCGGCGGGCGGGCGGCGGCGCGCGGGCGGCGTGCGGGCGGCGGGCGCGCGGGCGAGCGGCGGCGGGCGGGCGGCGCGCGGGCGGCGGGCGGCGGCGCGCGGGCGGCGTGCGGGCGGCGGGCGGGCGGCGGGCTGCGCGGCGGGCAGCGCGGGCGGCGGCGAGCCGCGGCGCGCGGCGGGCGGCTGGCAGGCGGCGAGCTGCGGGCGGGCGCGTGGCGGAGGGCTGCGGCCGCCGGGCGGCGGGCGCGCGGGCGGCGAGCGGCACGCGCCGTGGTAGCATGCCACTAAATCCAGCGTGTGGTCCATCATCTGCAGTCCTTCACTGCTCACCGGCGTTCTCGGCGTCCTTCTCTCTTGCCCGGGGGTAGTATGGTCTTTTCACAGCCACTTAACTGGAATTTAACTGCAGATGTAACGGGAGGGCCGTGGAAGGGAACGAAAATAAAAAGGAGGCCACAGAAGGGTGTCTCAGTTTTCTAGGGCCATAGAAGGAAGCGTCATTTGCTTCAGGGCCTTCCAGGGAATTTTCCCTCTGATAAACTTGTAAGCTGAATTTATGACTTCCATATTATAAGTTTGCTTCAACAGACCATCTGAAATAGCTTAAGCATTTCTCATAATTTATGAATTTAAAAATTGCATTTCCTGTTTCTTATATCCTTCAGATTATCAGCACCATGTATAATCCCTACTTCATCTAATTCTTTTGTAAAACTTTTTTAGTCCTATAAGTTTATTTGTTGGACAAATAAATTAGTCTGACTTCGTGAAAATATTTATATATAGAAAAATAGTCTGTACACTACTCGGAGATGTCCTTCGCGGCCCATTTGTCCCCTGCGGGCCGAGCGATGGCTATGCGCCCAGCCAAAATCCCAAATGGAACGGTGAAGAAATGGTCCAAACGACCTTGGGATGCATGTTTTGTGGGTAATTTATTTATTTGATATTGATATGATCTTTCCATGGACTTCAACTTTTTCCTCGTGACCCTTTTTCTGCCGTTAGCAGCAGTATCATGCATCTCTGTCTTTATTTTTCCTATAGACGAACAAAGGATATGGGAATGGCATCAGTGTGTGCTTCTTCTGTTTCCAATTCAAACTTTGTTTGTTCAATAATTCAGCCATTTTGTTTACTTTGGAACCAATGTCAACAGTTGTCGTTCTACAACAGCCAAGATCCTTTGCCACTAGGATTTGACCTATCTGGAAAAAAGAATTATTTTAGTGCTCTCGGCCTCTTGTATTGCAGGTCATTTTCTCCCTCGAGATGGTAGTGCACTCCACACAGGAACAAGAGTAGTGTCTGTCACTGCCACCGAGAGTAACGTATCAAGCATTATATCTCATCAAGAGCAACGTCAGTAAAGTAGAAGCCCGTTGCAACTTACAAGCAAAGCTCATTCGCGCTCCCTCCGTTTCTCCGAAGACGATGGCAACCCTTTGCTGCATGCGCGTGCAGGCAGCAGGAAACCTATAGCTCCGGCGTTCATCGCCACATGGAGGCCGGCCTGCTGCGCACCGAGCCGTCCGTGGGCAGATACACCATCGTCATAGCAGTGTCACGGGATACACATAAAAAACTAGTGAAGGAAAGAGTTGGTTTTGTTGGCTTGTAAAGATCAGAAGTTTTTGGTTTGATTGTTTTCATAATGGCTCATGATGCCGTTTATATATACGACTACTTTGTTCTTGATATGTGAACACATGGTTCTACTCCCTCCTTTCCAAATTGTAGATCGTTTTAGCAAATCTAGATATATAATTTTTACTATACATCTAGATAAACACTATGTCTAGATAAATAATAAAAGTTATATATCTAGATTTGCTAAAACAATCTACAATTTGGACGGAAGGAGCAGTTATTGACGTATCAAATCTCGAGAATGAACTGGCTCAATCGGCTGTACGTACCACACACGATCGACAGGTAACAAGTCTGTCGGTACGGTCCAGACCTGAGACATATAAGTTTGGGGCCTGTGCAACTTTGGCAACGTGCGTTGCAAACTTTTTTAGCTATATACATGGAGCCGTGCTTGCCTTGCTGCATATGCTTGTACACTTCCTAAAATCTCCATGCACCATGGGCGGCAGTGGCACCACACAGTTTCAACTTTGCGCCCCCGATTACTTTGCAGTGGCGTCAGTACCTCGTGATCGCCGAACTTGGATCTAGCTCCATGGAGTGATCTGCTTGAAGCTCTTGCGGACACTTGCCTGCCGACAATAACATTTGCAGTTGCATATGTGACGTCAAACATAAGTAGTATAGATGTGATCATCATGCGGAACAAAACTGTCACAGTGGCGTACAAAAACAAACTGAAATCTAGGCCAAGTTTCAGAGCATAGGTTTAACTAAATCTGCATTGTTAGATAATGGGTATAGTACCTCAATCTACATAGTAGTTTTCTTTTATCGGAACATATGGGGGAATATCAAACATTTCATGCAACTATGCAAAAGCATGGAGTGAGAATACATTCCTTTTTTTTTGTTGCAAGGAACCAACTCTGAACTCAAAACCCATCGGAGATGGGCTTCTATTCACTTTCTTTTCTTCATTTCATTTCAACGGTTATCTTCTAGAATCTCTCAGTACTTGGTTGGAGGTACAGTGTTATGCATGTTACAATTTTCAACGGAGTAGATGAGTAGATAGGGTAGAACGACTGAAGAAGTGAAGGAGGCTGATGGAAAGGCGAGTGTGCATATATGGTCAACATGACACCGTTCACATGCAAGATTATTTTGTTGGGAGGTGCTTGTCACTTTGGACTTGCGAGTTGATTTTCTGGCTTGTGGGCATCCAGAAGGGTTGAAACATGATGGCACAATGATACGGGACACGCATGCTGTGTCTTGCTATTTACTACTAACAAGCAAGCGTGAAAACACCATGCTGCACAAGTATTCCTCTGAACAAAATGTTTGGGTCAACATTGAACGAGGGTGTTTCATGCATCACGACTCCAGGGAAACTGAACTGTGATGAAAGCGAAGTATAGACCACACTGAGTGGGCGATTGGGCTCATAATAACGAAATTAAGGAAAATGGTTTTGGGTTTTGATGGCGTAAAATTGTAAGGTATTGATCGATGTTTTTGGTGAAAACTATAGGTTAAACCCAAAATTTCATTTCTGATGTTCCATTTCAACAAAAGATTATGACTATGTTTTTTTTAAAAAAAAAGATCATGACTATGGTATAGCTAAGATATGCAGAGCACCTAGGCGCACGTCCTATTCGCGTTCGCCCTTGCCTCCTGGCGCTGCCACCATTGCCCTCCGCAGCACGGCCACAACAGCGCGCGAGCCCCATCTCTGTCCACTAGACCTCACCCTCGTCCCTCACCCTGCTGACGCTGACGCCCTTCCCTCGATTGATCGGTTTCGACTTCGGTCAAGGAAGCAGAGCAAGAAGTAGGCACATGGAGAGCAGAGACGAGGACATACCCAGAGGTGAGACGTGGTCATGGTGGGGAGGCTCCGGTTCCGTCTGAACCTGGTGATCCGCACCGACCCCCCGGCGCACTCGTCCTCCTCCGACGAACCGTCCTCGCGCCCGTCGGCCGCGCGGCGGTGGCCTCCGTGGCCGTGGTCGTCGCCGAAGCAGCTGGCGGACAGGGATGACGAGGACGAGGACGAGGCCGACGACGCCGCCGGCGAACCCCACGGGGCGTCCGGAGCCGCGGTGCTGAGATGGTCGTGGCCGCCGCCGCCGCCGCCTTTGTTCCTCTTGGTCCCCGCCGCCGCCGCCGACGATGTGGTCTTGCTCCGGGAGAAGAGGCCGACGCCGGCGCTCGGAGTCCTCCGGAACGCAGCGAAGCCGCTAGCGGTCCTCCTCGGCGGCCTCCTGCCGCCGCCGGCGCAGCCGTAGTAGTGGGAGCCGTGGAGCACGGTCCTGGGCGAGAGCGAGCCGTCGCGCTGCTTCGCGGAAGCTACCCGCTGCAGCCGCGGCGGCAGCTTCAGCGGTGCGGGGCGCGGCGCCATGGCATTGCCGCCGCCGTTGTCGCGATCACCGGCGCCAGTGGCAAGGGTAGTAGTAGTAGTAGAAGTAGCGGCGCCGACGTCTGACGGGACGACGGGGCCCGCAGGGGCAGCCGGAGCGCCGGTCGCGCCGTCGCTCGGCTGCGGCGGCGCCTTGGGCTTTCCGGGCGCCTCCTCCCAGAGGAACGGCACGGTGACGGGCGAGCGGCGCGGCGGCGTGTCAGGCGGCCCCGACGGCCACGCGGCGACGCCCGTGTCGCCCAGGTCGGCCACCCGGCTCGCCCGCGACCGCGCGCGGCCGAGGAACTGCGCCGGCGGCAGCGGGAGGGACGGCGGCGGCGGCGGCTTCTTGGCCGTCGTCCCCATGCTGGTGGCTGTGCTGGTCAGTTGTGCTAGCACTCAGGCACCGGGATAGCAGAGTCGAGAGCGTCGTGCGCGGTGTTGCTGCCGGCGGGCGGATATAAAGGTCGCACCGGGGCGTACGCGTCTGCGTCCGCGAGACGGTAAATGCGCGCGGGGGCGGAGGCGGAGGCGGAGGAGGCGAGAGTAATCAGGGGGAGGGAGCGTCGTGAGTGCCGGCGTGCGTGCGTGACCCTGATAAATGGAGGTCGCGATGAGCCGTGACGGCACGCGCGCGACCAAGAGGAGGGGAGGCCGGGCCGGGTCGGGGTCCTGGCTTTCCAAATCGATCCCATGCCATGTCGATCGAGTGGACAGCCGCGACGACCAGGCCTGGCCGCGGGGCCGGTGAAAGTGACACTGGATGGGAAGGGAGCGCGGCCGGCCCGGCAGGGCAGATGGAGGGAGCACTGGACCGAGGCGAATGCCGCACGGGAGGGGCATGAGGGAAGAAGAGACCTGCCGTGGCACGGCGCGTCAGGGGCCGCGGGGCGGTGCGTACGCGGCTTCACGTCCGCCGGATGCGGCCATGCCACCGCGAGCACGGCGGACACAGGAATTGCAGCAACTCATCCCGAGGATATGGTCTCGCCTCCACTACTAATTCGTTGGATTTCTACAGGGACCCATTTTTTTTTCTATTTATCTTAAGCACTGTTTTGCTTCTCTTTGGCAACACACACACACAACCTGCTCTGTGCTCTCTTTTTTTCCTCTGCGACATGAGTATCCTAGTCATTGTCACGATGCAAAGCACAAGGACGCATTACAAAAAAAAGGAGGACGTCCTTGTCACCGGTGAATCGTGTTCTGCAGCTCGCTAACTTACAGCGCTGCCTCTGCCTTGTTTCCTACGCCGCTGGAGCGCCACCAAATGGCGCCCTCCGTCCACGGCGCAACCGCCCGGCCCGGCTCGGAGAAATTCCGGGCTCCAGGATGACTTGCACGGCCACCGGTTTAATTCTTCCACACCGCCACCATCCTTCCCGTTGTAATCTCTGTCGTCTTGTCACCAGTTCAGCCTTCGTTTTCATCGGCGGAGCTGTGACCGGTTCCGCGATAGATGACGCGTAGTAGATCCCTTGCCGCTGCCCAGACGCCGGGGGATATGCTGCTGAGCCGGTTGGCAAAGCACGCTCACTGATCCGGACGCCGCTAACGACCGTGCTTGCAGTCTTGACAGACATGCCCGGGGCTAGAACAGTCAGTCAATGGACCAACTACTGCTTCAGAAAATCTCCCCAGTGCGTGCCTGCAGCTGATGGGTAACATCATGCTTTGTCACAAGGTGTCTGTGACTGGGTCTATATTGCTTGTTCTAACAAGGCCCATCTTTGTGTTACTTTTTTTTGATTCATTTAACCCAGGCCCATCTAACAGCTTGCCCCACCCTAGTTATTACGTCATAAAAATGCATTTGCATCCTACTCAAAATATAGAAAACGTAATTAGATATTCACGTAATATATTTATTTAACCAGCAACTAGTCTTACGTACGTGAAGTGGGTTTTGTTTTCCGAAAATAACATCATTATTGGATTGACACTGAAATACTTTTCAGACTAGGAGGAACAGCCGCCAAAGACTAGTTCTATTTGGAGAGTGTGTCATGTTAGACCGCACCCCTGGAAAGTTCAGGAACTGCAAAGTTCTTGCATGTATATGTATGTGTGACAAGTTTTCAACGGAGCAGACAGGACGAGGCTGGTTGAAAACGGCGTGGACGTGTGTACAACTTGAGGCATCATGATAGTTTGGTAGATTGCATATGAACACACAAATACCGGATTTGGTTGGGAGGTACCTGTCATTCTCGCACAAAAGAGACGAATTCTGATAGCATGATGGTAGGTAACAATAGTACAAGTCACAAAAATAGAGTGGCTATTGTTCAGAGTTCACTCACAACTACGGTATACTGGGCCTGAATGGTTCATCTTATCGATATCGAAACTGACAAAGGAAAGGGCCACAATGATGCACATCGTGCTGTATATGGAAGAATAGGAGCAACCACAATGCTTTCAACTGACGGGAAAATGCATTACTGCACAAAAAGGATCTGTAAATTTCCTGTGTTCGTATGGCATGTTTCTGGCAAATCAAAGCAGGGTGATGCAGCCCTTCAAAAAAAAAGGCAGGGTGATTCAGTAAATCAGAGACGGCAAAATTAAACGTGGCTTCTGTCTTCTGAATATAGCATATGGCTAGCTCATGCGGCGCACATGTTTATATAGTTGGAAAGAGAGTTGTGTGGTCGCTACAAGTCACACAACTGACACCAGGGTTTTAGGCCCCGTTTGGTTGGGCGTCGGCACCGAGCGTTCGCGTTTCGAACGCGCCAGCCGAACCAAACACGCGACATTCCTGACGAGATTATCCCACCGCAGCCGCGTTTGCGCATTATCCTTTTGCAGCAGGCCATGAATAGCTTCTCCGCGTTCCGACCGACTGACGCAGGAAACCCACCACTTCCCTCCGCTTCGATCTACCCCTGTCTCCCCTCTTGCGGCCAGCCGAGCGCCGCTCCCCCTCGCCGGCGGCCACCCAGGCAGCCGCAATCTCGCCCTCCCCGGCGTGGAGGACGAGAAGCGCTGTCGATACGATTCATGTGAGCGCCCGAGAGCCGCCGTGCCGCTGTCAAGCGCCGAGCTCCTGCTGCTGGTGGTGCTCCTGGCAGGTACGCCTCCTTCCTCCCCTCCGATCCGAGAACGTCGCGAAATGCCAACCCGTGTGAGGGCCCCATTCCCCTTTCTTCTCCCTCACTGCAGATTTCTTCTTCCTCCGGCCACCATTAACAAACCTCGAGCAGCTCACCGTCGCTGGCCATATCCGCTCGATTTCCTCCATGAATTTCAAATCCCCCGCACTTGAGGCTCACTCACCTCCATAGCTCCCTCCCCAACCCCTCCTACACGAGCTCCGACCACCGCCTCGCCTGGAATCGAGGATTCCCCGGCCGCGCGCCGCCCCTACGCGGCCCTGCACCGCTCTGCTGGGAGCCCCGGCTCCTCCCGGGCACGCTGGAACTCTGGGCTTGGGGCCTGGGGTCCTAGCTGCTGCAGCAGCCGGGCATTGGTGGCCGCAAAGAAACTTTGAATTTCCTTTGCCTACAAAGATATTGGTGGCCGCAGCCCTCTCCTCTAATTGGTTCCACGAGCATACAAGCTGTGGTGCTCATGACTAAATCTGTGGGAGAAGGGAAGCATCGGAAATCCGGATGGTTTACCGTTGCCACCCAAAAGCCTCTCCAGAAGGAGCGATCCACAGGTGATCTCTCCCCTAGCTGGACTGCGATGAATGGCTGGATACTGTAGCTGTTTGTTTTGATGCACCTGGTTTCTCAAGTGATCTCATATTCCCCTCATTTCGAACGTAGGAATTTTTACAGGAGTTTTACATTGAATTTCTTATAATATCCGAGAGTATATTTTCATAACTAGGCTGCAATGGTACATCCCTGATTATGTCAGTCTAGACGCAAAGTATTTTTGAAGTAGAATATTAGAAAAAAATGTTTCTTCTATGCTCACAAAGTCACACGTACTTAGCATTTTGATCGTAATCCAGTCAAATCTAAACTTTGTGTCAATTGCTTTCAAAAGTTTAGTTTTAGAAGCAAAAATAAAACATGTAGGTATATTTTGTCTTCAAAATTACTTTCAGTCCAATACATCTATTAGAAATCTTAACAACTCCCTCAATCGTATGAAACATCAACTAAAATTGACAGGGTGGAAAAATCTTAACAACTCCAGTTTTGTTAGTTTTTTTTAGATCAAGATCTCCAGAGGAAAAATGTTCATGCATGTGTAATTTTCTTTTTGCCCCTCCTAGAATTTAGTTTGTGATTAAGCATGTTTAATTAGTTTCTTCAGATCTGTTACTCCAAAAATCATGAAATTTATGCAGTAGCTTACTTGTTGCATGTGTAGTTCACTAAAAAAATCTCGTGTCCAGAAGCTGTGCACATAATTGTAGATCTTTATTTCTTCGGTTTGTCTTGCTATGGCTAAAATAAATAGTTTCTGTTATTAAAAATTGCTGGTAAATTTTTTATGTTGATTGCTAAGAAATACTTTTCTGCATATGTAAATTGTGTGTGGTAAATGTGTGACTTTCTTGTTGAAGTTAAATATCAGTTATATGCTATGTTTTTATCACTACAAATTCATACAAACCATAGAGAATTTAATATAAATATTTATGGATTAGAAATATGCTTTTGCATTGATTAGTTGATATGTGTATCTTCAATAATTTTAGTTCATTGTGTTGGTTACGCACACCACTTTTTCTACACACCTCTTTTCCTTGTATGAGCAACATTTCATAGACCTTTTCTTCTTAACTACATTCATCTTCACTGCAGGCATTAATCAAACTGGGTTTCTCATTGGATTCACCTGCTTTCTACACAGTTTGTGAGGTAATTCCTATTCAGTTCTACTGTCAAGTTGCCCCATGATTACTCAAGTTTTGCTTTAAATAGTGCATCTTAAGCCTCTTTAATTTACAGTCTTGGTAAGAGGAGTTATTTATCCAACTTTGTGTTGCTGCATACATCGTTTGCTTGTGGATGAAAAACAGCAGTTGTGTTCCTCAAATTAGTGATGGGTGAAAAGGCGGTGTGGGATAACCCCACTTTGAAGCACTTCATTGACATTTGCAAGGAGAAACTTAGTCTTGGGAATAGACCAAATGGCTGTTTTACTAGAACTGGTTGGAAGAACCTTGAGGATAAGCTTTTTGCAAGAACCGGGTTGAAACTAGTGAGGTCACAATTGAAGAATAAATTAGATAACATGAAAAAAGATTACACCGTGTTCATGAAACTGAAAAACGCTGCCACTGGACTTGGATGGGATGATGCGAATCAAACTATTGATTGTTCTAACACGTGGTGGGATGAACATCTTGCGGTGAGTTAAGTTTTGTTTTTTTCAAGGAAATTCTATTTGTCTTTATTATATTTTATTTCTGACCTTGCTAAATTTATTTTACAGCGATGCAACAACCCAGAGAGAGGTATCAAGTGCGTCCATATCAAGTTTCGAAAGCGGGGGCCGAAGTAACTTGATGATTTACATCTGCTGTTTGAGAAGGTGCATGTCACTGGTGCTTCCGCATCATATCCGGGAGATATTTCTTCAAGTGACTCAAGTGATGAGGACACAATGGTAGATTACTCCCAATGAGAAACCAAAACCAGCAGGAAAGAAGCGCAAACAATTGTCTAGTCCGATTGAAGAGGAGGAGGAGAAGAGTCCATTTTTTGGATGCACAAGAACACATACATGAGGATTGAAAGTGCAGCTGATAAAATTGGATCAAGTCTTGAAGCATCATCAGCTCCTCCACAATCCAACCCTGTTCCAACTATTGCACAAGCTATGAGAATGGTGAAGGATTGTGGGATTCAAGAAAAAACTGCTTTGATGCACATAGCTACCTTATTAATCATGAAGCCTGAATTTACAGAGATACTTGGTGCGCTTGAAACAAATGAAGGAAGGTTTGATTTGATTGAGAGGGAGCACAAGATGAAGAAGGCCACATAGATCAATTTCTTTTGTGTTTCAACCATTTATTTGCTTACGTTCTTGTATGTTGGAATAATTATCGTGTATGTTGGAACCAGTTTTGTTTTCTACGTTGGAACCAGTTTTGTTTTTTGTTTTGTATGTTCGAACCAATTACCTTGTATGTTGAAAGCGTTATTTCTATATTTGTTGAACAATTTACTTTGTTTATGTATATGGATGCGAATATGGAAGAGCTGGCTAGAAAAGGGCAGCAGTCTCTTTTTTCACTAAATGAGTTATCTCAACATCGTACTCTTCTTGGAAATCTGGATGCTCTTTACAATGAGCGATATGCTAACAAAGCTGAATAGAGCAAAAGAAGATCCAGAATATGGTTATAATTGGGTCATGAAGTGCTTCAAGCGTCCAAGACAGTTTTACAAGATGTTTCGGATGAGTACAGAGATTTTTATGTCTCTTCATGATTTATTAGTGTCTTCGTACGGTTTGATATCTTCTAGAAATGTTACATCAATAGAATCATTAGCAATATTGTTATGGACTTGCAGTTTCTACGTTCTCAGCATGAGCAGGGATTCCTTGTATGCAAACACGTACCCGGTACTCCAGCTTACTCGCTGAGATGGAGAGAGGAGAGAGCCCGTCGGGAACCCCGCGCTCACGGGCCACCACGTCACCCACGCCGGCCGATGACCAATCGGCGGCACCACCACCACTGAAAGCACCAGCCGGTGACCCACCGACGGTGAACCTGTCCCAGGAGGGGTCTGTGGAGGAAGCGCTGGATCTCCATTACTGCTCCGCTTCGGCGGTGCATTGAAGACGGCCGGAAACTCGGACGCGGTTCCCCGGCAAGGAGTAAAGGAGGCCTGGGTGCAGGGCAGCAGTTGCGTTCGGTCGTTGTCAAGCCGTCTGCTCATCGAGTATCCTACAAGGAAGCACTCGTCGGCGTCAGGACTTTCAAGCCACGATTCAATGCTGCTATGGAGAAGATAGGTGAGGCAGGCTGGAGTGAGGAGAGAAGAAAGCAGAGATTAGGCAGGGCTACGGTATGGGCTTGTCCAGGAGCTAGGCCGGTGCGGAGCATTCATGACCGGCTTTGGAGGAGGGTGAGCGTCAAGGAGCGCTTGGGTCCTCATTCTCCACAAGCTGGTAGTCTGCTTCAGCTCCTCAGAGCGAGAGCTGAGAACCGTTGCTACAACTGCTTCGCAAGAGACCATCGCATTGCACAGTGCAGGGATCCTCCCAAGTGTGTGTTGTGCTCTAAATCGGGCCACAAAGCTCGTTACTGCAGAGCTCCACACCGGCCTGCTGGTTCGGGGGAAGAGCGTCGAGCTAGAGTGCTGGACCGAGGGGAAGGGAGACATCAGCTGGAGGCAGTGCCGGAGGCGGAGAAGAAGATGGAGTTCATCCCTGGCGAGCCAGAGCGACGCCCGGCGAAGGTGACTGCTTGCGCTGGGCGCACGGTCGCCATAAGGGATGCGGAGCGCGAGGTGCAGCTGCACTCCCAGGTCGAGGTGCGACACCCAGCTGCACTCCCAGGAGCTGGACGCTCGGGTGCGACTCACCTGTGAGCAGGTGCGCCGGGATGTTCTACGGCAACTCCGCGTCCCGGAGCACCTGTTGTTCGTCACCAAGATGAAGGAAGCCACGTTTCTTCTCCTATTTGAGCGCCTAGAGCTGCGTAATGCGGCGCTGGGCCGGGGGCTTCTGACTGATGGGGTGCCCAAGGCTGCACCTCATGCCGATGGGATTATCTACAGGAAGTTATGCAACAAATGGGCTTTGGTTCAAGGTGGAGATCATAGGTGACAACTTTGTTGGGCACAACAACATCCTCAATACTTTTGAATGGAATGAGGGGGAAATGGTTCAAACACAGAACTGGCTTGAGGCAAGGAGATCCACTATCTCCAATGCTTTTCATACTAGCAATGGAGCCACTTCAGTTGATGCTAAATAGAGCTACTGCAGAGGGTCTAATTTCACCAATTACCAACAGAAATGCAAGGCTGAGGATCAGTTTGTATGCAGATGCTGCTGCAATGTTCCTCAATCCAATCAGTGAGGAGGTTCAGGTGGTAGAAAATATTTTGAGAGCTTTTGGCTGTGCTTCAGGATTGATCACAAACACTGAGAAAAGTGCAGTTTATCCAGTTTGTTGTGATGGATTAGATCTACACCATGTCATGGAAGCTTTCCAATGCCAGGTGAAGGAGTTCCCTTGTACTTATCTGGGACTCCCTCTTCATGTCAGACAGCTAAGAAGGGTGGACATTCAACCGCTCATTGACAAAGTGGGAGCAAAATTGACAACATGGAAATGGAAGTCGCTGAATAAAGCAGGAAGGCTGAGGCTCATCAACTCGGTCCTCACCTCTGTTCCCACATACTTCATGACGGTGTTCAGGTTGCAAAAGTGGGCAATCAAGAAGATTGATAAACTGAGAAGGAACTTCTTATGGAAAGGCATGGCCGAGGCAAATGGAGGACATTTCCTAGTGCAGTAGAGCAAGGCAATGAGACCAAAACAGTTTGGAGGGCTAGGAATATTGGACTTGGACCTTTTCAGCCGAGCTTTGCGCTCGAGGTGGTTATGGTTCCAATGGACATCACCTGACAGACCTTGGGTAGGTATTGAACCGCCGGTTAATGCAGTAGATAAGCAGTTATTCAGAGTAAGCACAATAGTAACAGTGGGAGATGGAACCAAGGCTAGCTTCTGGCAATCCTCTTGGATGAATGAGCAAGCACCTATGGATGTTTTCCCAGACTTGTTTCGAGTAGAGCATGGAGGAAGAACAAATCAGTAAGAGAGGAAATACACTAGCAAAATTGGACGAGGGGACTCTGGAGGATGCAGACAGTGGAAGAAATGGCGAGCTTTGTGCAGCTGTGGGACTTTGTGCAATCTGTGCAACTTACTGACCAACCTGACAGTATTGTGTGGAGATGGACAGCGGATGGGACATACTCGGCCAAGTCTGCATATAATGCACAGTTCATAGGATCTTATAGTTTTTTCAGAGGGGACAGCATTTGGAAAGCGGAAGCGGAAGGAAAACACAAGTTTTTCGCATGGTTACTCGTGCAAAGTAAGATACTAGCAGCGGATAAGATCTTGGCCCGGCAATGGCCCTGCAACCCAATCTGTCCGCTGTGTAACCACGAGCAGGAAACGGCATCGCACCTTATACTGCAGTCAGTTTGCCCAGCAGGTTTGGGGCAGAATGCTCAGCTGGACACAGAGCTTAGTTAACACACCACAGCCAAGCATGCAGATCTTGGACTGATGGGAGAGAGAACTTGCAAAGCTGCCTAAGAAGACAAGAAAAATGAAGGCTGCGATGGTGATCTACACGGCTTGGAATATATAAGGAGAGGAATCGCCGGGTGTTCAACCAACAGGTGGATTCACCAGTGGAGGTCATGCAGGAGATCAAGAGGGAGATCAATGATAGGAAGTTGGCCTGTGGTGACCCCGAGTTATCTTTTGTTTCTAAAGTTTAGACACTGCTTTTATTCTCTAGAGTTCGAGTTGCATTTTGTTTATGTAATATCTCTATTATAAGAACTTGGAACTTCTTCTTCTCTCTTAAATGACATAGCAGTGCTCCAGCAAGGTTTTAAAAAAAAAATCTCGTATCCGTGCCTTGCATCTAGACACCATCAATAGAACGTATTTCGGAACACAAGAACACACAACGAACCTGCTGCAGCTGCCCGTTGCCGCGAGGTCACTTGCACCACCGCTTTGCGCTGCCGAATATCGAGGGAGTCGAACAAAACCGCCGATTGGGTGGCGTCAAGATGCGCGGATCCACCCCTGATTCGCCAGTGGGCCCGACCAGCGACGCAGGCAGACTTGGTGATGCCGAACCGCCTTGGTGCCCGAGTTGTGGAGGGGGGTTGATAAGGCTGCGGCCACCAGGCAATATCTCCGGGGGACACACTGGGCGGCGGGTGACGGCGGCGGCGAGTTGGGAGCGCCCCACGGTGAGGGATCCAGCCCCGATGCGCTGGTAGAACCGGCCGGCGATGTAGGCGGACGTGGTGATGGCAGATGCAGAGTGTGTTTCGGCAGCGGCGGCCGGATGGCAATGTCTCCGGCGGATCCACCGAGGCACCTGACGCAATGGTGGTTGGGGGTGTAGGGAGCTTCTGTTTTCCTTCTCGGGTGAGCAAAATTTGTGGTGCAATTTCCGAGGGTTTCAAGCAATCCCGGGTCCCTATCCACAACTAGTAGTCGTTGGCAGATTTTTTAAGACCGTAAAAATACTATTGTTTTTTTATATATGTGTTAATTGAGAATTACGACCTCGTGTATCTCTGCTTTGTCTGTAAAAATTTGGCCATCTAATTACATACTTGGATGTGAATTTTTACTACGGCCCTGGTGCATTCCTCTCGTTTGCAGGGTTATACGCATTTACTGCAATAGTTAGATTTTAGGTCATACCATGTACTGAAATAAACGTGGACAGTAAAAGGTGGTCTGCCTTTTTACTTATTATTTAGTTTGCATACCGCGTCATTACGGTATTTGCATTAATTATAGTGCTGCGGGAGGGATAATAATTAGAGGTTGCGGTGGGTTATAATTTCAGCTTGCCGAAGTTGTGGGCAGCGCCGCCGGTTTGTTGAATAATAATCAATATACCGTGAGTGGAATAGTGTGTGTATATATATATATATTCACAGATTGGAGCTGCGACGAGCAAGCTGAAATATCGGGTACGTGTTTGCATTGAGGGAATTCCAACGCATGCTGCCCAAGTGGAGACAATTGCCAAGCTTTTTCCTCCTACTTTTGTTGAGAACATCGACACTGAGACACCCACTGAGAATGAGAAAGCTCGTGTGTGTGCCTGGGTCTGGACTCCGGATCCGGATGGGTTTGCAAAGGAAGGCGTGCTTAGGCTTGAGGAACCCATCGAGTTCACTGAAGAATTCCACAATGATTTCTTCACCCGTGTTGGGAACATGGAGCTACCTGCGCTTAGAAATGAGGCAGCAGCAATGTTAGATTGCAAGGTCATCATTCACATCGACTGTGTTTTTTACTACACTAATCAGCGCAGCCATCCTGGAAGAGCTACGTGTGCGCGACTAGTGGCATTCCTGATGACTCCATTGATGAAGATTGGCCAGTTAAGCATACTTTCTCTTGGCATCTTGGTGTTCTGGATGGCCAGCCTGAACTCGGCGCGTCTCTGTTCATGATCGCCTGGGGGAGCGTCGCCGGGATTGCTCGCCGCCGGGTGGTGGGAGCGGAAGGGGCTCACAGATGCAGTTCCCACCAGCATCCTGGCATGACATTGCCAGAGGAAGGGGAGATGCAGCTGGTAGCAGCAGGCAAGGAAGCTATGGTTCCCAGCAGGGTGGTGGCTACCGGCGATGGGATGCCAGCGAGGTTGGAGGAGCCATAGCTGAGGTCGCCGGAGTTGTTGTTGAGGGTGGTGGCGGTAACCACAGCGGAAGGGCAGTGGTGCCGAAAGCAGTGCAGCAGACAGTTGTACCGGAGAAGACCCTGCTCGAGACCGATCCGGTGGTGTCAGAGCCCTCTTTCCCTTCTGATGAAACTAATGATAACGAGGTGAACCAGTGGGACCCGATGCAAGAAGAGGCAGCGCTACAGCAAGCCAATGGGGGACTTCTGCGAGATGTGCAGGTCACGGCTGACGTCCAGGGGCACAGTGCATCTTTTGACCCAGAGGAGCAGGGCAAGACCTTGGAGGAACAGCATGTCAACCTGATAGATGAGTGGGTTCAATTTTTTACGAGGTTTTTTTAACAAAGGGCTTAAAAAAATAAAATTCGAAAAAGAGGTGCCGGTTGGGAAAAATTGAAAAAATGGGTACCTCCCGCCCGTTTATCGGGCGGAAGACGTGGGGCCGGAGAACTCCCGCCCTAAAAATAATTCCAGGCCCCTCCTGAGGATCTTTTCGTGAATAAAAAAGTTTCTTATTCGCGAAGAGATCCTGAGGCAGGCATCCCACCCGGCCAGTGGGCGGGAGGTGCCCCTGCTTATCTTTTTTGTTATTTATTGTTGGAATTTATGTTTTATAAACTATTTGAAATTCAGACTTTTTTCAAATACAATATTTATTCGCCATACTCTTTTGTATACATATAAAATTTTAATTCAATTTTACGAAGAAAATTACTGTATCTAAAACTCGTATGAAGATGGTTAAACGATAACGTTTTGCAATGTAGAATCCAAATATTACGATAGTACGATACATCAACCAATTAAAAAGAAAATAGTATCATACAAAAACAGTTTAAATATAAAAAGTCCACCGAATCAGGAGTATCTACCCCGCCTGTCCCGGACCTCGCGCTCTCTTCGTCCTCCCCCTAGTCCTAGTCCGTCGGCGTATGTGGTCCTCCGAGTACGTAAATGCATCTGGAGCACGGTGAGGACGAGGCGGAGGAGGTGCAGGCGTGAACGGGTCATCCTGGGACTGTGCACCTGGAGCGTCATACGTCTGGGAGGGACCAATGATGTCAGGCCTGGCGCCGCCGCCCACCAACTCCGACCAAGTGGAGCCGCCCTCCCAGTCGTCCCAATCCGGCACACCGAATCGACCACCGTGTGCAGAAGCTCCCATCGACCATGCATGCTGAGTATAGCCCTGAGAGTACGAAGCAACTGGCGTCGAACCCGACGAGAGAGATGTTCCTGGAGCATAGGCGCCAAACGTCTGAGGCTCCATTCTTGCAGGAGGAGGTCCCATTGCCGTCGAGTGCATGACTATAAAAACAAACGAAATTAGTCGTGTAAATCAAAGTTGATCGAAATGGCAATTATAAAGGACTTACAGCTGGAACTAGCGGCAGTACCGCTGGACGCTGCGTGTGGTGCTGCAGAGGTCGACGGGCCAGCTGTGTACACGTGGGTGGACGCATGAAACGAACTGGAGGTCCCCACGTCGTCTCTACCACGACATGTCAGTGCACGTAACGCTCGCGTCAAGTTGTCTTGAATCTTACGAAAGCTGTTTTTGTACTGTGCGTCCGGTACACGTACTCCACGTTCAAGCAACGTGATCTGAGATGTAGCTTCGACCTCCGCGCAGTTGATCAGATCGATCTGCATACGTAATGGGAAGCAGAGTAATATTGTTATCGATCTTTTATAAAAAAAAGATTTAATAATTCAAGTTGCGAAAGACGTACCGCGCCACGCTGCGCCTGATCACGGTATAAGGGATACGTCTCCGAGATGGTCGGCTGGTGCTGATGCTCCGCGTCATCAATACGTGAAAGAGTGACGTACGGATGCGTGCGAGGGAGGTACCAGTGGAGGTATGCGCCGTAAGACGCCTCCGTGTGTGGCTGCGGCTCGTCCCATACATCGTCACGTGCGTCTAGCCACCCTCCTACGTACTCCTACAGCTTGACCACCCAGTTGACCTCGTTGTCACGATATCCCCTGCGCGAATATCTGTTGCAAACATTTGAAAGACAATATTATATTATGATAACGATTATATAATTAATACAAAACGAGTTATCACAAACTTACTCGTGCACGTTGCGCGGCACGGCCTGGAACGCTCGAGGTAGGAGAGGAAAGTGTTGTCGTCGCCCGAACTGCCTCATCACTTGCTCGACGCAGTACGGCTCGACGATAATATCGAACACTAGGTTCGCCTTTGTGAGCCAGTACGCCTCACCACGCGTGCAGAGGGAGGACAACCCGTGCGGCGCACGTGTCTGGATAGCCGCAGCGGTGTACGGGGTCCAGATGACATCCTGTGGCCGCATCCGATCAAATTCGGACACGAATTGCGGGTATGCTTTTCGGACCTGCCGATGTGCCCAGCTCATCTGCAAAATTACACAACTGCATCGTTACTTTGCATATACAGAAACGTACAATAGTAAATTAAAGAGCTTACCCGTCGATCGGTCCAAAGCGAACCCATGTGGGGCTATCCTCGTGCCACATTGAAAGGATCGATGGACCAAGAGGGTGGGTGAATTGGGCCTTTTTCAATTTCTAAAACAAGGTAAAGCAAACTTAACCTATGCAAAGCTAGAAAGGCACCAATTCACCAACCGGGTAACTAAGCTACCTACACAAGCTAGGAGAGATAAAAGAGAGGTAAAGCCTAGCAAGGTAGAGCAAAGTAATGATCCCTAAGTCAAGCACATGAATAAATTGCATGAAAGAAAATGCTTGAATAAAGAAAGTGAACAAGAGACAACCGGATTTTTTTCCCGTGGTATCGATGTGTTGGCACACACCCCTAATCCACGTTGTGACACTCACAAAGAGTTTTGTCACCTCCCAAGTCACCAAGACGAGGGCGCTCACTAAGAGTCTCCGTTCACCATCCCGGTGTGGTGGAGATCAAACCACGTACAATCTTCTTCTCCGGGCTCCCACGATTTTTGGCAAGCTCCGAGAGAAACACCTCGATCACCAAGATCGCATAGGTGATGCCAATCACCAAGAGTAACAAGCTAAGGCCTTCACTTGAGCAGGAACCGATCACCAAGAACGGATGCACACAAGCTTCTCTCTACTCAAGTCCTTAATCTTGCTTCTTGAATGATTGAATGAACAAGTATGTGAAATGATGAAGCTCAAGGTGGCTCTTGACTATATTATGAGTGTTTGGATGTTGCCTGGTGTCAAGAGTAGCAAAATAACCCATTGGAGGGGTATATACAGGCAGCTCACACGAATAGAGCCGTTGGAGAAAAAGCTGCCAGAAAACTGCGTAGCGCCGGTTAATCCGACGTACCTCCAATAGTCATCGTCGGTTTAACCGGTGAATGTAAGCTGCCCCTTTTGAAAACTAGCCGTTACAACTCGGGCAAATTAACCGACTTATCATCGGCTTAACCGGTGAGTGTAGTTGTCCACTGATCAACTGAAAAACCAAGTCTCTGGACAACTGCACCGACGTTAAATTCAAACATCGTCGGTTAATCCGGTGTATTGACTTGTCCAGACTTCTGCTGACACCGTTTGACCGACGTGTGGAATATTTAGATCGTCGGTTAAACCGGTGTTAAGGACTCTTCCCGATCTTGCCTTTTCTGATTTGAGTCTTGAATGAAATCCAAATATTCTTGAGATATGAGTTGAGAACCACTTATTTGAACTTCTAGAAACCTGAGTGACCATTGTGTGCATCCATTTTCAAATGTCCATGTCCATGCTCATGTTACTTAGCCTAAAACCCCTCTTAATAGTGCGATCACTACAAAACTATAAAACCTATACTAACCTAAGTGTCCTTCTCAACCTTATGACACTTAGAACTAGAAAGATCCTTAGTCTTGACATATTATTGAGTTGAATGCCGAGATCGCCTTTTTGAATAACGAAAATTAGGGGCCTGTTTTGACATATGACCAAATGAGCGATAATGATCTATGAAGCTGCACAAACTCATTAGTCACAATAATGGTTGTCATTAATCACCAAAACATACCTTGAGGGCCTAGATGCTTACAATCTCCCCCTTTTTGGTGATTGATGACAACATAAACATAAATAACGAGAGAGCGAGAATAGATAATGGCAAGAATAAACACAAGCAAACTCGGAGAGAGAGAACCAAAGAACTCAACGGTTCAAACGAAATCCATAGATATGTCTCAAAACACAGCATACTCAAACGACAAATGTACATATCCATGAACTAACACCAAATGTGATACAATATAAAACATCAAAGTCCTGATCACGAGCTCTCTCTAACTCTACCCTCCCCTTGACTCTCACTCCCTCTCCCCCTTTGTCATAAAAGCACAAAAAAGGAGCGGGCTACTGATCCGGCTGACGTGGTACGGCAAGAAAGCAGTCCGGGTCATCGTCGTCGTCGTCGGACGGTGGATCCTCAGTGACGGACGGGAGCTGCTGGTCAGAACTGCCTGCTGGAGCTGAGCTGACTGGAGGTGTAGCTATCGTCGAGGCTCTCGTGCTGGCACTGCCTGGAAGAGGGTCCGTAGAAGTAGTAACCGGCTCAGCAGAAGATGTGTCAACATCTGAAGTAGTAAGTGCTGAAGCTGCCGACTGTGTCGACTACTGAAGTAAGGAACCCTCTCCACCTCCCCCTGAATGTAGTGGTTGTGGTACGACTAGGAGGGCGACTGTCTGCACGGCTGAAGGAGACTCCTGGAAGAGTGAATTCGCTGGCAGTGGAGAGAAGAAAGGACGACCCGCAGACCCAAGTAGTGCTGACATCGAGAACATGGTCTCCGGGGTCGCTGAGGTAGCAGGAGCAGTAGAGGCTGGAGCTGGTGTAACAGCAAGTGGAGGTGCTCCAACACCCTGAAGGCCTGGCTGACCTGGCTGCTGCGGGGCGAGTCCGGTGTGAGAGTAAAGCTGTGAGATCATCCCGAACATCGCCATCATACCCTACTGCATCTGCTGGAACTGAGTGTCTGTCCTCTGAGAAACTCTATCAATAAGCCTGACAAAACGCTCCTCTGTCGCAGCCCGCTCTCGGGCGGCCTCTCTCGCTGCACGAGTCCGCTTGCGAGCGGGCTCCTCGACCACAATCTCCTTCCCCTTTCTTTTCTCACGGCCCATCACGACACTGGGAGAGGCAAGAACGCGGCAGCGCGGTGGCGTGCGGGCGGCGCAGCAGTGACGCGTAGGCGGCGTAGGAGTGTGCGGGTGGCGCTGCTGCAGTGCAATGCGGCGGCGTGTACAGGCGAAAAGGCGGCGGTGGCGCAGAAAGCGATGCAGAAGGTACGCGGGCGGCGGCGCGACAAGCGGCGCAGGAAATGCGCGGGCGGCGGCGCGACGGCCGGTGCAAGGCGCGCGGGCGGCGAGGGCGGAAGCGCACAAGTCGGCGGCGAGGTGGCGTGTGGGAAGCAGAAGGTGGAAAGACGGAGAAAACGAGCGGCGGCGCGAGGACAAGAAAGATATATGACATGTGGCCCCCGTGGATTTTCTTATCGCCGGTTGATCCGACGCTTAGGGTTCAAACGTCGGTTGATTGCGTCGGTGTAGTTTACCAGGGACACTGCCAAAACTGCATCTGTACGCCGGTTGAACCGATGATACGATATATGAACGCGCCGGTTGAACGACACAAACAACAGTTGATTTTCAGGTCAGATCTGTGATATGTTCACCGGTTGATCCGATGCTCCATAATTTGTATACACCGGTTGAAAGCCTGGATTATCTGAGCTGAAGCTGAAACTTAGTAACGCCGGTTAAACCGATGGGTTAAGATCCATTGAGCATCGGTTTAACCGGTGAAGCCAAAAACCCTCTCCCAGCTCACTCTTCTATGCTAAGTCCAATGAACTTATAAAATTCAAATAAACTCAAGCTAATGGACTTGCATAGGCGACTTTACCCCTCAAAGCAAATAGGATAGCTCACTAGCTTAAATAATTTTTCTTTTCAAACACAAGAAAAAAAACGCAAGAGAGACAAAGCGCCAAATTAAAATGTATGAGCCATGCCATAGGAATATTGAAGGAGGAAAGCTTCAAACTCACCATGACATTGCTCACTAGGCAATAACGCACCTAACACTTTACTCTTTTCACTTCTCATGAATTAAGATCTTGCACGTAAAACAAGTCTCATTTTCATCAAGTGATCTCCTTTGTGACGTTTACGCATGCAATGATAATGCAAACTACAATCACATGCGAAAGAAAGGTAAACATGAAGTGCACAACTATATGACAAGAAATGCATAGTGAGAATTTAAATTCTACTTGTCAAGTTTGATCCCACGGAAAGCTTCTTCATGATGAGCCTTTCTACAAGCCTAGAGCAAAACAAGTGGACCACCACCTCTAGCTAAACCCTTGCTCATCACTATCTTACCATGGTTAGACAAGAGTCCTATATGTATGCATTTTTTTTATGACATGGCAACTTACATGACGTTTGCAGCATCTAACACATTAAGCTCATTTCTTAGCCTAACAAAGGTACTCTCGTCTAAAGGTTTTGTGAAAATATCCGCCAATTGCTCCTCGGATCTCACACCTTGAAGGGAAATGTCCACCTTGGCTTCGTGATCACGTAAGAAGTGATGGCGAATATCAATGTGCTTTGTGCGAGAGTGTTGAACCGGATTCTTGGCAATTTTTACGGCACTTTCATTGTCACAAAGGAGTGGTATTCTTCCTAGTTTCACACCAAAGTCTAAAAGGGTTTGCTTCATATATAGAATTTGGGCACAACATGCACCGGCTGCTATATATTCCGCTTCCGCGGTGGACAAAGCCACGGAATTTTGCTTCTTACTCGACCAAGAAACTAGAGAACGCCCAAGAAAGTGGCAACCCCCGGAGGTACTCTTGTGATCCACACGGCTTCCGGCAAAATCCGAATCCGAGTATCCCAAGAGATCTAAGCTAGCGCCTTTGGGGTACCACAAGCCTATGCTAGGAGTGTACTTGAGATACCGAAGGATCCTATTCACTACCGAGAGATGTGATTCCTTTGGGTTAGCTTAAAAGCGGGCACACAAGCACACACTAAACATTATATCGGGCCTAGATGCGGTAAGGTAAAGCAAAGACCCTATCATAGAACGATAGAGGGATTGATCAACCGGTTCACCGTCCACATCCAAGTCGAGATGCCCATTGGTTGCCATGGGTGTCTTGATTGGCTTGCACTCATCCATCTTAAACTTCTTCAAGATATCTTTAGTATACTTTTCTTGATAGATGAATGTCCCTTTCTTCATTTGTTTGACTTGAAAACCAAGGAAGAAGGTCAATTCGCCAATCATGGACATCTCAAATTCTCTAGACATCATGGTAGCAAACTCATTGCTTAGTAAATCATTAGTTGAGACAAAGATAATATCGTCAACATAAATTTGACAAATGAAAAGATCCCCGTTGACGTCTCTTGTGAACAAAGTGGTGTCCACCCTCCCGATCTTGAAGCCTTGCATGATTAGGAAATCACGAAGCCTCTCATACCAAGCCCTTGGAGCTTGTTTGAGCCCATAGAGTGCCTTATGCAACCTATAAACATGGTTAGGATTCCTCGGATCTTCAAACCCGGGAGGTTGCTCAACATTAACAATTTCGTTAATAAAGCCATTCAAGAATGCACTTTTCACATCCATTTGATATAACTTAATGTTATAATGTGAAGAGTAAGCAAGAAGGATACGGATAGCTTCAAGTCTTGCGACCGGAGCAAAAGTTTCACCAAAATCCAAACCTTCGACTTGAGAAAATCCTTTTGCCACAAGTCTTGCTTTGTTGCGTACCACCACCCCATGTTCATCTTGCTTGTTTCGAAAGACCCACTTTGTGACGATGATGTTTTTGTCTTTCGAAGGAGCTTCGAGGACCCAAACTTCATTGCGGGTGAAATTGTTCAATTCTTCTTGCATGGCCATCACCCAATCCGAGTCCTCAAGCGCTTCCTCTATGCTAGTGGGTTCAATACAAGAAACAAACGAGTGATGTTCGCAAAATGAAGCATGCTTAGATCGAGTTCTTACTCGTTTGGAAGGACTACCAATGATTTGACCAATTGGATGATCCTTGGAGATGCGACCATGCTTCACTAGCGGTACTTGCGTTGATGCTTGTTGGGGTGGATCATGGGTGACTTGTGCTTGTGGTGCAACATTTTGCTCTTCTTGTTCTTGGACTTGGGGTGTTGGTGTTGACACATTTTTTGGAGGTAGTGGATCAACTTTTTCTTGACCTTCATCCACTTGGGGTGCCGTGGAGGTGCTTGGTGTAGATGAGGAAGGTCCTCCCCCTTGATCATTGTCTTCATGCACCTCTTCCGGCTTGATATCCCCAATGGACATATTCTTCAAGGCTTCTTCAATCTCTTCATCCCCTACTTTTTCATAGCCAACAACCTCCTCTTGGGAGCCATTAGATTCATCAAACTCCACATCACATGTTTCTTCAACTAACCCGGAGGTTTGATTGAATACTCTATATGCTTTGGAGTTTGATGCATAACCAAGAAAGAAACCTTCATCACATCTACTCTCAAACTTACCGAGCCTTTTCTTCTTATAGATGAAGCATTTGCAACCAAAGACTCGAAAGTATGATATATTTGGTTTCCTTCTGCTGATGAGCTCATATGGAGTTTTCTTGAGGAGTCGGTGAGGATACACTCGGTTGGATACATGACACGCCGTGTTGATTGCTTCCGCCCAAAACTTCTCGGACGTGCCATAATCATCCAACATTGCTCTTGCAAGGGTGATGAGTGTCTTGTTCTTTCTTTCCACCACTCCATTTTGTTGAGGTGTGTAGGTGGCGGAAAACTCATGCTTGACTCCTTCTTCATCGCACCATTCTTCAATCTTCATATTCTTGAACTCGGTGCCGTTGTCACTCCGGATCTTCACAATTGGGGAGTTATAATTCCTTTGAGCTTTTCTTGCAAATGTCTTGAAGATCTCCGGAGTTTCACTCTTATCGCCTAGAAACATGACCCAAGTGTAGCGTGAAAAATCATCAACGATTAATAGGCAATAGAGGTTACCACCAATGCTCTTGTATGAAGTTGGACCAAAGAGATCCATGTGTAGTAGCTCGAGCGGCTTGGAGGTAGACAACATCGTCTTGATGGGATGATGTGTTGCAACTTGCTTCCCGGCTTGACATGCTTTGCATAACTTGTTCTTGTCAAAAGTGACGTCCTTCACGCCGGTGATCATCCCTCTCTTGTGGGCTTTCTTGAGGTTGCTCATGCCAATATGAGCAATTCTTCTATACCAAAGCCACCCAAGAGACGACTTGGTGAAGAGGCATGTCATGGTGCTTGTTTGCTTTGAAGAGAAATCTACTAAATAGATGTTGCCATGCCTAAACCCCGTGAATACCAATGACTTGTCTTTTTCATGAGTCACTACAACACCATTCTTGTCAAAGGCACACGTTAGTCCAAGATCACATAAATGAGCAATAGAAATAAGATTAAAACTAAGTGCTTCTACAAACAAAACATTTGAAATGGATAAATTTTTTGAAATTGCAATTCTACCCAAACCTAAGACTTTCCCCCTTGAGTTATCACCATAGGTGACATGTTCATGATCGCCGGGGTCTTCAAGAGAGGTGAACATGCTATCATTGCCGGTCATGTGTTGAGAGCAACCGCTATCAAGTACCCAATGTTTTCCACCGGCTTTGTAGTTCACCTACACACACGAGAATTCATTTTTGAGTTTTAGGAACCCAAACAAGGTTTGGGCCTTGCACATGTGTGACAAGAGCTTTTGGGACCCAAAGTTGCTTGGGGAGCTTCTTCTTCGACTCCTTATCAATTTTGCCAATGAATTTGGCCTTCACCTTGCCCTTCACTTTACTCAAAAGAAAATGGTTATTTTGGAACATTGATGAGTAATTCTTGGGTAAGTTGGGAAGAGGACTTGATGGTAAAGTGCACTCCCTAGTATGGTGCCCGGTGACTTGGCAATGTTGGCAATATGAACCAACTTTCTTGATGAAGCTTATCTTGATCTCCGGGGAAGGAGTTGTAGCCATGTTTGGCTCCGGAAATGAACCAAGACCTCTCTTACCATAGTCACAGGCATTGTTGAAGAGAATCTACTTGTGGATGTATTCTCCTCTTGAGAGTTTCTCCACACTACTCTTGAGGCTTACCACTTGATCCATCAATTCCTTTTCCCTAGAAGGAGCAATATTGGGCACAACATTAGTGGCATTTGCATAATGAGTAGGTCATCACATGAAGTAGAAGCATTGACCTTATCAACGGTTTTATGAGCAAATTTCTCAAGACTTGGGTCAATAGTTTCATAGGCAAATTCAAGTTCTTGATATTTGTGAGCCAACTCCCTATGCTCTTGTTTGAGCTTTTTGTGACTCTCTTCAACTTGCTTAGCAAGTACAAGTGACTCATTGTGCTTTTTGAGAAAGTCATTGTACTTACCAAGTAAGTCGGAGTGGGCAAGCTCTAACTTGGCATGAGTGCTCTAAAGAATTTTGACTTTGCCCTTTTCCCTCTTGATGACGGATGTATACTCATTGATGAGGTTAGTGAATTCATTTGGATCAAGCTCTTCATCACTATCATCTTCACTATCTACTTCACATAACTTGGTGTTACCTTTTACCATTAGGCACATAGGAGGCGGAGGTAGTGGTGGTTCTTCATTGGTGAGGGCGATGGTGACAATATCTCCTTCATCGCTTGAATCTTCACTTGAAGAGACATCGGTCACCCACTCTTATTTTTCCACCAAGAAACTTTTCTTGGTGTGCCCTTTCTTCTTTGGGAAGAGCTTGGTCTTCTTGTTATCGGTCTTCTTCTTCCCAAATCTCTTGTTTTTGTTCTTCCTTTCCTCTTCTTCATCATCGCTTGAATCATGGCGATGCTTGCTCTTGTTATCCTTGTTTCTTTTATCCGGCTTGGGACAATTTGGACGGATGTGACTTTTTTCTCCATAATTGTAGCAAATCTTGTTCTTGACATCCATTGGCCGGAACATTCCCTTTTTGGAGTCAAAGTTGAAACCCTTTTTATTGATCTTTTCATTCAAGCGTGTGAACTTTCTCATCATGAGAGCAAGTTCTCCATCATCTTCAACATCGGATGAGCTTTCATGATGATCATCCTCTTCATTGCTTGAGCTTGAATCTTGCTTGATCATCTTGAGCTTGCTGGATTTGTTTGTCTTGGTCTTTAGAG
This sequence comes from Panicum hallii, assembly GCF_002211085.1. NCBI lineage: Eukaryota > Viridiplantae > Streptophyta > Magnoliopsida > Poales > Poaceae > Panicum > Panicum hallii. The sequence continues at coordinate 20,379,553 of NC_038046.1, read as the reverse complement.
CAATTGATTTGCTTGAAGTTGGCTCTTCGGACATACCAAGAATGCTCATTTCATGAGCGCGAATTTTCCCCACAAGTTCTCCCACTTCCATTACGTCAAGATCCTCCTTTTGAAGCATAGCATTAATGATGTTATACTTGGGCTTCGGGAGGAGCATGAGAATCTTGCGATTGATGGAGGCACTGTAAATTTTGGATATTTCAAGTACATTAATGTCCTTGACAATGACATTCAAGCGAGAATACATATCATTGCAATTTTCATGAGTTAGCATTTTAAAGGAATCATACTTAGCTCTAAACAAGTGATATTTTTGCTCACGAACTTTATTGGATCCTTCATGAATTTCAATGAGCTCTTTCCAAATATCACTTGCTAAGTCCATGCCATTAACTCTAGCAAAGACTTCCTCACTAATAGCTTCGAAAATTGCATTTCTAGCCTTGGCATTCCATTTTAATTGTTCGGTGGTGGGAGTTCCGGTGAACCCGATCTTAGTTGCCGACCACACTTCGGGGGCAATCGCATCAAGATATGCGGCCATGCGAACTTTCCAATAAGCAAAGTTCTTGCCCTCGAAGTGTGGCGGCGAACCACCCATCTTGGCCATAGCTCTAGGCGGTGAAGCCTAATGATCCAAATGAGCAACTTGGCTCTGATACCAATTGAAAGGATTGATGGACCAAGAGGGGGGGTGAATTGGGTCTTTTTCAATTTCTAAAACAAGGTAAAGCAACCTTAACCTATGCAAAGCTAGAAAGGCACCAATTCACCAACCGGGTAACTAAGCTACCTACACAAGCTAGGAGAGATAAAAGAGAGGTAAAGCCTAACAAGGTAGAGCAAAGTAATGATCCCTAAGTCAAGCACATGAATAAATTGCATGAAAGAAAATGCTTGAATAAAGAAAGTGAACAAGAGACAACCGGATTTTTTTCCCGTGGTATCGATGTGTTGGCACACACCCCTAATCCACGTTGTGACACTCACAAAGAGTTTTGTCACCTCCCAAGTCACCAAGACGAGGGCGCTCACTAAGAGTCTCCGTTCACCATCCCGGTGTGGTGGAGATCAAACCACGTACAATCTTCTTCTCCGGGCTCCCACGATTTTTGGCAAGCTCCGAGAGAAACACCTCGATCACCAAGATCGCATAGGTGATGCCAATCACCAAGAGTAACAAGCTAAGGCCTTCACTTGAGCAGGAACCGATCACCAAGAACGGATGCACACAAGCTTCTCTCTACTCAAGTCCTTAATCTTGCTTCTTGAATGATTGAATGAACAAGTATGTGAAATGATGAAGCTCAAGGTGGCTCTTGACTATATTATGAGTGTTTGGATGTTGCCTGGTGTCAAGAGTAGCAAAATAACCCATTGGAGGGGTATATACAGGCAGCTCACACGAATAGAGCCGTTGGAGAAAAAGCTGCCAGTAAACTGCGTAGCGCCGGTTAATCCGACGTACCTCCAATAGTCATCGTCGGTTTAACCGTTGAATGTAAGCTGCCCCTTTTGAAAACTAGCCGTTACAACTCGGGCAAATTAACCGACTTATCATCGGTTTAACCGGTGAGTGTAGTTGTCCACTGATCAACTGAAAAACCAAGTCTCTGGAAACCTGCACCGACGTTAAATTCAAACATCGTCGGTTAATCCGGTGTATTGACTTGTCCAGACTTCTGCTGACACCGTTTGACCGACGTGTGGAATATTTAGATCGTCGGTTAAACCGGTGTTAAGGACTCTTCCCGATCTTGTCTTTTCTGATTTGAGTCTTGAATGAAATCCAAATATTCTTGAGATATGAGTTGAGAACCACTTATTTGAACTTCTAGAAACCTGAGTGACCATTGTGTACATCCATTTTCAAATGACCATGTCCATGCTCATGTTACTTAGCCTAAAACCCCTCTTAATAGTGCGATCACTACAAAACTATAAAACCTATACTAACCTAAGTGTCCTTCTCAACCTTATGACACTTAGGACTAGAAAGATCCTTAGTCTTGACATATTATTGAGTTGAATGCCGAGATCGCCTTTTTGAATAACGAAAATTAGGGGCCTCTTTTGACATATGACCAAATGAGCGATAATGATCTATGAAGCTGCACAAACTCATTAGTCACAATAATGGTTGTCATTAATCACCAAAACATACCTTGAGGGCCTAGATGCTTACACACATCCCATACATCTCAGGCGGATAAGGCTCCTCGCTGCTTAGGGGGCATGCTATGGCGAATCGCTCGTACGACCATAGCTGCAGCAGAAGTGGGCAGCCTGTGATGACGGCGGTCCTCTCCGTCTTCAAACAGGCCTGGCAAAGGCTTCGGTACGTGGCAGCAAGCACTGCCGATCCCCAGCTCCACCCACGTACCTGGCCCGGCTCCGCATCCGCAATCGCGCGCGCGTACTGCATGAGAACCTTGTCCACATAATTGCCGCTAGAGTTGCAGAAAAGAGTCCAGCCGAACAACCACAACAGATATGCCTCCAGGCATCGCGACACCTCGTACTGCCCAGCTAGAGGGTGGAGATCTTGAGCCTGAAATATATTTGTTCAATGCTTAGAGGTAGTCACATATGATTCAATCAAATTAATTAAAAAATAATTGTACGTACCCTAAATTGTATTACCCAACTCTTGGCGGGGCCGGGCGCGTCAGGTACGTTCACAAAAAGTGGCGGGTTCACTGGAGCAAACCGCTCCTGAAGCTCCGCCCTCCAGGTAGGTGGCACGGCAACCGGGCCAACAGCTTCACCCGCAATGAGAAGCCCGAGCAGGTACGACACGTCCTGCAACGTGGGGTCCATCTCCCCGCATGGCAAGTGGAACGTGTGCGTCTCCGGACGCCACCTGTCCGCCAACGCCGCAAGTAGAGAGCGGTCCAGCTGCATCTGCTTCTTGGCGCCACCGTCTTGGCCATCACCGGCCTGAAGCATACGTGCGAGTGGTAGCAAACCAGCCTCACGTAACTTGTATATTTTGCATTGTGGTTACAATTGTCGTACAAGCTATACATTAGTTCCGTAAAAAAATACAAAGTACTACCTATCAAGCCAGCGGTCGTCCAGGTGCAACAACTCCTTTGCTACATGAGGGCGCAACTCGTGAAGCTCCTGCCCCTCCACCGCTGCCAGGTACGACCTGTGCCGTTCGTCGGTGTTCGCATCAAGGAGCTCCGGTGTCTGCGCCATATCTGCATGAAAAATATAAGTACCGTAAGACATATTCCTACAAACAATTGAAAATACTAAAAACTATTCAAAATATAACTACCCAAAGAAATATTTCTAACAACTATTGAAAATACTAAAAACTCCTTAAAATATAACTACCCTAAGAAATATTCCTAAAAACTATTGAAAAATACTAAAAACTATTCAAAATATAACTACCCTAAGAAATATATCTAAAAACTATTGAATTACCAAAAACTATTCAAAATATAACTACCCTAAGAAATATTTCTAAAAACTATTGAAAATACTAAAAACTATTCAAAACACAACTACCTAAGAAATATATATAAAAACTATTAAAATTACTAAAAACTATTCAAAATATAACTACACTAAGAACTATATCTAAAAACTATTAAAAATACTAAAAACTATTTATAATAGAACTACCCTAACAAATATTTCTAAAAGCTATTGAAAATACTAAAAACTATTCAAAATATAACTACCCTAAGAAATATATCTAAAAACTATTGAAATTATAAAAATTATTCAAAATATAACTACCCTAAGAAATATATCTAAAAACTATTGAAATACTAAAAACTATTTAAAATAGAACTACCCTAACAAATATTTCTAAAAGCTATTGAAAATACTGAAAACTATTCTACTTATAACTACTCTAACAAATATTCGTAAAAATAATTGATAATTATACGACTATAACGAGAATATACCTCCAAACCGACGCGTGGATAGAGTTTCGCCGCTTCCTCTCCTCTCCTCTCTTCCTCTCCTCCCTTTCTTTTTTTGTTGATTTTTGCTGAATATTATGAGAATTAGGGGTGGGTGGGGGGCTTAAATAGTTAGGGGGGGTGACGTCCCGCCCGTTGGGAGGGCAGGATGCCCCTCGGGGTACCTCCCGCCCGTTGGGAGGGCGGGATGCCCCTCGGGAGACTTCCCGCCCGTTGGACGGGCGGGATGCCGCGTCAGGGGCCTCTTCACGAATATGAAAAGTTTTCTTTCGCGAAGAGGCCCCTCCCGGGGGCCTGAGAAAATTTTTTCGACCCCCGCCCGTTGGATGGGCGGGATGTCGCCTCCCGCCCGTTGATCGGGCGGGAGGCACCCATTTATCCAATTGTTCCAAACCGGCACCTCTTTTTCAAATTTAATTTTTTTAACCCTTTTTTAAACCTTTTACTAGTGAGCAGCAGATGTGCAACTCGGCTCTGGCCGTGCAAGGGGCCGCTGGGTCCGCCGCAGTTTTGGTCGACGCTGATGGGCTGGCCTCCCAGGAGGTTTCCTCCTTTGGGCCGGGTAGTGGGCTGCAGGATCTGCGTGTTGGACTGGAAGTTGGCAACACTACTGGGCTGGACGTGATAGGTGGTGCTGGGGAGAAGGTGGCGGAGGTTGATTTGGCGGCTCGTGGACCGCAGGCTGTATGGGTTTCGAGAAGGGAAGGGAAGGCTTGGATCAGGTGATCAACATGGATCCAGTGGGGCAGAAAGATAATGGCCTCTTCGAGGTTTTGGTCGAACCTAGGATGAGTGGCAAAGTGGCTAGTGAGGTTAGGAGACATTAAAAAAACCTGGCGCGTCTTGTCGTTCCTTTGAAGAAATATCCGTTACAAACTCCAGTGATGAAGTTCAGATCGGCCAATGCAAGGAGGTCAGGAAATCCTTCGGCAGTGGGGGAGAAGAAGGCAGCAAGCGAATTGAAAGCTGAAAGAAAGAGTACAAGGCTCGCAAACAAACCTTCCAATCTGATTATTGAATAACAAGCAACGGCCCTACTGATCAGGAAGAGTGGTATTTCGGGAGTAGCAGGTCGTCCCAGTGTTGCAGATCAGAATAGGTTCCACTCCCAGTTTGTGGTCCGCTGGAGGGCAACGTTGTGGGAGGAATGCGTGAAGTGTTTGGCTTGCCGGAAGGAGGGTGTAAGCATCTAGGCCCTTAAGGTATGTTTCGATGATTAATGACAACCATTATTGTGACTAATGAGTTTGTGCAGCTTTATAGATCATTATTGCTCATTTGGTTATATGTCAAAAGAGGCCCCTAATTTTCATTATTCAAAAAGGCGATCTCGGCTTTCAACTCAATAATATGTCAAGACTAAGGATCTTTCTAGTCCTAAGTGTCATAAGGTTGAGAAGGACACTTAGGTTAGCATAGGTTTTATAGTTTTGTAGTGATCGCACTATTAAGAGGGGTTTAGGCTTAGTAACTTGAGCATGGACATGGTCATTTGAAAATGGATGCACACAATGGTCACTCAGGTTTCTAGAAGCTCAAATAAGTGGTTCTCAACTTATATCTCAAGAATATTTGGATTTCATTCAAGACTCAAGTCAGAAAAGGCAAAATCAGAAAAATCCTTAACACCGGATTAACCGACGTCTAAAGTTTTCTATACGTCGGTTAAACGAGGTCAGCAGGTCTGGACAAGTCAATACACCGGTTAAACCGACGTTATTTGAAATTTGACGTCGGTGCAGTTGTCCAGAGACTCGGTTTTCAGTTGATCAGTGGACAAATTGACTCACCGGTTAAACCGACGCTATTTGAAATTTGACGTCGGTGCAGTTGTCCAGTGACTTGGTTTTTCAGTTGTTCAATGGATGATTACATTCACCGGTTAAACCGATGCAACGACGGTCAATCTTCCCAAACAGTAACGGCTAGTTTTCAAAAAAGGGAGTTTACATTCACCGGTTAAACCGACGATGACTATTGGAGGGACGTCGGATTAACCGGCGCTACGCAGTTTTTCTGGCAGCTTTTTCTCCAACGGCTCTATTCGTGTGAGCTGCCTATATATACCCTCCAATGGGTCATTCTACCACTCTTGACACCAGGCAACATCCAAACACACATACTATAGTCAAGAGCCACCTTGAGCTTCAACATTTCATACACTTGTTCATTCAATCATTCAAGAAGCAAGATTAAGGACTTGAGTAGAGAGAAGCTTGTGTGCATCCATTCTTGGTGATTGGTTCTTGCTCAAGTGAAGGCCTTAGCTTGTTACTCTTGGTGATTGGCATCACCTAGGCGATCTTGGTGATCGAGGTGATTCTCGCGGAGCTTGCCAAGGATTGTGGAAGCCCGGAGAAGAGATTTGTACGTGGCTTGATCTCCACCACACCGGGATGGTGAACGGAGACTCTTAGTGAGCGCCCTCGTCTTGGTGACTTGGGAGGTGACAATACTCTTTGTGAGTGTCACAACGTGGATTAGGGGTGTGTGCCAACACATCGATACCACGGGAAAAATCCGGTTGTCCCTTGTCCACTTTACTTATTCAAGCATTATCTTTCATGCAATTCGTTCATGTGCTTGATTTAGGGATCACTAGTTAGCTCTACCTTGTTAGGCTTTATCTCTTTTTATCTATCTAGCTTGTGTAGGTTGTTTAGTTATCCGGTTGGTGAATTGGTGCCTTTATAGTTTTGCATGGTTAAGGTTGCTTTATCTTGTTTAGAAATTGAAAAAGGCCCAATTCACCCCCCCTCTTGGTCCATCGATCCTTTCAATTGGTATCAGAGCCTCGTTGCTCATTTGGATCATTAGGCTTCACCGCCTAGAGCTATGGCCAAGATGGGTGGTTCGCCGCCTCACTTCGAGGGCAAGAACTTTGCCTATTGGAAAGTTCGCATGGCCGCATACCTTGATGCGATTGCCCCCGAAGTATGGTTGGCAACTAAAGTCGGGTTCACCGGAGATCCCACCCCGACCAATTAAAATGGAATGCTAGAGCTAGAAATGCAATTTTCGAAGCTATTAGTGAGGAGGTCTTTGCTAGAGTAAATGGCATGGACCTAGCAAGTGATATTTGGAAGGAGCTCATTGAAATACATGAAGGTTCCACCAAAGTTCGTGAACAAAAATATCACTTGTTTAGAGCTAAGTATGATTCCTTCAAAATGCTAGCTCATGAAAATTGCAATGATATGTATTCTCGCTTGAATGTCATTGTCAAGGACATTAATGCACTTGAAATATCCAAAATTGACAGTGCATCCATCAACCGCAAGATCCTCATGCTCCTCCGAAGCCCAAGTATAACATTATCAATGCTATGCTTCAAAAGGAGGATCTCGCCACAATGGAAGTGGGAGAACTTGTGGGGGAAATTCGCGCTCATGAAATGAGCATTCTTGGTATGACCGAAGAGCCAACTTCAAGCAAGTCAATTTCTCTAAAGACCAAGACAAACAAATCCCGCAAGCTCAAGATGGTCAAACAAGACTCAAGTTCAAGCAATGAAGAAGATGATCATCATGAGAGCTCATCCGATGTTGAAGATGATGGAGAGCTTGCTCTCATGATGAGAAAGTTCACACGCTTGAATGAGAAGATCAATAAGAAGGGCTTCAACTTTGACTCCAAGAAGGGAATGTTCCGGCCAATGGATGTCAAGAACAAGATTTGCTACAATTGTGGCGAAAAAGGACACATCCGTCCAAATTGCCCCAAGCCGGACAAAAGAAGCAAGGACAACAAGAGTAAGCATCGCCATGATTCAAGCGATGATGAAGAAGAGGAGAGGAAGAACAAAAACAAGAGATTTGGGAAGAAGAAGACCCATGACAAGAAGACCAAGCTCTTCCCAAAGAAGAAAGGGCATACCAAGAAAAGTTTCTTGGTGGAGAAACAAGAATGGGTGACCGATGTCTCATCAAGCGAAGACTCAAGTGATGAAGAAGACATTGTCACCATCGCCCTCACCAATGAAGAACCATCTCTACCTCCGCCTCCTATGTGCCTCATGGCAAAAGGTAACACCAAGGTATGTGAGGTAGATAGTGAAGATGATAGTGATGAAGAGCTTGATCCAAATGAATTTACTAACCTCATCAATGAGTATACATCCGTCATCAAGAGGGAAAAGGGCAAAGTTAAAGTTCTTGAGAGCACTCATGCCAAGTTAGAGCTTGCCCACTCCGACTTACTTAGTAAGTACAATGACTTGCTCAAAAAGCACAATGAGTCACTTGTACTTGCTAAGCAAGTTGAAGAGAGCCACAAAAAGCTCAAACAAGAGCATAGGGAGTTGGCTCACAAGTATCAAGAACTTGAATTTGCTTATGAAGTAATTGACCCAAGTTTTGAGAAAGTTGTTCTTGAAAAGGTCAATGCTTCTACTTCATGTGATGACCTACTCATTGATGCATATGCCACTAATGTTGTGCCCAAGCTTGCCTCTTCTAGGGAAAAGGAATTGATGGATCAAGTGGCAAGCCTCAAGAGTAGTGTGGAGAAACTCTCAAGGGGAGAATACATCCACAAGGAGATTCTCTTTAACAATGCCCGTGACTATGGTAAGAGAGGTCTTGGTTCATTTCCGGAGCCAAACATGGCTACAACTCCCTCTCCGGAGATCAAGACAAGCTTCATCAAGGAAGTTGGCTCATATTGCCAACATTGCCAAGTCACCGGGCACCACACTAGGGAGTGCACTTTACCATCACGTCCTCTTCCTAAATTACCCAAGAATTACTCATCAATGTTTCAAAATAATCATTTTCTCTTGAGTAAAGTAAAGGGCAAGGTGAAGGCCAAGTTCATTGGCAAAATTGCTAAGGAGTCGAAGAAGAAGCTCCCCAAGCAACTTTGGGTCCCAAAAGCTCTTGTCACACATGTGCAAGGCCCAAAGCTTGTTTGGGTTCCGAAAACTCAAAAATAAATTCTCATGTGTGTAGGTGAACTACAAAGCCGGTGGAAAACATTGGGTACTTGATAGCGGTTGCTCTCAACATATGACCGGCAATGATAGCATGTTCACCTCACTTGAAGACCCCGGCGATCATGAACATGTCACCTATGGTGATAACTCAAAGGGGAAAGTCTTAGGTTTGGGTAGAATTGCAATTTCAAAAGATTTATCCATTTCAAATGTTTTGTTTGTAGAAGCACTTAGTTTTAACCTCATTCTATTGCACAATTGTGTGATCTTGGACTAACGTGTGCCTTTGACAAGAATGGTGTTGTAGTGACTCATGAAAAAGACAAGTCATTGGTATTCACGGGGTTTAGGCATGGCAATATCTATTTGGTGGATTTCTCTTCAAAGCAAACAAGCACCATGACTTGCCTCTTCACCAAGTCGTCTCTTGGGTGGCTTTGGCATAGAAGAATTGCTCATATTGGCATGAGCAACCTCAAGAAAGCCCACAAAAGAGGGATGATCACCGGCATAAAGGACGTCACTTTTGACAAGAACAAGCTATGCAAAGCATGTCAAGCCGGGAAGCAAGTTGCAACTCATCATCCTATCAAGACGATGTTGTCTACCTCCAAGCCGCTCGAGCTACTACACATGGATCTCTTTGGTCCAACTTCATACAAGAGCATTGGTGGTAACCTCTATTGCCTAGTAATCGTTGATGATTTTTCACGTTACACTTGGGTCATGTTTTTAGGCGATAAGGGTGAAACTCCGGAAATCTTCAAGACATTTGCAAGAAAAGCTCAAAGGGAATATAATTCTCCAATTGTGAAGATTCGGAGTGACAACGGCACCGAGTTCAAAAATATGAAGATTGAAGAATGGTGCGATGAAGAAGGAGTCAAACATGAGTTTTCCGCCACCTACACGCCCCAACAAAATGGTGTGGTGGAAAGAAAGAACAAGACACTCATCACCCTAGCAAGAGCAATGTTGGATGATTATGGCACGTCCGAGAAGTTTTGGGCGGAAGCAATCAACACGGCGTGTCATGCATCCAACCGTGTGTATCCTCACCGACTCCTCAAGAAAACTCCATATGAGCTCATCACCGGGAAGAAACCAAATATATCATACTTTCGGGTCTTTGGTTGCAAATGCTTCATTTATAAGAAGAAAAGGCTCGGTAAGTTTGAAAGTAGATGTGATGAAGGTTTCTTTCTTGGTTATGCATCAAACTCCAAAGCATATAGAGTATTCAATCAAACCTCCGGGTTAGTTGAAGAAACATGTGATGTGGAGTTTGATGAATCTAATGGCTCCCAAGAGGAGGTTGTTGGCTATGAAAATGTAGGGGACGAAGAGATTGAAGAAGCCTTAAAGAAGATGTCTATTGGGGATATCAAGCCGGAAGAGGTGCATGAAGACAATGATCAAGGGGGAGGAACTTCCTCATCTTTGCCAAACACCTCCACGGTACCCCAAGTGAATGAAGATCAAGATAAAGTTGATCCACTACCTCAAGAAAATGTGTCAACGCCAACACCTCAAGTCCAAGAACAAGAAGAGCAAAATGTTCCACCACAAGCACAAGTCACTCATGATCCACCCCAACAAGCATCCACGCAAATACCGCTAGTGAAGCATGGTCGCATCTCCAAGGATCATCCAATTGGTCAAATCATTGGTAGTCCTTCCAAAGGAGTAAGAACTCGTTCTAAGCATGCTTCATTTTGCGAACATCACTCGTTTGTTTCTTGTATTGAACCCACTAGCATAGAGGAAGCACTTGAGGACTCGGATTGGGTGATGGCCATGCAAGAAGAGTTGAATAATTTCACCCGCAATGAAGTATGGGTCCTCGAAGCTCCTCCGAAAGACAAGAACATCATCGGCACAAAGTGGGTCTTTCGAAACAAGCAAGATGAACACGGGGTGGTGGTACGCAACAAAGCAAGACTTGTGGCAAAAGGGTTTTCTCAAGTTGAAGGTTTGGATTTTGGTGAAACTTTTGCTCCGGTCGCAAGACTTGAAGCTATCCGCATTCTTCTTGCTTACTCTTCACATCATAATATCAAGTTATATCAAATGGATGTGAAAAGTGCTTTCTTAAATGGCTTTATTAACGAACTTGTTTATGTTGAGCAACCTCCCGGGTTTGTAGATCCGAGAAATCCTAACCATGTTTATAGGTTGCACAAGGCACTCTATGGACTCAAACAAGCTCCAAGGGCTTGGTATGAGAGACTTCGTGACTTCCTAATCATGCAAGGTTTCAAGATCGGGAGGGTGGACACCACTTTGTTCACAAAAGACGTCAACGGGGATCTTTTCATTTGTCAAATTTATGTTGACGATATTATCTTTGGCTCAACTAATGATTTACTAAGCCATGAGTTTGCTACCATGATGTCTAGGGAATTTGAGATGTCCATGATTGGTGAATTGACTTTCTTCCTTGGTTTTCAAGTCAAACAAATGAAGGAAGGGACATTCATCTATCAAGAAAAATATACTAGAGATATCTTGAAGAAGTTCAAGATGGATGAATGCAAACCAATTAAGACTCCTATGGCTACAAATGGGCATCTCGACTTGGATGTGGACGGTGAACCGGTTGATCAATCCCTCTATCGTTCTATGATAGGGTCTTTGCTTTACCTTACCGCATCTAGGCCCGATATAATGTTTAGTGTGTGCTTGTGTGCCCGCTTTTAAGCTAACCCAAAGGAATCACATCTCTCGGTAGTGAATAGGATCCTTCGGTATCTCAAGTACACTCCTAGCATAGGCTTGTGGTACCCCAAAGGCGCTAGCTTAGATCTCTTGGGATACTCGGATTCGGATTTTGCCGGAAGCCGTGTGGATCACAAGAGTACCTCCGGGGGTTGCCACTTTCTTGGGCGTTCTCTAGTTTCTTGGTCGAGTAAGAAGCAAAATTCCGTGGCTTTGTCCACCGCGGAAGCGGAATATATAGCAGCCGGTGCATGTTGTGCCCAAATTCTATATATGAAGCAAACCCTTTTAGACTTTGGTGTGAAACTAGGAAGAATACCACTCCTTTGTGACAATGAAAGTGCCGTAAAAATTGCCAAGAATCCGGTTCAACACTCTCGCACAAAGCACATTGATATTCGCCATCACTTCTTGCGTGATCACGAAGCCAAGGGGGACATTTCCCTTCAAGGTGTGAGATCCGAGGAGCAATTGGCGGATATTTTCACAAAACCTTTAGACGAGAGTACCTTTGTTAGGCTAAGAAATGAGCTAAATGTGTTAGATGCGGCAAACGTCATGTAAGTTGCCATGTCATATAGAAAAATGCATACATATAGGACACTTGTCTAACCATGGTAAGATAGTGATGAGCAAGGGTTTAGCTAGAGGTGGTGGTCCACTTGTTTTCCTCTAAGCTTGTAGAAAGGCTCATCATGATGAAGCTTTCCGTGGGATCAAACTTGACAAGTAGATCTTAAATTCTCGCTATGCATTTCTTGTCATGTAGTTGTGCATCTCATGTTTACCTTTCTTTCGCATGTGTTTGTAATTTGCATTATCATTGCATGCGTAAAAGTCACAAAGGAGATCACTTGATGAAGATGAGACTTGTTTTACATGCAAGATCTTAATTCATGAGAAGTGAAGAGAGTAAAGTGTTAGGTGCGTTATTGCCTAGTGAGCAATGTCATTGTGAGTTTGAAGCTTTCCTCCTTCAATATTCCTATGATATGGCTCATACATTTTAATTTGGCGCTTTGTCTCTCTTGCGACTTATTCTTGATTTTGAAAAGAAAAACTATTTAAGTTATTAAGCTATCCTATTTTGAGGGGTAAAGTCGCCTATGCAAGTCCATTAACTTGAGTTTAGTTGAATCTTATAAGTTCATTGGACTTAGCATAGAAAAGTGAGCTGAGAGAGGGTTTTTGGGTTCACCGGTTAAACCGACGTTCAATGGATCTATACCCATCGGTTTAACCGGCGTTACTAGGTGTCAGCCACATCTCAGTCATTGCAGGCGTTCAACCGGTGTATACAAAGTTTGCAGCATCGGATCAACCGGTGAACAGAACACACTTTTGACCTGAAAATCAACTGATATTTGCTTCGTTCAACCGACGAGTTCACTTTTTAGATCATCGGTTCAACCGGCGTACAGATACAGATTTGGCAGAGTTTCTGGTAAACTACACCGACGCAATCAACCGGTGTTCAAAACCTAAGCGTTGGATCAACCGGCGATAAGAAAAACTGCGGGGTCCACATGTCATATTTCTCTCTTGCCCGCCTGCGACCCCTCACGCGCTTTCGTTTCCCGCTCGACCCCTCGCCTTCGCCCTCGCTCCTGTCACCGCCGCCGCCGTCCGCCGCCTTGCGCCGCCCGCACGCGCCGCCGTACGCCGCCCGCGCTGCCTCGCTCCGCCGCCCGTCGCGCCGCCGCCGTCTGCACTCGCGCGCCTTCGCACTTGCCGCCCGTACGCGCCGCTGTCTGCAGTTCGCACGCCCCCGCGCCGCCGCCACCCCAGCTGCGCCCGCGCGCACGCACACCACTGCCCGCACGCTTGCGCCCGTGTGCCACCGCGTCGTCGCCACCACCACAGCGCCGCCCAAGCTCCACCGTCCCATTGCCAGCGCATTCCACGCCGTCGCTTGCACGTCCTGCACCTCCACCGTGCCGCTGCCCACGCATTGCACCGCATTACACCGCATTCACGCCGCGCTTCCTTTCGCTTGCCCCAGTTCGCAGCGCCGCGTCGTGTGTGATCGAGATGGGTCGTGACAAGAGGAAGGGGAAGGAGATCGTGGTTGAGGAGCCCGCTCGCAAGCGGACTCGCGCAGCGAGAGAGGCCGAAAGGGCCGAGATGGTGGCTAAGGCCGCCGAGGAGCAGGCGTCTGGCCGTGCTCGTCCGTTCGCGATCAGAGATCCGGCAGCCAGGGGCAGAGGCAGAGGCAGAGGTATGGGCAGAGTCCGAGGTGCCAGGGCCACCAGAGCCGTGACAGCAGCAGCAGAGTCTGAGTCTGGTCAGTCACATTCAGCGGCAGAGTCGGAGACAGCTTCAGATACAGAGACAGCGCAGTCCGAGCAGTCTCAGGGGCAGGACACTCAGTCACCAGCTCTACGACGTTCTGGCCGCACCCGGCAGACGTCCCCCGCAGAGCAGCCCTCACCTGCGACCGAGCGTCGCACTGGACCTAGGACGCGAGGAGGCCACCAGCCACAGGAGCCTCGCAGGTCCACCGCAGCAGCAGCAGCAGCTCGACGAGCCGAGGCCCTAGCGGCCGAGCGCGCAGTGTTCCGCATGGACACTGTCGTGCGTCTGGAGCCAGGTGTGCTGCTCCAGAACTTGACCAAGGCCAATGCGGCGAAGGTCAAGAGGCTCAGGTGGAGTGTACAGGAGGAGGAGTGGTTCCCGGTGACACGAGACAGCAGGGTCGATCGCAGATTCTGGACACTTCTTCAGGCCAGTTTCTACGAGACCTACCAGAGGCGGGGCCACAGGATATTTCCGCACAGAGTTCTTGACTGGGTTTCACTGAGGACAGCTGCAGGGGGAGCCGATGTCCGAGAGCACTTCGATCACTTCAGGGGTCTGCCCAGGTTGCTCTCGATTGAGAGGAACAGATACATTGAGGACTGGGTCAGAGTTTTCTATGCCACTGCTTGGATAGCCCCAGGACGTTGCTCCCGAGGAGTGGCTACCCTGAGGGGTTCACAGGTCTGCAGCAGCTGCTACTTCTTCACATCCTCACTCACGAGCCCTTTGATATTGTCGACTTCATCTTAGCTGAGATCGAGGATGTTATCACTGACGGGATGGGCGTAGTACGACAGTTTCCTTATGCTCACTGGATCAGTTTCATTTGCTCCATGATAGTACCAGCTGAGTCACCCGTCAGTGCAGTCTACAGACAGGACGAGGTCCCCTGGTTTCCTGTCTACAGACCGACAGCACCTTCGGACCGGAGGAGAGGCAGGCAGGCTGATAGAGCTGCCATGGCACGATTGTCACCGGAGGTACAGGCCCGAGTGGCCCAGGAGGATGAGGCACTGCTCGCCGCTGAGGCACAGCTTCCCGGAGGAGATGATGAGATACATTGGTCAGACCTTGAGTCAGACTCCTCCGAGGATGAGGAGTACTTCCCTGCACCTGCTCCAGCGAGTCATGATCATGAGGCAGGAGGTTCCGGAGAGTCAGCTCCAGTGTCAGCTGCTGCTACTACAGTTTCAGAGTCTCAGGTGTCTCAGCCGTCTGAGCTCACCGCACTTCTACAGCAGCTGGTCACACAGCAGAGAGAGGATCGCCGTGCTCAGGAGGAGGCCAGGAGAGCCCATGAGGCCCAGCTTGCACAGATTCAGAGGGAGGCCGCCCGAGAGCGAGCTGCTACAGAGGAGCGTTTCGTCGGCCTTATTGACAGAGTCTCTCAGAGGACGGACGCTCAGTTTCAGCAGATGCAGCAGGGCATGATGGCGATGTTCGGGATGATTTCACAGTTATATTCTCACACCGGACTCGCCCCTCAGCAGCCAGCACAGTCAGGCCTTCAGGGCACCGGAGCACCACCACTTGCAGTTACACCTGCTCCGGCCTCCACTGCTCCAGCTTCTTCTGCGACCCCAGAGATCATGTTCTCACTGTCAGCATTACTTGGGTCTGCGAGTCGTCCCCTCTTCTCTCCACTGCCTGCGACCTCACTCTTCCAGGAGTCACCTTCAGCAGTGCAGTCCGTTGGCCTCCCCGTCGTACCACAGCCATTACCTTCAGGGGGAGGCGGAGAGGTGTCCTTACTTCAGCAGTCGTCACAGCCGGCAGCATCAGCACTCACTACTTCAGATGTTGACACATCTTCTGCTGAGCCGGCTACTACTTCCACGGACCCTCTCCCAGGCAGTGCTAGCACCAGGGCCTCGACGACAGCCTCGACGACAGCTACACCTCCGGTCAGCTCAGCACCAGCAGGCCCTTCAGATCAGCAGCTACCGTCAGTCACTGAGGATCCACCGTCTGACGACGACAACGACGACGATGACCCGGATCGCTTCCTCGCCGTACCTCGTCACCCGGATCAGTAGCTACCCTTTTTGGGCTTGGATGCCAAAGGGGGAGAGGGAGTGAGAGTTAGGGGGAGGGTAGCACTAGAGAGAGCTCGATCAGGACTTTGTTGTGTCTTATTGTATTATATATTGTCTTATATTTGGTTTTAGTTCATGGATATGTACATTTGTCATTTGAGCATGCTGAGCTTTTGAGACATATCTATGGATTTCGTTTGAGCCTTTGAGCTCTTTGGTTCCTTTCTTTCGAGTTTGCCTGTGTTTATTCTTGCCATATCTTTCTCGCTCTCTCGTTATTTATGTCTGTGTTGTCATCAATCACCAAAAAGGGGGAGATTGTAAGCATCTAGGCCCTTAAGGTATGTTTCGGTGATTAATGACAACCATTATTGTGACTAATGAGTTTGTGCAGCTTTATAGATCATTATTGCTCATTTGGTTATATGTCAAAAGAGGCCCCTAATTTTCATTATTCAAAAAGGCGATCTCGGCTTTCAACTCAATAATATGTCAAGACTAAGGATCTTTCTAGTCCTAAGTGTCATAAGGTTGAGAAGGACACTTAGGTTAGCATAGGTTTTATAGTTTTGTAGTGATCGCACTATTAAGAGGGGTTTAGGCTTAGTAACTTGAGCATGGACATGGTCATTTGAAAATGGATGCACACAATGGTCACTCAGGTTTCTAGAAGCTCAAATAAGTGGTTCTCAACTTATATCTCAAGAATATTTGGATTTCATTCAAGACTCAAGTCAGAAAAGGCAAAATCAGAAAAATCCTTAACACTGGATTAACCGACGTCTAAAGTTTTCTATACGTCGGTTAAACGAGGTCAGCAGGTCTGGACAAGTCAATACACCGGTTAAACCGACGTTATTTGAAATTTGACGTCGGTGCAGTTGTCCAGAGACTCGGTTTTCAGTTGATCAGTGGACAAATTGACTCACCGGTTAAACCGACGCTATTTGAAATTTGACGTCGGTGCAGTTGTCCAGTGACTTGGTTTTTCAGTTGTTCAATGGATGATTACATTCACCGGTTAAACCGATGCAACGACGGTCAATCTTCCCAAACAGTAACGGCTAGTTTTCAAAAAAGGGAGTTTACATTCACCGGTTAAACCGACGATGACTATTGGAGAGACGTCGGATTAACCGGCGCTACGCAGTTTTTCTGGCAGCTTTTTCTCCAACGGCTCTATTCGTGTGAGCTGCCTATATATACCCCTCCAATGGGTCATTCTACCACTCTTGACACCAGGCAACATCCAAACACACATACTATAGTCAAGAGCCACCTTGAGCTTCAACATTTCATACACTTGTTCATTCAATCATTCAAGAAGCAAGATTAAGGACTTGAGTAGAGAGAAGCTTGTGTGCATCCATTCTTGGTGATTGGTTCTTGCTCAAGTGAAGGCCTTAGCTTGTTACTCTTGGTGATTGGCATCACCTAGGCGATCTTGGTGATCGAGGTGATTCTCGCGGAGCTTGCCAAGGATTGTGGAAGCCCGGAGAAGAGATTTGTACGTGGCTTGATCTCCACCACACCGGGATGGTGAACGGAGACTCTTAGTGAGCGCCCTCGTCTTGGTGACTTGGGAGGTGACAATACTCTTTGTGAGTGTCACAACGTGGATTAGGGGTGTGTGCCAACACATCGATACCACGGGAAAAATCCGGTTGTCCCTTGTCCACTTTACTTATTCAAGCATTATCTTTCATGCAATTCGTTCATGTGCTTGATTTAGGGATCACTAGTTAGCTCTACCTTGTTAGGCTTTATCTCTTTTTATCTTATCTAGCTTGTGTAGGTTGTTTAGTTATCCGGTTGGTGAATTGGTGCCTTTATAGTTTTGCATAGGTTAAGGTTGCTTTATCTTGTTTTAGAAATTGAAAAAGGCCCAATTCATCCCCCCTCTTGGTCCATCGATCCTTTCAGAGGGGTTGTTGACAACCTGAGTCCCCTTTGATAGAATCTTAGGATCTACTAATCGTGTATTAGCTCGGTAATTAACTAAACAGGATAGCATTAGGGCTGATCGAGGGATAAACAGAGAGAGAGAGAGATGGGGAAGATGCCGTACCACCGGTTGAGGCCCCTGCCTCGGCATTGTTGGCCATGGCGTTGAGGGAGAAGCTGATCGGAGTCGTGGACGAAGGCGTACGGGCGGCAGCGAGGTCGAGGAGTGTCGGCGGCGATGGCGCAGAGGCGGCGGCGGTGGTCGGTGTAGAGGCGGCAGCTCCACTCGACTTGTTGTTATGAGCGTAAAATACTGCAGGCTCATTGTCGCAGTACATTTTTAGTGGTTTTTCTATGCTGTCAACCACTCTTAATCCGGGTATAAATTTCTTTAGCCATTTAACCTGCCCCGATGCCTCGTAACAAGCTATAAATTCTGCATACATCGTAGATGATGCAGTTACTGTCTGTTTGGAGCTTTTCCACGATATAGCTCCACCTGCGAGAGTAAACACATAGCCTGACGTGGATTTTCTATCATCCTTATCTCCCGCAAAGTCTGAGTCTGAATAACCCTCTATCACTAGAGATTCAGATCTCCTGTATGTTAGCATGAGGTCTTTCATTCCTTGCACATAACGCAAGGCTTTCTTAAACATTTTCCAGTGTTCTATCCCTGGATTGCTTTGGAATCTGCCAAGTATCCCGGTGACAAAAGCTAAGTCAGGGCGCGTACATACTTGAGCATACTGTAGGCTTCCGACAGCTGAAGCATATGGTACCGCTTTCATCTGATCGATTTCGTACTGATTTCTGGGATACTGAAATTTCCCATAACTATCGCCCTTGACTATAGGAGCAGGTGTTGGCTTACTCGCATGCATACCGTACTTCTTTAGTACCTTTTCTAGGTATGCTTTCTGCGATAATCCTAAAACCCCCTTGTTTCTATCTCGGTGAATCTCAATTCCTAAAACGAATGAGGCTTCACCTAAATCTTTCATATCGAACTTTGAGAACAAAAATTTCTTTGTCTCTAATAGCAGATCAATATCGCTGCTAGCAAGCAGAATATCATCCACATATAGAATAAGGAAAACGAATTTTTCATTCTTAAATTTTGCATAAATGCAGTTGTCCTCCTCATTTTCTTTGAAACCAAACTTTCTTACGGTTTCATCGAATTTCAAATACCACTGTCTGGAGGCTTGCTTTAATCCATAAATGGATTTCTTTAGACGACATCCCATCTTTTCTTTTCCTTCCACGACAAAACCTTTCGGCTGTGCCATGTAAACGTTCTCATAAAGATCCCCGTTGAGGAACGCCGTCTTTACATCCATCTGATGTAATTCTAAATTATAATGTGCCACTAACGCCATTATAATTCTGAAGGAATCCTTGCATGAAACAGGAGAAAATGTTTCATTATAGTCTATCCCTTCTCTTTGCGTGAAGCCTTTCGCCACAAGTCGCGCTTTATATCTTTCTATATTCCCTTTGGAGTCACATTTTGTCTTGTAGACCCATTTACAGCCTACTGTTTTGGCTCCTTTAGGAATTTCTTCTAGATCCCAAACATCGTTGGTCCTCATCGATTTCATTTCGTCTTTCATGGCTTCCAACCACTCAGACGAATGAACGCTTCTCATGGCTTCTTCAAACGAAGTGGGGTCACCCTCCATCTGAATTTCCTCGCTATTATAGATTTGATAATCACTCGAAATAGCGGGCTTTCTTATTCTTTGAGATCTTCTCGGAGCCTCAGCTATCGGCACTTCTTCCACTTGGGGCTGCTGTTGCTCCCCCTGATGCGCGGCTATCGGTTCTGTCGGATCCTGAAGGACAGGTTCCTGGTTCTGACTCGTCGCCGCAGCTGGAGAACTAACAGCAGGTGCTGGCACCGTAGGTGACGCAGCAACTGGTGAAAAACTAGCAACAGGTGCTGACACCGTAGGTGAAGCAGCAACAGGCAACACGAAAAATGGATCTTGGATCATCGGAGTAGGTACGAAAACCCGTTTCTCCTCAAGATCAATTTTCCGAGCTACCGTGCTCCCCCTCATCATCTGATCCTCCAAAAAGACAGCGTGTCTCGTTTCTACGAACTTTGTATATCCGTTAGGATAGTAGAAACGATGACCTTTCGACTTTTCTGGATAGCCAATAAAATGGCAACTTACTGTCTTAGGATCTAACTTTCCGATATTTGGATTAAATACTTTCGCCTCAGCTGGACAGCCCCACACATGTAAATAATTTAGTGTGGGTTTTCTCCCTGTCCACAACTCATACGGTGTTTTAGGCACCGACTTACTCGGTACGCGATTAAGAATATGAATAGCGGTTTTTAACGCCTCCATCCACAAATTAATCGGTAACGTGGAGTAGCTTAGCATACTTCTCACCATATCCATTAAGGTACGGTTACGTCTTTCAGCGACTCCATTTTGCTGAGGCTCGCCCGGTGTAGAGTACTGGGCTACTATTCCATTTTCCTGTAGAAACCTTGCAAAAGGTCCAGGAACTTGGCCATACGGGGTGTGACGACCGTAGTACTCACCTCCACGATCAGATCTTACTACTTTTATTTTAAGATTTTGCTGATTTTCTACTTCAGCCTTAAAAATCTTAAACTTATCTAACGCTTCTGATCTTTCTTTAATTGGATAAATATATTCGTAACGCGAATAATCATCCGTAAACGTTATGAACGAATCATAACCGTCTACAGACTTTATGGGAAATGGACCACAGATATCTGTGTGCACTATCTCCAAAACCCCTGAACTGCGTTTAGCTCCTTTCTTTATTTTCTTAACGTACTTTCCTTTAACGCAATCGATGCAATATTCTTCATTTGAAAAGTCTAACGGATGGAGAATATTTTCTTTAATTAATCTTTCAATTCTCCCCCTCGAAATATGGCCTAAACGACAATGCCATAATTTCGCTGAATTTTCGTTGTCGCATCGTTTGCGCTTATGACTTGCGTTGTTAGACGTGCGTTCAATACTCGTGGTATTGCTAACAGAATTTACAGTCTCATGCATAGGCAACATATAAAGTTTGTCTTGTCGGATGGCAAGACCAACACACTGACTTTCAAATAAAATCTCACATTGTTCTTTGCCAAAATGGCACTTATAACCATCATCTGCCAAACATGATACTGAAATTAAATTTCTAGACAAAGAGGGTACATAAAGAACATTATGTAACTGGAGTTTAAAGCCATTCTCTAACTCTAATGTGAGTTGACAAACTGCTTCAACGTCGGCTCTAATTCCATTGGCGACTTTCAACCATCTATCCCCTCTTTGTAGCATCGTCTTTGTACTTATACCCTGCAAAGAATTAGCAACATGAACAGTTGCACCTGAGTCAATCCACCAAGTAGATTTAGAATAACTTACGTATAGGGTCTCATCGATAAATGTGATAACATCCTCACCTTTCTTAATTAAATGTCGTAGAAAATCTGGGCAATCTTTCTTGTAGTGTCCCGTCTTGTGACACCACATGCATTGATCCTTTTCAATATGTGGTTGATCTTTCTTGGCAACCTTCCCCGGGTGAGTCGAAGAAGAAGAAGAAGAAGTGAAACCTCGTTTGAACTGAGGTTTCCCTTGTGGCCTCGTGTTTTTATCTGAAGAGTTGTTTCTTTTGTTGTGCCTAACATAGTTGAGCGTGTCACCATGCGAGGCTTTGAGTCTTTCTTCTTCTTGCACACACATCGCAATGAGCTTCTCTAAGTCCCATGTCTCTGGGCTGATGTTGTAGTTAACAACAAACGTCTCAAACTCTTTCGGCAGAGAAGCCAGAACCAAATGGACAACAAAAGCATGAGGAAGCTCCATGTCCATAGGTTTTAGCTTAGATGCCATATTGCTCATTTTCAGTATGTGCTCTCTCACACCACCGCCAGTGTACTTATCATTGACTAACCTCTGAATCAGAGTTTGTGCATACGCTTTTGAGGAGCCAACAAATTGACTCTCAACTTTCTTTAAGTACTCGACTGCGGTGGCGCAATCTGGGATTGCTCCCCTGATACTATCTATGATGGAGCTCTTGATAACCATCAAACACTTTCTGTTGGAAGAGATCCATTTTGCTTTCTCAAGATCAAATTTCATTTGAACACTTGCATGTTCTCTCTGACGAGCCTACCAAGCGGCAGAGGTCTCTTCCGGGTCCCTCACCAGTTCCTCAGGACAAACGGGAAACGGTGACGTGATGGCGAAATCGATATCTGACAATGCGAGAGCCACTTCTAGCTTCTGTGCCCACATCCCGTAGTTGGAACCATCCAACGGCGGTATAGCATTAATGAAGGTCATGGCATTAGATCCTGAAATTTAAATCAAGAAGGGTGAGAACTGCTTTTATAAAATAATAATTGCATATCTCAATTTAACGTTGGTCAATATTAAGATATACAATTATCTAGCTGCATTAATTCTAAAACACCGTTGGGCAGAATTAGAGCAAATGCATGAAACTGACTTGAAAGATTATAATATTGCTATTATCAACGTTGGTCAGAAAATAACAATATTATAACTGAAGAAAAAACTGAAAACTGACTCCTTTAATTATAATATCTCGTTGGGTCTAAAATAATTAAAGGATATAACTTAATTAAATTGGCAGCGGAAAAAATAAATAGTTCTGACTTTCAGAAACATTCTTACTTCTTTCTCTCTATAGAAATTATCACGTTGGTGAAATTAAAATAGAGATTAAATCAAGCATTAAGTGGTTAAAAGAGTTTCTGAGAAAATAACAAAGTCTTACGTGCACCCGCCTAAACCAGCCCAAAATTCGGCCCATCACGGCCCTGCACGGCCCGGCCCAGCGCGGCCAACGCGCGCGCGCGGCGCCTCCCCGCGCACCAGGCCGCAACCTGGGCCTGGGCCGGGAAAGCGGCTTCCCACCTGGGCCAAAAGTAGCCCGCGCGCCCGTCCTCTCTCTGCAGCCGTCGGATCAAATCCGACGGCCGTCCGGCCGTCGCGGCCCGATCAAAACCGTCGCGCGGCGCCTCTCCCCTCAAACCCTAGATCCAGACGCTCACTCCTCCTCGGCCTCTCCCTCTTCCTCCGCGACCTCTCCCTCTTCTCCTTGCGACGGCGACCGAGAGCGTGACGCCGCCGCGGGCCTCCTCGCCGGCGACGCGCTCGCCTGGACGTGAGCACGCCGCCGTCGAGTAGGCTCGAGGTGGTGATCTAGCCCGCGCGCGAGGCGCGGTGGGAATCCCTGGGCGTCGGCACGCTCGGAACGCCGCGCCCATCGCCGGCGAGGGTGCGCCGGAGTTCCTGGGTCGCGGCGGAGCTATCCCGTGGAGCAAGGAGCTCCCGGTGTTGAGGTAAGCTTCCTGTTGTTGCTCGTTTGGGGATTTAGCTAGGGTTAGCACGGGGTTTTGGGCTCGGGTGCGGGTGTGCTTGCACCCCGAAGGGTTTGGGTCTTTCTTTGCGTTCTTGTTTTGCAATTTCTTTCTCGGGTAATGTTGCTCACCTCCTTCTAATTTCTCTTCCTCTCGTACCCGAAACTAATTACGATTAGTGAGGCTAACTGATACCATTGATAGAATCTTAGGATCTACTAATCGTGTATTAGCTCGGTAATTAACTAAACAGGATAGCATTAGGGCTGATCGAGGGATAAACAGAGAGAGAGAGAGAGATGGGGAAGATGCCGTACCACCGGTTGAGGCCCCTGCCTCGGCATTGTTGGCCATGGCGTTGAGGGAGAAGCTGATCGGAGTCGTGGACGAAGGCGTACGGGCGGCAGCGAGGTCGAGGAGTGTCGGCGGCGATGGCGCAGAGGCGGCGGCGGTGGTCGGTGTAGAGGCAACGGCGGCGCTTCCCGTCGCTTCAACGCCTCCCCTTAGATCGGATCACCTAGGGTTTTTTTGGTGGGGATCAAGCACGGCGACGAACTTCGTGTGTCATGCCCCGGCCCCCCACCTACTATTTAATATGGCGCTGCGCGACGGGGGCCCACGTGCCATTGACTTGGCCGTGCGCCCCCGATCGGGGCGCGGGTCTAACGGACTCCGGATCGGTCGTTGGACCGATCCGGGGTCGAGATCAATCTAACACCCTTCTCATTGATGCAGAGGAGTAAAGGGCGGCGGTGGCCGCGGCGGGAGGAGTCCACACTTGAGCTTGTTATGTTGTCGGTTTTGTTAGTCTTATGTTCAATTCAATGCTGTGTGTGTTCTCAGTGTGGGGCTCTTCTTTGTATCAGTAGTCTCCTTTGTTCCAGTAGTTTTCTTTATAGTACTACAAGTCTGTTGGTAGTTTCTGTAGTTCCAGTAGAAGCAAGGGTGAGTTCTGTGGCTTTTCTGCATAAGCCTGGTGGGGTGTTGAGGCCATTGGTCATGTTATGTTAGAACACACTTGTAACATCCTGAATTGGAACGTCCGGGGGCTGAACAATCCGGCTAGGAGGAAAGTGGTAAGGGATTTGGTGTCGGAGACGAGAGCTACAATAGTGACGCTGCAAGAAACCAAGCTGGAGGTGGTGGATGCAAATCTGGTCATTGAAATTTTGGGTCAGCGCTTTGTGGACAATTTTGTAGTGCTTCCAGCTGCAGGGCACAAGAGGGGGCATTCTGATGGCAGTGGATGAGGAACATTATAAGATCACTAGAGCGGAAGTTGGGATTTATACGGTGACGGCTACAGTAGCAGCCATATCTAGGGAAGAAACGTGGAGCATTTCAGTAGTTTATGGCCCTCAAGATGACCGGCAGAAGTTGCAGTTCCTGGGTGAACTGAGGTGGATCAGTCAAGATGTGCTAGATAAGTGGCTTCTCATTGGTGACTTCAATCTGATTCTGCAAGCTAGTGACAAGAGAAATGATAACCTGAATAGGAGATTGATGGGGGCCTTCAGAGATTTGGTGCATGATTTACGGTTAAAGGAGCTGAATCTGAGAGGGCGGAAATTTACTTGGTCAAATGATAGAACTCAAACACGGGTTGACAGGGCCTTTTGCACTGCCGAGTGGGATTTGATGAAACCCAATGTTTACTTGCAGGCATTGTCTTCCAGAGTTTCAGACCACTGCCCTCTGTTCATTACCGGGCATGAAACAGTAAAGAAGTTTAGGGGGTTCAGGTTTGAAGTATTTTGGCCAAGTCTGCAAGGTTATGATGAAGTGGTTGCTGATGCCTGGCAAAAAGAAGTTCGCATTGTAAACCCTTATCTGCAGCTGCATACAAAGCTACAGCGGACCAACAAGGCACTGACAAAGTGGGCTAGATAGATGATTGGAAATAATAAGCTGTTACTTTGTGCGGCAAAAATGCTCATTGGGATTCTTGATGTCGTACAGGATTTTAGGCAACTCAGTGATCAGGAGATCAGTTTGAAACGAGATCTAAAAGTGAAGTTTCTTGGCACGACGGCCGTGGAAAAGCTGAGAGCAAAACAATCGGCCAGACTCACAGCAATTAAAGCAGCTGAGACCAGTTCAAAGTTGTTCTACATGCAGGCCAATGGGAGACGGCGGAAAAATTTTATTCAATCAATAAAATCGGGACATGCAACTTTCTTTTCTCATGAGGAGAAAGCTGAAGTGATTTTTGATCATTTCAGCTCGCATTTTGGGCAGCCTGCTATTAGAATTGCATCACTGAATTGGGAGGAGTTAGGCCTACAACGGCATGATTTGTCACATCTAGAGGAAGAGTTCACCGAAGAGGAAGTAAAAACTGTTATAAGTGATATAGCGGCTGACAAAGCGCCAGGTCCAGATGGGTACATTGGGGTGTTTTTGAAAAGGAGCTGGACAGTAATCAAGGAGGATGTCATGGCGGAGTTGAATTTTTTCCATCAACAACACGACCAGCACCTTTTACATCTGAACAAGGCCCATATGGTGTTGCTCCCTAAGAAACAAGATGCACAGTCAATTAGGGATTTCCGACCGATCAGCCTGACACATTCTATTGCTAAGCTGATATCCAAAATATTAGCGACAAGATTGTCTGGCAAGGTGGAGATCCTGGGTTTCTGCTCTATTGGCGTCTAGCACAACGGCAGTCTTGCTGAATGGGGCAAAGGGCAAGTGGTTCAAGCATTTCACGGAGTTACGGCAGGGTGACCCTTTGTCACCAATGCTGTTCATCATCGCCATGGAGCCCCTGCAAAGGATGTTTGATGTTGCAGTTCGGGATGGTTTGCTGACGCCTTCAGGAGGTCGTGTTTCCAAATTAAGGGCAAGCCTATATGCTGATGACGCTGCAGTGTTCCTGAATCCTATCAAGGAAGAAGTGCAAGTGGTTGCTGACATATTGCAGATGTTCAGACAGGCTTCAGGTCTACACATAAATCATAGCAAGTGTGCAGTCTTCCCAATAGATGCGACAATATCAACTTGGAGGAGGTGATGGAGGACTTTTCTTGCTCGACTAAAGACTTTCCCTGCTCTTACTTGGGTCTGCCTCTGCACATACGGGAGCTGTGACGGGTTGACATCCAGCCACTGATTGACAAGGTGGCAAACCGTCTTCCTGCGTCGAAGGAAAGATTCATAAATAGGGTTGGCCGTCTCAAGCTACTGAACACAATGCTCACATCCCTGCCAGTGTATTTTCTAACAGCTTTTAATCCGAAGAAATGGCTGATAAAAAAGATTGACAAGATCAGAAGGGGGTTCCTGTGGAAGGGTAACTCAGATGCTAGCGGTGGACAATTCCTGGTGGCTTG
Organism: Panicum hallii; assembly: GCF_002211085.1. Classification (NCBI taxonomy): domain Eukaryota; kingdom Viridiplantae; phylum Streptophyta; class Magnoliopsida; order Poales; family Poaceae; genus Panicum; species Panicum hallii. The sequence continues at coordinate 20,352,956 of NC_038046.1, read as the reverse complement.
GGAGAAACTAAAAAGACCCAAAATGGGGGGGGGGGGGGGGGGGGGGGTACTCGGAGTGCTTGATCTAGGAAAATTCAGCAGGGCTCTACGACTTCGCTGGCTCTGGTTTCAGTGGGTTGACCCTGATCGACCTTGGGTGGGTGCTGATGCCCCGTGCTCTAAAGTGGACAAGCAGTTTATTTAGATGTAGCACCACTGTGACAGTTGGTGATGGTAGAAAAGCTAGTTGCTGGGAGTCTACTTGGGCAGATGGTCATGCTCCTAGGGACATAGCCCCTCATCTGTATAAATTGGCATGGAGGAAAGGACTAACGGTAAGGGAGGAAGTGGAGAATCAGACATGGACCATGGGCTTGTAGAGGATGTCAACAGCAACAGAGATGGCCGAATTTGTGCTTCTGTGGGAGCAAGTGCAAGCGGTGCAATTCTCAGAAGTACAAGATGTGATTCGTTGGAAGTGGACTGCAACTGGACTGTATACTTCAAAGTCGGCTTATGACAAACAATTCATTGGCTCCTACTGCACGTTTAACAACAAAGCAATCTGGAGGGCAAAGGTTGAGGGCAAGCACCGTTTCTTTGCTTGGCTAATGGTACAGGAAAGGCTACAGACTGCAGATAATTTGCTGCTGAAAGGGATAGCTTGCGACCCGCTGTGCTGCTTGTGTGACCAGGAATTGGAAACAACTAATCATCTCGGTCTACATTGTTGCTTTGCTCGGGAAGTTTGGCATTTGGTGCAAGAATGGACTGATGGCCTAATCAGTGTTCCGATGGCAGGAATGGAGATAGAGGACTGGTGGAATTTATCGTTGCAAGCCGCAAGCGCCAAAAATAGAAGTCGAGTGGCCGATGTACTGATATACACGGCCTGGAATATTTGGCATGAACGGAATAGAAGGATTTTCCAGGGTGCCTCGCAATCAGCAACACGAGTTCTAGGTTTGATCAAGAAAGAAATGGAGGTCCGGAGGCATGCTTGTGAGGGCTGAGTGGCCATTTAGTCTTTTATTGTATCCTGTTTGTAAGTAAGAGTTTGAGTCTTTCAGTTATTTATGTAATCACGATTACCGTAAGAACCCACCTTCTACTACTTCTTATATGATCCAGCAGCGTTCCTACTTTTAAGTTAAAAAAAAAACTCTCCGGTCACCGCCTCATCCCATGGTCCGGGATTTTGGCTTCTCTCCTCGTTCTCTAGATCAAAGTTTAAGTTGACGGAAGAATCAGTGGGCAGAATTCTGGTCTCAATCATTGAGGGTCATTCTCATTCGCTACAAGTTACAGAAGTAAGAAGAGTAGCTGATTGGATTTCCAAATTCAAGGTTTTCTCTCGCAATGTTGGTCTTCTGATCTATAACCTCAAGTTCTCATCCTGCTCCTCTTTCAGAGTGGTCTTCAACCTTTTCAATGAAAAAAATCAAGCCAAAGTAGCCGCGACAAGGGATCACACTCCAGATTTCCCTTGGTTCACAGACAGCATGAAAAATGGGAAGCATTCTTACGTTCAAGTGGCTAAGACCAATATTTTCCCCCTCACGGGCGTAAACAAAGTTCCTTTGCGATCATCAGCTGTAACCCAACCTTTGAATCATGAGCGCCATCGGTTTTCTCAAGATTAAACAGTTTTGATGTGATGAATAATTTGAAATCCGGTTGTGTTTCTGGCTCTTATTGGATCCAGTGACCAAGTTTGATTTTGAATTCAAATTTAAATGGCAAGCAACTTCTTCCCAAGGTAACTCCTCACCCTTATCCCATTAATTTTGGGCGCTCATGCACACATTGTCTTTCTAGTAGCCATCTGTGACCTGCATGCAAAAAGAGAAAATTCCTTGTGTACCATTGAAACCTATAACAATCCCTTCATTGCCATAAAAAATCAGAGGATCCCTTCATTGCCATCAATTCTTTCATTCCTTTATCTGCCATTACCGTTACTTTGAGCACAAATCACACCATCACACCGTTAAAATGCGAATATTTTTTTCCGTTATCCCGATTTTACCCCTCCAACCTTTCTCTTTCCCTGAATCACTCCATTCCAAACCTACCTAGAGCGTGCTCACGGCCATCGGAATAGGAGGCGCGTGCGGCTCCGGCGAGCAGGCGTGCGCGGCCCGAGGCGGCGGCCGAGCAGGCGCGCCGCCCCATACGCACAAGCTCCGAGCGCTGCCTGAGCGAGTGAGCAGGCGCACGCGCGGCTCCGAGGAGAGCCCGCCGTGCCCGCCCCGCCTATTTTGCAGCGCCCCTGTGGCAGGCACCCCTCCCCTGTCAGCGCTGCTGCATCGCCCGGCTCCAGCTCCGTCCATTCTTGCCTGCTCCCTCGGCGTGCAGTGAGAGATGAGGATTAGAAAAATGCTTCAGGGTTATTATTGTCTTTTGACCCTCCACTTAACAGTAGCTGGACTGCTCTCTGACGGTAATGGCAGATAAGGGAATGGAAAGTAGAATTGATAGCAATGAAGGGAACTCTAATTTTGAATGGCAATGAAGGGATTGTTATAGGTTTTAATGGCACACAAGGAATTATCTCATGCAAAAATGCTATTTTTTTGAATGATCAGGGGGGGAGAGCATCCCCACCTAAATTGTATTCAAATAGTGTGGCATATCACGTATCAACGGCCCGTTTTTAGGGAAAACGAGGCGAAACCCTACGTCGCTCGGTTAATTTGGGAAAACAGGGCTAAAACCGTGACGTGCGACCTAGCTAAACTATAGCTCAAGCAACACCATGCCCAGCATAAGGCAAATTGTGGCATGACACAGATAACAACACGTCCTAGCACAAGGACTCAAATATGGCATAATCACTTATACAAAAACCACGACACCCGACATGTAGCATCACCTTTGAGTTTGGAAGTTTCAAGCCTGCAATATACTTGATGTGTGGAGATGGGCACCTGCCTGCGCACCAGGCGCAATGCTTTCACTGCACATATGTCATCGCTTACAAGCACCGGCCAAGTGTTCGCTACGTTTAGGAACTCTGGACAAGTGTAGGAATGGTGGAACCACAATGACGAGGGACGTCATCGTTGTCGAGGCCGGCTAGATTTCTGGCAAGGCTTTCGCCAGAGACTCCACCAACCATGTACTATCGGTGTTTAACCTTCAAGCCCACCGAGGGATATCCCAAGGTGGTAGATTGTAGGTGGGGTGTCGACGAGATCAGGAACTCGAAGGTGTAAGGAACACGAAACTTTAAACAGGTTCAGGCCATCGATTGCGTAATACCCTACATTCTGTGTTGTGATTTGTATTGCCTTAGGTATTGTAATCTTTGGAGGGGGTCCCTGCCCACCTTTATATAGTCTAGGGGGATAGGGTTACATGGAAGTCCTAACCAAACATAAGCTCAGGAGTCCGCCCCGAGTACTACTCGGATTGTTTTCTTCTGTTCCGACTAGCCCTACTCTGTACGAGTAGTTACAATTGGTATAGGGTGTGGGTCATGTCCCATCCCTTATCTAGAATATGTACGCCATGTGCGCAGTCCCGTGGCTCTGACATGTACCTCATTGCTTGAGCCCTTAGCAGCTCGCGCGATGCAGCGAGGCACACCACCATTGGGCATTGCCGCACCCTCACCACCACAACCACTAACAAGCAGAGATGATGGCGGAGAGTGGCGAGCCTGATGGCACGGTGGCGCGTGACGCAAGACGTGCCTGCCCAAGGACAGCGTCGCGAGATGGCACGCTTCAGCATGGCATTGGCCAGCGGACCACCACGGGCTCTACGCACCCCTACTGCTTGAATCCTTGGTGATTCGCACGAGCATCAAGGCACAACACCATTGGTGGCCGCCTCCTGTTGCTGACCTGCACGCGACCGCAACCAATCATTTACCATGTCTAGGTCCACAACTGGAGGAGATGACGCCGAGCAAAAGGCAGGGAGCCCAGCATCGATCTGCACGAAAGCACTTCTAAATAGGAGTGGAGCACCAGTTCCGGCCGTTGTAGTGCCGGATCCGGCAATAGCCGACTTGCAGGGCCCGGAAGCCACGCCGGCCGCTACCGACGGCGACTTGACCGCAGAGCCCCCCACCGTCCGGCACGGGTAGGGAGGGGGCGAGATCCGGCCCGGCACGAGGTGGATCTGACCACCACCAGGCCGCAGCGCCGGCGGCGGTCGCCGGCACCGGCATCTCCCAACCAAGCTTGCCATCGAGAGGAAAGGGAGAGAAATAGTGGAAGGGAGGAAGAAGCACGTGAGAAAGCGGCCCCGCCGCCGTCCTTGATCCCGGCAGACTTCCACACGGGGGCACTCTGGCGGCGGTGAGGTGTGGGAAGGGAGGCGGGGGGCTGCGGGGAGGCGGTGGTGGTCTGCTCGGGTCACCCCTCGAGGCGACGCGAGCGGAGCGGAGCGGCGGGTCTTATTCGCTTACCGTTGTAACAATTGGAGCCACATAGCTGCTTTCTGACACAATGGTTTACACAATAGAGATTTTTCTCCAAGACTACAAGTCTCAGATAATTTTATTCCACTTCAACCTTTACATGTGGGGTCACATTGCAGTGTGACTACGTGGTTCAGGTTCTCTAATAATCAGCAAACACAATTCAGGATGGCGCGGCCAGATTTTTCTGCTCCTTTGTTGATTTCAGTTTGGCTAGATTGGGCAAGTCCGGCTCTTCAACTTCTGTCCCGTGGACCTTGCCGATTTCTACACAACACCCTATGACTGGTTGACATTCTCAGGTTTTTACTGTGGCAGATGAGACGTTATCATTTGGGCCACGACTGCCTGCCACCACAGTTTATTCCTGTTCCGGTGATTATTGTATTGCATCAAAGGGCAAATATCATTTTACACTCGTGCCTTGGGCTCTCCAAACTTTGTAAGACGGATTTATATGTGTAAGTATAACGAAACTTCGTACAGAAGTAACACAATGTTTGTACATTTAGAACAAATCCTAGAAACTAACGAACAAAAGTCTGTATACTTTTCTGCAAAAAAAAAACGAGTTTGTATATGTAGAACAGATCGTACAAAGTTATGTAAGAAAACGTCTAAACACGTTGAACAACATATTGTGGGAATGCAATCAATACTATAAATTGATGGAGAAATATTATTTGGTACAAATGTATTAAAAATAAATATACACCTATGGAATAAAAACTGTACACTAGAAACAAAATATAAAATTATATAGCACTTTAAAAAGTATATCATTGAAGTCCTCCAAAATATAAAAAAATTAAAATATTTTCAATTAACACCTCACCTCTTGGGCCGCTTAGAATTGAAGGAGCCATGGTGCAGGGAGCCCAACATAAAAGGAATGACTCATTACGGCCCATAACACCCCACGCATCAGGAAAAAGAAAACAAAACGCCGTGGGCTAACGGAGAGGGATTCGGCTCCGACGTTTTGGTAGACGAGGGTACAGATTAAATGGTTTTGGAGTTAGGGTTAGAAATTAAATAAATGCAAGAGTTGAGGATTAGATACAGTCATTGATATATTCCCAACAAGGAATAATTCTCACCATGTCATTGTAAAATGTCTTGAACCCTAAATTTGCCACTATCAATTTGAGGTTGCAAATGATTCCAATGGCAAATTTCGAATTGCCCCAACATCTTTCATTGATTGCTTAGTTAACCATGAAGATCGGTATGCTTATTGCTCCCTACATGCATATATGCATGGTTTTGGTGGTACACATCATGCATCCATAGAGTAGGTAATTTAGAAGCGTGCATAGGGGTACTTGGGTTTTTCTACTCCCTCCGTTTTTTAGGTGACGTATAATCCTCTGGTGCACAGACTAAGGAGGTGGTTAAGCACCCCCTTAATCTGCTCGGGAACCACTCTCCAGCAATTAATAAGTGCATCGGTTTCTCCCTTGCATGCAGGCATGCAGCCCGTCCGTTAGCCTCCGCATGCAAATTCGTTCGTTCCGCCAGGCATACCGCGCGCCCACGCTATTTTCTCCTCAATCAAGTTGCTTCCTGCCAAACTGCACATGCACGCGCCAAACTGCGCAGGCATGCACGCCAATTTTTTTGGCCAAAAAAGCAAGCTTCAAATTTCAAACCTTGGTGCCACTCCATAGGCTCGTTCCCTATAAATACTGAACCCATAGGCACCACTCCAAGCTATTTCCTCCATGCTTTCTCCTACACAATGGTAGAGCCAAACACCGGTTTTGTTTTTGACCTCAATGAGCATATCGAAGATGATCCAGTTGATCCTAATGCTCCCGTGGACTGGGATGCTATAGCAGAAGATGTCTTTAATTTTGATGTACCATTGTTTCATGAACAGATTGAAGAAGGTCAGTTTTTAGTTTCTTTTTTTTAATCTCTTGCACATCTTTTATTCAATCTATTTATGGTCCATCATCCTTTGTTCAAATAGATGAAGTAACTCATGCATTTGATCTAAACTTGCCTGCGGAAGAAGGAGCTTGGAGTTCAGGCTCATGCATATCTATTCCTACTTGAGTGATCTTTTCCTTTTCATCAGATGCACAAGTTTAATGCAAACCATGTCGACATGGAGGTGCCCATGGAAGTTAGAAACCACGGAAATTACACTGTCCTTTTCCTCTTCTTTTTCACAGTAAAATTTAGTCATATTAAAAATTTTCTTCATGCTAATGCTGCTACCAATCTTACTCCTATCTGTAGCTGTTAGGACAAGGAAAAGACAGACTACTGATGTAGAGCGTATTCACATATACTCCTTGCTTCTTCAAAACACTACACATTTTCAAGGTAAAGGCACTTTGCATAATGGAGTTTCTTTGAAGATAGCTCAAGAAATGGGGGTGCATTGGCAAGATGGGTAGGAAGAAGTTGTCAACAATGTGGTTAGCAAGAAACCGAAAAATTGTGGGCGTAACAGAATTGAGATCAGTCCCGAAGTCATCCAAGGAGTGCCTCTTCGTCAGAGGACAACTATGCAAGATTTAGCACGTGCGTTAGGTGCCTCCAAGAGCACGGTGCATGCACGGTTGAAGGAAAAGCAGATAAAACGCCCCTCCAATTCCATCAGATCCTATTTGACACCCGCAAACAAGAAATCTCGTGTAGAGTTTGCCATCTCTATACTTGATAGCAGGAAACCTCATCGTGCATATCGATGAGAAGTGGTTTTATAGGACAAATAAGGTCTGGAAATTTTAGTTGGCTGCTGGTGAGCATGAACGATTCATTTCTCCGCAGAATCGAGGCGTGTACATGCAGCGCTTAACTACGTCGGTTTTAGTTTTCTCCAGGATCGAAGAGCGGACCAATATACGACATGATTTCCTGTCGCTTTTAAAAAAAGTATACGACACCTAAAGAAAAAAATGGAGGGAGTATTAACAATATGGTGGAGATGAATAATTTAATGCGGATTTAGGGGGTTATTTTGATGTCGTTTTCATAATGGTGGAGGTGGCTAGATCAGATATTGAGTTTGGGGTTACTTTCATGCTATTCTTCCCTAGTGGGGTGATTTTGATATACAAATTTTCATATGTAGTATGTGGTGTAAATAGAAGCAAATGGAATCCATCAACAATGAACGAGTCTACAAACAACATGTTTGGTTCAAAGAATCATCTCATGCAGGATGAGTTGATCCTGTACGGGTTCATTCTAGCTAGGATTTGATAGTCCTTTGATTTGAAGGACGACGCCAGCCACTGAAGTTTTAGGAGCCCGGTTCACCGGGATTGACCTCCAGGCGCTTGCGAGTTGCGAGGGACTAGTCACCGGATCGTTCATGCTGCGATGCAAACCAAACACGTAGAAAAATCGATTGTATGGTGTTTGTTCTTCTGTGTATATTTCTCTAGTTGTGTCCTCTGAGAATTAATATGGAGCTTACAAAAGTCAAAAGGAGTCTCTGATCAGTGGAAGTTAGATTCATACCAAATCCAATAGCCATGATCCCCAACATGTACTGCAGCAAAGTTCACTGCAAACCTCCCTTCATCAAAAAGACCAAGCAAGTCCCTTCTAACACATCATGGATCAAGTCATGGAACACAGAGATCAGCGCGAGGTGCGGAGGATGCCGTGGAAGGTGAGCGTGCCCTCGAGGTCCCCGATGATCCGCGCGATGCGCACCTCCAGCCCCCGCTGCACGTCCCTCAGCAGCGCCCCGGCCACGTCCATCAGCCTCTTCATGTCCACGCCGTCCCCGCCGCCGCCGCCGCGGCTGAGGCCCGGCGCGATCCTGGACTGCGTCTCCAGCAGCTTCTGCCCCGTGGCCACCATGAATCGCTGCAGCTGGAACGTCTCCTCCAGGAACTGCCCCAGCGCCGCGCTCTGCTCCCCGCCGCCGTGCCGCCGCTCCTCCCGCCCCACGCTCCTCTTGCTCTCCCCCTGAAATTGAGACACGGCGACACCACATCACACAGGGGGTTAATCCCTTGCCTTCGACACATTATCCTCCTGAAATGCAGAAACATTTTAATTTTCAGGACGATGGGAAATGGGGATTCGCCGTACCATCCTTGCGCAGAGGTCGTCGATCTTGTCGTCGAGGGACTGGTAGCGCTTGACGTGCTTGCTCAGGAAGGACATCATCGTCTGGTACCTTGTCCTCGGATGCTGCCTGCTGTTGCTGCTGCAGCTGGCTTCGCTCCCGGACGGCTTCGCCGCCGCGGCCTCCTCCCTGCTTTCCGCGGCCAGCTTCTCCAGCACCAGCAGCTGTTGCTTCAGCCGCTTGATCTTGTACGACACAGCCAGGGCGTGGATGTCCGTCTTCCAAGCAGAGTTTGTCTTCTGGTCAGGTGGCACGGCCACGAGCGCGAGCTCGGATGTCACCTCCTGGGAGCTGCTCGTGCTGGCCTGCGTCTGCGCGTTCCCGGGATCGGTGTAGACCTCCTTCTCCTCCTCGATCTCAGACCTGAATGACTGCCGGGCCGGGGCGTCGTGTTCCGTCGACGTCGCCGCCGCGGCGCACGCGAGATCCCGAACTGGAACGACAAGCGCCTCTGCTGCTTCCACATCAAACGCCTTCTCCTTGTGATCATCTGGGGAGGCTGGCCCGTCCAGTTTGGTCTCTTGATGCCGCCAGCTGCCGGATGACAGCCGATCGGCTTCTGCCCACAATGTTCTGTGGATCTTCACAGGTGAACATGGGATGCAGCGGTCGTCGGCGTCATCTTGGTCACCGGCCGCCGTGCAGATTTCCACCCCGAGTGCCTGCGCTTGGAGCGTCTTCAGCTGCTCCTTGAGTGCCCTGTTCTCGTTCTCCCTGTCCAGGAGCAGGACCTCCACCCCGGCGCTGTGCTTCTCGTGCTGCGCCAGCCGCGCCTCCAGCTCCTGGATCCGGGACCGGAGCCGCGTCGCCTCGACGTCCATGCTCACCGCCCGCCATCGGAACGCCTCCAGCTTCTCGTCCTTGAGCCGGAGCTGCTCCGTGAACGCCTCGATCTCCGTGGCGTGCCGGTGCTTGATCATGGCCGTGTACTTCTCCGTCTCCATCTGGAACCACTCCTGCAGGCCCTGGTACTCCTCCACGGCTGCAGGCCGCCAGGCCGTACAAATCAAGAATAGCATAGTCAGAACTCTGAAATCTGAAACACTGCTGTTTGTTCACCATTTCTAATGTCTGACAATTAGTTTGGAAGACGGTGATGCTGTATTTTTCTCAACCGAACATGTTAGAACACAACAAAAACAAACTTTTTTCAATTGAATCCTGGAAGCATATGTGAGCATGTGCCGACCAGATCAGTAGGAGTACTCCTTCCATTCTGTGAGCAGAAGCAAGCAGAGGACAAGACAGAGCAGGTGGACATACCGGGCTTGTCGTCGACGTGGCTGGCATACCGGTCGACGCATTCAATGGTGGTCAGCTCCTTCGCCGTCGCTTGCCGGTGGTACTTCTTGCCGTCCCCCTCAACGTGGTCCACGAACAGTATCTTGGTGTCGCTGGTCTCGTGCGCCGCGGCGTCGGGGGCCAGCAGCTTGTCGGAGCACCCGGCCGGCTGCGGCTGGTCGGCCGCGCACCGAGCCGACGACCTGGAGGATCCCCGGCGGTGGCCGCGGGACTCCCACATCTTGCGCCACCGCTCGGCCTCGAGCTCCGCCTGCTTCCGCCTGGCCTTGCACATCTTGACCTCCCGCACCAGCATCTCTCTGTCCTCCATGTCGATCTTGGACTTGCGCAGCATTGCGGAGAGGATCTTGTCCTTGTGGTCCGCGTCCCGGCGGAGGCGCGCGGCCTCGGCGGAGAGGTCCGCGGCCGCGGAGGCCGCCTCGTCGCGGCGCTCCAGGGCCTCCCTGAGCTCTGCCTCAGCCGTGTCCGCGAGACGCGCGGCGCGGGCCAGGTCCGCCTCCAGCTGCCGCTGCGCGGACGCGAGCTCCACGAACGCCGCCTTGTGCTTCCGCAGCTCCGCGGCGTGCTCCGCCGCCTCCTTCCCGGCGCGCTCCCGCAGCTCCTCTGCCGCCTGCTCCGCGGCGCGCAGCCGCTCCTCAGCGCCTTCCCGCCTCTGAATCTCCTGCTCCAGGGCTGTGTCCTTTAGCGCCGCCGCGTCCCGCTGCTCCTCCAGCTGCCGCCGGAGCTCCGCGGCCTCCTCCTCGCGCTTGGCCTCGCGCGCGCGCGCCGCGGCGACCACGGCGTGCACCTGCCGCCGCAGGGACTTGCGCTCGGTGAACCACCGCTGCTCGTGGGACGCGAAGATGCCCGCCACCTTCTCGTTGGCCTTCGCGTCATCCGCCCGCCGGTGCCGGAGCTCCTCGACCTGGCGCTCCAGCGCGGCGACCTTCTCCCGCAGCGCGAGCTCCCTGGCGCGCGACCACCGGCACCCCCGGCGGCCGGCGCCAAGATCGCACCCGCCAGCGACTCGCCCCTGCGCTCCTAGAGCGGCGAGGGCGCAAGAAAAGCCGACGCAGTAGCCAGCGGCGCAGTGCATCGAAACGGCCGCCGAGGACGACGGCGCCGGCGCCAATGGCAGCGCGTGATCAGCCGCCATCACGTCCGCGGCCTTCCCCCCACTTGCTTGTGGCTCGTACTGGAATTGAAGCAGCGGATCACTGAGCTAAAGAAAATAACTCCCGTCCTGTCACTTGTAGTTACAGGATTTGACCGCCTCCCTAACGGCAGATAGCCAGCAGTGCCGCGAGTCTCGAGCGGCGAGAGCAATGTCGGCCCGGCGGCGTGGCGACGGGAATGATGGCGGCGGGCGATCGGGAAGGAGAAAGGGGAATCGACGCGAGCTGCAAAGTGGCAAGGATGGATCAAAGTGATGGGGCCTGCGGAGGAGAATTGCGTTGGCAGCGGATGATTGAGTTGAGGGAAAGGCTGTCGCTGGTACGGAGGCGGTCAATGTGGGGAGCTGGGGTTCCAAATGGAGCGCCACGGCCAGCGCACAATGGAATGCGAGCTCAGCTCCATCGCTTCGCTTGCTTTGCTTCTTTAGTGGACAACAGCATGGGAGACTGGCTGTACTGGAGTGGAACGCCTCTGTCGTCTAGTTCGCCTGTCTGTTTTTTTTTTGGAAAAAGAAACGACAGTTCATCTGGATTTTGATAAGCTCGGCATTAAGGAATTAATTAACAGAGATACTAACTTTAAGGATACATGTACAGCCGATAAATCTGAATTGTACGATGGGGATCCAACCCCTTGCACGTTATCTTCCTCCTCCAAACCTTTCACTGTAAAGTAACATACTCCCTCCATCTTAAAAGAAAAATCATTCTAGGATTGAAAATTTGTTAAAAAATATATCATTTTATCCTGTTTAGAAAGTATATGTGCATACAAGAATCGATTCGTGCCAAATATGAGTAATAAATAGAGGTAAATATGATTATATTCTCTACTTATTGATCTATCATAGAATTCTTGAAAGTGACTTTTATTTTAAAACGGAGGGAGCAGTCATTTTTCTCTTCTAATTCATTTTGATCTGTGACCGCTGCTTGGCCGGAAAAAAATTGGGTGCAGACCGGCTGCAAACCCACGCCGCTGCAGCCCCAGACAGATCAATACCCCCTGGCCCACCTGTAAGCAGAGGTTTGGTGCCCCCGCATAACTCTTCTGCAGCTGGATTAATTAGCTTCGGCTCCGGCTCGATTAGATGGCTCCCGTAGGCATCACGGGGCACAGTTTTCCGGCTCGAGCTTGGAAACAAATCAGGGCTTGCCTTCTAATTGTGCGACTCGATTAACTACAGAAAATCTACCATACGTACAGACCTAATACTAGGGCGTCACGCCGCCTCCGATCACCAGAATCGCGCCGCCGCACGCTGATCAGCAGAACACGGCTGATCATCAGCAGGATCACGCCGCTGCCACACGCCGATCTTCACGAGGGCATGGCAGGACATGAGGAGACGGCAAGGCAGGAACAGATGGCAGGGCAGCCCATACCTCCTGTTGTGCGTGAGAACTCTCCAATCATTGAGGATTATGGTGTCAACAACCAACAAATAATGCCGGTATACTCTATTATTTGTTTAACTTATATTTGTTTATCTATGATTGATTATTTATGTTCACAGTGCTCATGACCATACGTTATACATGGCAGATGACACAAAGCACAAATTCGATCACCATAGAGCCAGTGGCGGGTGAAGCACCAAGAGAGCAAACATTGCATGAAGCAGCGTTGCCTAATGTTGCAATTACTCAAGGGGATGACAACACAATCTCTGAAGCAACAACACATGAGGTAACAAGTTGACATTTAATATTTACTTTAAGAAAAATAAAATAATGTTGTAGTAATATGATTTTATTCGGACACATCCTACAATAGGTTGTTGATAAAAATAGGCCAACAGTGGTAATTCCTGAAATTGGAATGGCATTTGAGTCTGAGGAAGACGCTTATGATATGTATAACACCTATGCTGGGAAGGTTGGGTTCAGTATTAAAAAGCATGATACAAAGCGTCGAGCAGATAAAAGTATATATTCCAAGGTTTTCGCATGCAGCAATCAAGGATTTGCAGATAATAGTTCATCACAAACCACTACAAGAACAGGTTGTCGTGCCCGCATTCAATTTAGTATCAGCAGAGAGGGAGTTTGGACAGTGCAAAAGATTGAATCTGAACACAACCATTATCTAACTAGTCCAAATAAGACATGCAAGCTTAGATCCCAAAGAAAAATTATAGAAGCCGATAGACTACTTATTGCTCAAATACGTGAAGCCGGTATGAAGCCAACTCAAGTATTTGAGTTTATGAAGCAATTCTATGGTGGTGCCGAAAATATCCCCTTCTCAAGATCAGATTGTAATAATGAGATTGGTCGTGAGCGGATAAAATACTTGGAATCTAATGATACACAAACACTGCTGGAATATTTGAAAAACAAGCAAATTGAGGATCCTGCATTTTTTTATGCCATTGAAATTGATAAGTCATCTGGTCGGATAATTAATTTCTTTTGGGCTGATGGACAGTCTATCATGGATTATGCTTGCTTTGGTGATGCTGTGCCATTTGACACCACATTTCAGACTAATAAGTTTGAAATGCCATTCGCTCCTCTCCTTGGAACCAATCACCACAAGTAGACAATAATTTTTGGGGCTGCACTATTGTATAATGAAACTATCCCATCATTTATTTGGCTTTTTGAGACTTTTGACGGCAATGTCAGGCAAGCATCCAAGTACAATTTTCACTGATCAAGACGCAGCCATGGCAGGAGCAATTGCTTATGTATTCCCAAATACAAGGCATCGTCTTTGTTTGTGGCACATTTATCTTAATGCAGCTAAACATCTCGGTCATGTAATCAATAAGCATCCTCAGAAATTTTTACCTGCTTTTAAACAATGTGTATATGAAGATAGATCAAAGGAGTGTTTCAAAAGGAAGTGGAATAAATTATTGGATGATTATAATCTGAAAGATAACTCGTGGCTGCTAAATCTGTATGAGTTGAGAAAAAAATGGGCAGCCGTTTATCGTGACTCTTTCACAGCTGATATGACAACAACTCAGAGGAGTGAAGGTATGAATAATGTCTTCAAGAAAAGATTTCGTAGGAAGCTTGGTCTTTCTGAACTCATTGTTGAATGTGAAAAGGTTTCTATTTCTCTTCGAGAAAATGAGTTGGATGAAGACTTTAGATCCCGTATAAAGAACCCTGTTAACTACGTCTCAGATTTACCTTTGTTGAAAACTGCTAGCGAGTTATATACAAGGAGGATGTATAAAGAGTTCGAGGCGGAATTTAAGAGTCAATTTTCATTATCCTGTAAATTGTTACAGTCTGAGGAGTCAATATCAAGTTTCCAGGTCACACATATGCATGCAAATGAAGGAGCAACGACTGAATTCAATAGTACAGATATGACCATTACATGTTCTTGCAAAAAGTTTGAATCGATAGGTATGTATATACATTTTGAATTACCATAATCTTTATTATAATAAAAATTGCTGACCACTTGCTTCCATATCTTATAGGTATATTGTGCAATCATGCCTTCAAGGTGTTAAATATAAATGATATTTTTATTTTGCCACAACAATATATATTGAATCGATGGACAAAATATGCAAAAAGAGGTTTTTATATTGATAAAAAAAGTAAGTGGAAAAGGAAATTTGAAGGCACATGCAGCACGGTTATCTCGAATGGCAACATCCCTTGCATTGAAGTGTTCAACGTCAGAATCTCTTCTTGATGATTTAGAGAAAGCATTGCAGAAGTTAGATTTACAAGCAGATGATTCTCTAAGGAAGGTGCAGGAAAATAATGTTCCTATAGTTTCAACTGACGTTGCTGTAGGTACAGTGAATAGGACTATATCATTTAGAGTTCCTCAAGTAGTGAAAGGTGCCAAAAGTAAACGAGCAAAGAATGTACTTGAAAAGAAGACAACAAAGAGAAAGAAAAAATCGCAGGAGAAAGGTAACTTGTTGTTGCATGGACTGTATTTGTTTTACCATCTCATGTTTTATTAATATTTTGAAATATATTTCATATACAAATAATGCACTGCTTTCTTATATATGTGAACTGTAGGAGAAGAACCAAGTAACATTGGAGAAAATAGTGGCGCTAATATGGCTATACCAAACTCTTCCACTGATATGTTGGTCAACTTTTCGACTAATGTGCCTAATTGGATGCAAGGAGGATATACAAGTCTCTTACTTGGTATTGATCAAGACGCCTCAGCTGCACGAAAGTTACATTTTGATAAAGAAGCAAATGATGCAACATATAAGAAATAGAGCAGTTCAATTATCATTGTATATTGTCGATCCTAGAATTTTTCTTATGTATTCATGTTTTTAGTTGGTTTTGTGGACCTTAGTTACATGTGGGCAGAATTTATATTTCTAGCACATTTGGAAAAAAAAAACTCAGATGAATACGTGTGTTTGTTAGTTGATCTAAGACTGAACTATTTTTCTATTTGTGAGTTGCCTAAGTATACAGGTGTAATCAATAGGCAAAACAAATGCCCAGATGTTAACCACACGTCTCATCTGATCTGAGATGGTTACTGTGGCTGCCTGATCAGCATGCCAAGCTGCGAAGAACAACAAATCCCGAGAGTGGCCAGCGCGAACGTCGTGGAATACTGAAGTGCAGCAGTGCGTCGTGGAAAAAGTGCAGCAGTGCGTCGTGGAAAAAGTGCAGCTGTGCGGTGTGGAAAAGGAGATAGTAGCCGCGAGAGGGAGGCGAATTAAAACTAATCGAGCCGAAGGTAATTAATCCAGCTGCAGAAGAGTTACGCGGGGGCACCAAACCTCTGCTTACATGTGGGCCAGGGGGTATTAATCTGTCTGGGGCTGCAGCGGCGTGGGTTTGCAGCCGGTCTGCACCCAATTTGCTTCCGCTTGGCCTCACACTACAAGTTCCATTTTTAAAGCTGGTTATCGCTTGTCGATCTTGCCTATTGCACGTCAGATCTCCATCCTGCAAGAACAGTGTCACTAATTTTGCACAAACCCACCGGGGTGAGTTGACTCGACAACAAAGCCCTGCTCCGCCCCTTGTCCACCGATGATCATTTGCCTCGCTACAAACCAAAGCCCCCATTGCACTGCTCGTCGTTCATCTCTTCCACCGCGCTACCTTCCAATGCAAGCCTGATACCGATTGAGACTCCTAATTCCACGACCACAATTTAGCTTCACATGTTGACTATAAATACCCGCTATTCCTGGCAATTGAAATTTGGCAAATAAGGGTACCTCGTTCAGCGGGGATCTTCGAGCCAAAGTTAGGATGTAATTTCACTAGCGCCTAGTCCCCGTTCAGATGGGATGTGAATGCACTTTCTTTGTTTTCCAAGATGATTTACCCTATTCTTTGTGATCCTTTACGCCGTTACGAATGCACGCCGCTTGTTTGTCTGTTCCTTTTTTACTTTGGTAAGGGAAGCTATACTGCGCCATGCGCTGAATTCTGAATCGAAACAATTCTTTTTCATTCATCGCCAGACAGAATGTGGCGAGACTCATCGCCATCTGACATCCACGGCAACCAAGCGGACAAACTCACACCCCGTTTTGTACACTTTACTATTTTAACCCTCAACCCTTCCTTCCTTTTTGGTTTTGGCCGTTAGAGCACCTACAGTGTGTGAAAAAGCGATGCTTCAATTAGGAGAGAGAAGGTCTGGGCATCGATGCATCCCATTGCAGCACCCGATGCTTGATCAAAATTTCCTAGCTTCCATGCTTGTACATTCATCGATGCTCCATGGACAAAAGTCGGTTGCTGCCCCACTGTCAGAACACAATGTGAGAGAGAGGTAGAGTGAGATGCAGCTCGGGTACGTTTATTCGCCATTCTTTATATTCAAGGTGGGTCTCGAGTAATGGAACCAAGGTATGCAAGGCTTCAACCAAGATGTGACGTATTTTTCTCCAAACCCCCACACTGTAGGTGCTCTTAGGTTCTTTTTGGGAGGAAGAAGAGACACAACAGAGAGCAGAGCAGGCATCTTTCATCCAGGGTCAAAACCAACCCTACCAGCCTACCATGCAATACCAACAGTAGAGCAGCTTTTGCTTCTGCCCCCTCCCAGTCTTCTTTCTTTCTCGCTGCCGGAGGGACCTTTTTTATCTCTGGTGCCTCTGCCCCTGGGGCCGGCTCCATTCCCGGATCAACAAGCTCTGCAGTCTGCATTGCTAGTGCATGTGGCCTCCAAAAGGCACTTTTCTTGTCCCACGCCCGCCAGGATCGGGTCGTGGTACTGGTAGTAAAAGGATGGTCAGTCCGTGAGCTAGCAGGTCCTAGTAGTAGCAATGCAAGCATCACAATTCAAAGATGCTGCTGGTTGGTAGTCCGGTACAACCAGCATCTTTGTCCCTATACTACCGCTAGTCTACCGCCAGCTGCCAGTAGAAAAGATCCTGCGCGATTCATCAATGTTCAAAAGGTGCTACGAGTACTTCGACGACCCAAAGTATGGCCCCAGCGGCAAGCATCGAGTGTGATCTGTTTGTTTTTTTATTTTTTGAAGGAAAATCCATTGTGATCCGTGAACCTGCAACTTGGAGAACAGTAGATGTTCAATAGGCTTCTAGGCGTCGGCAAAACCGTCCATGGATGGATATGGCCGGCGGCTATAGATCAGAGAGTGAAATGCATCACGTCCTAGTGTCGTTGTCACTACACTCATTTGGACTTTGGTTCCTGTTGTGGTTAGTAGAGCCATTGAAGATCCCAATCTCCTCAGCGAACATTGTATATATCCAATCGATCCACGCAACTTGTAGCTAGTGAGAAGGCAATAGCAGGCATGTTCGTTCCAACTTAACTCACATGTGAGACTGCTCGTGTTGTTCCAATGATTGGAGTGCGCATGCATGCCATGCTCATGCATCTTTGGATAGGAGGGAGGGGCATGCTTGTACGTACGCGACGCGTCTATGATGAGAACGTAAGCTCTAGTGTCGTTTTGAAGAGATACGCTTGGGCCATCCCTCTCATCCTATGTAGCATGGACAGTGCATGACGCGAAATTGCAATGCACAGTACCCATTTTGTCATCATCAGGCCTCTCAGAGATAGATGATGATTGGGGTGAGAGCGCAACAAACACATTTTGGCGGGCCCACATGTATTTATGGGTATTCAGCTGAATACCTAAAAATTTTGGAAAAAAATTATATACATAGTATATAACATGTATATGTATTAAAAGATAGAAAATTACACCACAAAATAGGGTTCTCAATCTCATATTGCGTCTTAAGCTCAAATGGCCCACTACTTTCCCTCCTCCAGACCCAGTTGCGGCGGCCCAAACTGCTCCCCCCTCCCCTCAACCGGCGCACCACTACCCAAGTGCCCGTCCCGTCTTCCTTCCCCCGTTCCCGTCTTGATTCCCGTCGCCGCCCTACCTAGCGAAGGGCGAACCCTAGCAGCGGCGCGGCGCAGGACTGGCAGGGGCCAGTGGCAGCAGTCTAGCTATGTGGCGGGCGGCGAGCCTGGCGGCTAGTGCTGGGTGCATCCACGGCGGCGCGGCCCGCAGCTCTGCTCACACGGCACGTGGGGGTGCGGCAAGAGGCACACCGGCGGTGATGTAGCACTGGTCCGATCTTCCGATAGGTATGATAGATTTGATTGGTGGATAACTCGACGTTGGCGATCTAGGCTTTTAATCAGACACGATTCGAACCCTTGCAACTGTTACACCGCTGCTCTGTTGGTTATCAACCAAGTATAACTCGATTGACCTCGCCAAGAAGGCTTTTCCTTGCAAGCGAATCGAAGAACACAGGCAAAAGATGATAAACACGCAATCCGAAATTGTAGATGTGTATGAAGCAAAGATGATTATAGGGTTCAAGCTTTGAACACAAAGGGACTAATCGCTACAGTGGTGTAGAATAAGAACGGGGATCCTGATTCACAGCAAAGGGACTCGGCGTCACTGTTACAATGAAAAATATCGTTTTCTCGATGAAAAACTAGAACTAAACAAAATCCAAACCCTAATATGATGATGGCTACTGAGTTTATACCAGAAAGGGGGACGTCCTAGGGTTGGGGGTGACCAGGGGGCATCCTCAACCTTAGCTTAAGGCCCGACACGATATAAGGCCGATTTGGCCCAAATAGGTGATGTGGCATCTTGTCGTAGTTACATAGAATGATCCATGAACCTTCTAGAACTAGGACTTGAACCAAAAAAAAGCTTTCGTCGTTAGCTTTCCAACGCATCAAAGAACACCTCGTTTTGATGTCGTATGAGGGAGATGTGGCCGATTCCGTCTAGAGTGGTCTACTGAATGCGAACCGAACGCGGAATCCAAATTGATAACGACTTGTAACTTGGCAACGGGCACTCGTGCGTATCCATCCTGGTGATATCCTCATCAGGCGGCCGGCAGCGTGCATGGTGCATCTACGCCAGTGCCCAGCGACGTGCTCAGCCCTTGCTCGCCCCTCGGTGATAGCAATTAGCACAATCGTGGATTTTGGCCCTCAGCGATTCTGAAAAAGCAAGGTGAGCATGGAGCAATTTCGATTGGAGATTGATTGTTAATTTATGACAATTCTAGAGCAATGCAGTGACTTGAGTGATTGCAATTTTTAGGTTTAAATCATGACGAGGTAAACATAGAGCTACTTAGATGCATGGCATCATTCAGTCCAGTCAATTCATTTGTTGCTTTTAATGCTGAGAAGTTGATTAAGCTTGCTAAGTTCTATCCTCATGAAATGAACCAACTTCCTTTCAACTGAACCGATACATAAATGATGAGAAATCATGATAACTTCAAAAATTTAAGAAGTCTAGCAGAGTTATATATGATGCTAGTTAAAGAAGGAAAGGTTTCTGGATACGGTATTGTTTACAAACTTCTTAAATTTGTGCTACTCCTCCCTGTTGCACCTGCTGGTGTTGAGATGATCTTTTCTATAATAAATTTTGTCAAAAATAAGCTAAGAAGCTAGATGGGGTAGAAACATTTGAATGGTTGCTTGGTCACATTCATTGAAAAAGAATTCTTCTTGCAAGCTAAGGATCAGGACATCATCACTTATTCAGGACATCATCATTTATTTTCAAGGCATTAAGGATCGAAAAGTTAACCTGTAGGCTGAAATTTGTATGCTTTCTTATCATTTTGCTGTTTTATCCTCCGTTGCAACTTGGATATGTTGATTATTTATTATATATATTATCTCCGTGTCAAACAATTTTAAGTTATGATAAATACTATAATTTTGGTACTTAATTATGTGATATGAATCTGTACTTTGGGCTGCTAAAAGAATTTTACCTTTGAAAATTTTGAATACCCAAACCTCAAATCTTAGACCCGCTCCTCTACACGTATTATATCAGAGAGGACAAGTGAGCCAAACAAAAAAAACGTGTCTCCCAAGCAAGAATTGGAGCTAGAAAGTAGAAACTATCTTTGCCTCTGCCTTCATCACGCGGACCGACTCCTTGAAACCAAGCAACCGAACAAATCGAACGAACGCACGTATCCCATCACCAGGAAATAAAGTGCAGCGTGCGGTCGAGTGCCATCGACGCCATGCGATTCAGATACCAGGTATCCGAACGAACATCTATATATATATCTCCTCGCTCCCTGTAATAAGATCAGGTCGGTCAGGACGACACGTCGTGGGTCGCCATTACGTCTTCTTCTCTCTGAAAAAATAAGGAACACGTACGTCGTCGGGTGCGAGCCCAACGCCCATTTTCCTCCCTTGTTTACGGCTCTCGAGCTC
Source organism: Panicum hallii (assembly GCF_002211085.1). Classification (NCBI taxonomy): domain Eukaryota; kingdom Viridiplantae; phylum Streptophyta; class Magnoliopsida; order Poales; family Poaceae; genus Panicum; species Panicum hallii. The sequence goes on along the minus strand of NC_038046.1, from coordinate 20,332,291 downwards.
TTTCTCGGAGCAGCTGTAACTCGTCGGAGAAAGGTGCGGGGGGCACATGCGGGATGCATCCTCTCTGGCTGGCGCTACCTTTACAGAATGGCGCGGCCGCCCCGCCCTTGTGTACGTGAACTATCTTTCAGCGCAAGCATATTGGCGCGCTTTGAGAGGCGGACGGGATTAGACTAATGTAAGCCCCAGGTTTCGAAAGATTGCAGGGCGCGGTTCAGCTTAAATAGCTTAGCTGACAGCATGGTCAAGTAGATATCACACTAAAAAAGACGAGAGCTAAATCAAAGCTTCTACAAGTACTTCTGGGCCCATCTATCTTGAAATAAGCATCACACCACTACTGTCATGATCCGAGTTTGCATTATATTTGGAGTCCGAAACAAAAGTACACACGTACACGTTAATATTTTCTGCGTATCATCTTTTTTCGCTCGAAGAAGAGAATGGCTTGTCATAGGTAGGCCATGTATACATACATTAAACGTTTTCCTTTATGGAAACAATGCAAAGTGAAGCATACTGGAAGCACGAATGCTAGACGAGCGAGAGGTTCATTGTGTTTCAGACACACTTAGCTTGTTCATTATCATATGGCGGTGTTGTCTTATTGGTTTGAGACAGTAGTGAAGGCAAAAAGGAGGACAAGCAAACAAACGACAGTTGGCTAATTAAGCTTTCGTGTCCGTCACCGCTCCACAAACAAATGTCAAGCACTCAAGCTAACGAACATGTGATAATTAGGCACGTAAAGTTCTTTCAAATCGTATCAAAGGGCAACGAGAACAGGAGGATAGTATGTTAATGTCTAAGAGAAAAGGGGAAAGAAATGAAAGAAAACAGGTCCCATTTATATATAACACGTAAATATTATTAGTGCACCCTATTACTACGTGTACATAAGTTTTGGCGAAGATGATGAGTTAGGCGGGCCTATATCTTAAGCTCATAATTCTTAATCTTTTCTCCAAGGAGAAAATAAAGGAGGTCTGCAAAGTGGTAATCGTATCTATTTTGAGGTTTGCTAACAGCCGCAAATGTTATATTTCGCTCGCGCAACTATAAAGAGAGATGTGGTAGTTGGGAAGGAGGAGCGCGAAGAGAAATACTAGCACCCATGTGTAAGTGTAATGGATATATGTGGTTAAAATATTCTATATTTCAAATGTCTAATTCACTTTTTTTAGATTTGTTTCTCAACCCATTTAAAGTTTTATGTTGGTTTGAGTTAATGTTACAAAATAAGATCCAAAACAATCAAAGATGTACCATTAATAGAATTTGATGTAACTTGTTTAATTCAAAGATGATTAAAGAACTTAAATCATACTAGAAACAAAAGGAGCAAAGATAAAATCGAACAAAGTCAAACGAGAAAACTACTTTGAACAAATGAGCAAATAAGAAGAAAGAACTGCAATAAAACAAAAGGAGAAAAACAGCTTATCACTAGTAGAAAAATATAAATATACCATGGAATAAAAAAAATTTGTTGGAAAGATTGTATTGTAATAATATGAGAATAATAATTTAATATTGCTGGAACAATCTTAAATATAAAATGAAACAAAGAAGTTTTATTATTGGAACAATTGGATTGTAAGATTAGAACAATATTTTATCTTTGCTAGAACATTTTAAATATACCATGGAATAATCTTAAACTAGTGCTAGAATAACATTCATGGAAAATTAATTTGTTCAACGGGAACAATAAAAAAACATTCAACATAATGGCCATAGATGCACTTAGAAAGATACCAAGAAAATATCTATAGAAAGTTAGAAAAATATAAAACAAAAAATTAAAGAAGTTTGAAAGATAAAGAATACAGAACAAGAAAACGGAGCTAGAGAAAAAAATGCTAATTGGGCCGGTACCTTACTTTTCTGGGCAGAATTCGCAATGTAGACTTCAATTGATGGGCCCCTCAAAGAAAAAAGACTTCGATTGATTGGCCGTGTAAATGAAGAAAAGAAAGATGAACCTGGAAAATCTGATGGGCCGAAGGAGCACTAGGCCTAGAAAGAATGCGCAGCCCAAACAATTGCTAGCCCGTGTGCGAGGTGCTGGCCTGCTGGGGGTTTGGTGCCGACTGTCACTGGTCGGACACGATAATTCCTTGAATTTTCTTTAAAAAAGGTTAAAAAATTAAATTCGAAAAAGGGTGCCGATTTGAAAAATTTTCAAAATAGGTACCACCCGCCCGATCAACGGGCGGGAGGTGCAAAATCTTTTTCCAGACCCCTCCTGAGGACCTCTTCGTGAATAAGAAACTTTTCTTATTCGCGAAGAGACCCCTGACGTGAGCGCGGGGGCATCCCGCCCCTCCAACGGGCGGGAGGTGCGGGGCCCTTACAGTGCGGAGGGGCATCCCGCCCGTTGGGCGGGCGGGAGGTTCCTCTCCCCCTATATAAGCCCACACCTGCCCCCTAAATTCCTATTTTATTCAGCAAAATCAGGAAAAAAAAAGAAAGGGAGGAGAGGATGACCCGTTCACGCCGGCGCCTCCTCCGCCTCGTCCTCACCGTGCTCCAGATGCACTCACGTACTTGGAGGGGCACATACGCCGACAGCCTAGGAATAGGGGGGAGGAACAAGAGAGCGCGAGGACTGGAACAGGCGGAGTAGATACTCCTGATTCGGTGGACTCTGTATATTTAAACTGTTTTTTTATCATACTATTTTATTTTTAATGGCTTGATGTATCATACTATCGTAATATTTGGATTCTACGTTGCAAAACGTTATCGCTTAACCATCTTCATACGAGTTTTAGATACCGTAATCTTCTTCGTAAAATTGAACTAAAATTTTATATGTATACAAAAGAGTATGACGAATAAATCTTGTATTTGAAAAAAGTATGAATTTTAAATAGTTTGTAAAATATAAATTCGAATAAAAAATAAGAAAGAGAGCACCTCCCGCCCGTTGGGCGGGCGGGATGCCCCCGCGGCCGCGTCAAGGGTCTCTTCACGAATAAGAAAAGTTTCTTATTCGTGCGTGAAGAGGCTCTCGGGAGGGGTCTGGAAAAAAATTTGGCACCTCCCGCCCGTTGGATGGGCGGGAGGTGTCCGGCCCCACGCCTCCCACCCGTTGATCGGACGGGAGGTACTTATTTTTGGAAATTTTTCAAATCGGCACTTCTTTTTCGAATTTAATTTTGTAACCCCTTTTTAAAAAAATTCATAATTCCTTCCTGGCAACGTGCGCGTTTTGGTTTATCTTGGACTGAACTGCGTCTCTATAGTTGGGCCATTGAAATGGTTAGAGGCCTAAATAAGTAGTTTCTTCACCATGCCAGGCTGATTCATTTCTAGTTCTTTCCCGCAATGAAATCACAAACTTTTTCAGAAAAAATAGAATGACAGAAAAAAGCTTATCAAAAAAATGACGCCAAAAGTGTAGCAAAAATGTGACACACACACTCAGAGAGAGAGAGAGGAGGGAGTCCATGCCAAATTACTTTTGCTTACTGTTTTGTTATTAGGGTCACACATGACATGAGTAAGGAAAAGCTAATCAGAACCGTTGGCGCTGTTAAACGTTGTAGAAGCCAACCTAGTTTGATTGACTGATTGCATGCAGACAGAAGACCCGCGCCTCGTTATTTATCCGTCCTCAAACTAAGCTGGTTGCAATGCCGCATTGCTTCGATGTTTTGGATGGTTCGGTGTGAACAGATCGTGTGGCAAGCTCCCAGGCTTGTGTGCTCCCCTGCAAGTGCAACGTGTCCGTACGATGCCTTCCGCCGAGAGGGAGGCCATCCCCATCAGGTCGGCCGGCGTCGCTGCACGGTGAGACCCTGATTTTGAGACACGCGCACAGACTCGCACCCGGGCGCGCTCAGTTGGGCCGCGAGGCTATTTGTAATGGGGGTTTCATGGAATATTTCATGGCATTAATTAGCCTGCCACATCAGCAATTTGGATGATATGGCACATCATTTAAGAAGTAAGAGTTTCATGAGGATAAAACTATATTAACCTATTTTCAAGAACTTGGAAACCGTGTGAAACCTCCATTGAGAGTGTTTTGTTTCATTTTCACACAATGAGTAAATTTTATTGGTTATTTATTTGCAACATTTAAGTAGTATGTTGGTATATGAAATAGTGAGATGAAACTCTCTACTGAGAGAGGATGTTTCATCCTTCTACAAAGTTGACGTGGCATTCTTGGAAACATAGACATGAAAGTCCATTGTGATTAGCCTGAGCGCTACTGTGCACACCCGAGTCCGCCGTCCAAGCAGGCCTCAGGCTGACTCCAACGGGTGGCAGCCATTTGGCCCATCCATCCTGGAGTTTGGCTGCCCCGTCAAGTCTACCTGGCCATCGATTTAGCTGCTGTTTGCAACGGAGCGGGTAAAATAGCTGGAGACGTTGGGTCTAGGCTGGTTCGCGCCACGGAAAGGAAAATGCCGCGCTAGTTGCCGCCACAGAAGCGAAAACAAGGCCCCGTCGGCGCACCTTGTCCGAGCTGGCGGTGGCCTCTCGCGCCACGCCTCGTAGCGACGGATCGGCGGCGTAGCCCCCGCCGGCCGCCGGTACTCGCGTGGCCCAACTCCGCCTTTGAGGCGCGGCGGAGGCGGAGGAGCTCCGCCTCGGGGACGCACCCGAGCGGGTTCCCCTCAACGACGCAGCGGCGGAGGAGGAGCTCCGCCTCGGGGACGCGCCCGAGCAGCTCCCCCTCAACGACGCAGCGGCGGAGGAGGAGCCCCGGCTCGGGACGCGCCCGAGCATCTCCCCCTCAACGACGCAGCGGCGGAGGAGGAGCTCCGCCTCGGGGACGCGCCCGAGCAGCTCCCCCTCAACGACGCAGCGGCGGAGGAGGAGCTCCGGCTCGGGACGCGGCCGAGCATCGCCCCCTCAACGACGCAGCGGCGGAGGAGGAGCTCGGCGTCGGGGACGCGCCCGAGCAGCTCCCCCTCAACGACGCAGCGGCGGAGGAGGAGCTCCGCCTCGGGACGCGGCCGAGCAGGTCCGCTGAAGACGCGGCGGAGGTGGAGGGGACGCACCTAAGCAGCTCCGGCGCCGGTCTACTCCGCTCCGAAGCCCGCCACCGTTCTGCTGTACGAAGCCCACCGCCGATCTGCTATTTCAACTCCATTCGTATTGATTTCTCTGCAAATCTGCTACGGGATTGTGTGATTTTTCCGATTCAATTAGTACGTCAATTAGTTCAGTCCGATTGTTGGTTTGGAGTATCATCCTATCAGATTGATGGACAGACCAATAGGCAATTTGGTTCGTAGCCATGGTCTCGCTTGTAGCTCTGCGCATAACTTTTGTAATTGATAGATTATTGTATTGCTTACAATGACCAGTAAATGTTTTATTCCCCTAAAGTATGACCAGTACATAATTTCCGTTTCATATTGGCTTGTAGCCACGAATCCACCATGCTCTTCCTATCACTGCAATAGCTAGCATGCATGCTATGCACACTCAAGGTTCTCCTGTTTGAGGCTGCTCCCAGCATCATATCAATCAGCTAGCGTGATATCCCTTTTGTGGATTGTATTCATACGTGGACAAATACCTAGTTGTCATTAATTAATTTCTACTCGTTAAGAAGGCTGAGATCAGGGGGAGCAAATAAAAAAAAATTGGTTCAATATGGAATTCATCCAATTAGAAATTAGTTTATCCAATTACAATGGGTTTGCAGATCAAAAAATGAGACAAACATGTTAGTTCATTGTGTGGGAAATAATTTGGTATTAATGGATTCAATCTTTTTTTAAAAGGTGGGGATTTCTTGGATGAACGAGTAATTAAATTTTCCAGTAGATGTGGATATTCCATATAGAATATGTCTTTCATAAATTTTAAAACTTGAGATGCCGGTCATACTTAGTATTTGTGCTTACATTTCAATACATCGTACCCGAGTACCTCCTTTGTATTTGTGCTTATGCTTTGAACATATCCCCAGTTGTTTATGATTTCATAACGTTATTTGTAATTCCCGTGGTACTGAACTTAATGTGTGAGGTATGTTGTACAGACTTCTCGAGCATGTCTTCTTGGTCATGCCTCAAGGAATCACTTTTTTGGCAGAATAAAAGGAAGAAAGATGAACAATGCATGGCAACTTCGATTGTCTTGGCTTCATTGGAACCTTGTAAACGTAAGAGGGGTGGTTCGGTTGTAGGGCATAAATTTATGCGTCGTGACAGAGAAGCAGCTTTTGAACAAATCATGAGGGATTATTTTGTTGACGATCCTCTGTACAGCGCGGAGGACTTTCGACGGCGGTATGTACCCTTTCCTGCTGTCAGTTGTCAGGGTTTTACCATATTTCTTGAGATGGTACGCTCTAGAAACTAATGGCCAATGTATTGCCTCGTCATGCACAGGTTTAGAATGAGAAAGTCCTTATTCCTTGACATGGTCCAGAAGATTACCGAGAAGAATTCGTATTTTCTTCAACGCGAGGATGCTTGCATGCACATCGGTTTCCATCCCATTCATAAATGCCTTGTGGCTATGAGGATGCTTGCCTACGGCAGTCCAGCTGATTCGTTCGACGACACATACCGCATGGCCGAGTCAACAGTTCTTGAGACTGTGAAGCAATTTGCAAGAACCGTCATTGCTGTTTATGAGTCTGATTTCTTGAGGCCACCGACTGCAAGCGAGCTTGAGACAATTTTACGAGTCAATGAAGCTAGAGGTTTTCCTGGGATGATCGGCAGCATTGACTGTATGCATTGGGAATGGTCCAACTGCCCGACTGCGTGGCATGGCCAGTACAAGGGGCACAAAGGCAAACCGACCATAATTCTGGAGGCTGTTGCTACACAGGACTTGCGCATCTGGCATGCATATTTCGGATTGCCTGGGTCCCATAATGACATTAATGTGCTTCATAGGTCCCCGGTGTTTTACGACCTCGTTGAAGGACGAAGACCGCAATTTGAGTTTGATGTTAATGGGAACAAGTACAACATGTGTTACTATCTTGCCGACGGAATATACCCTGATTGGGCGACGTTGGTAAAATCATACAGTGCGCCGATTAGTCTAAAGGAGAGAGTATATGCAGAAAGGCAGGAGTCAGTCAGGAAGGATGTGGAACACACTTTTGGGGGGTTACGGTCCAGATTCAGGATAATTTATAACCCTGGTAGGTTGTGGAGCCAAAGTGATCTAAACAACATCATGCGTGCTTGTGTTATTCTGCACAACATGGTGATTGAAGATGAGAGAAATTTGTACAACGATCATCAGGAGTTTGAGATGTCTTCAGACCCACCGATTTCTCGTAATAGAGATGTGCCGGAAATTTCTCAGTTGATTAATTCGTACACCAAAATTCGTGACAAGGCCACGTCTAACAGATTGCAACGAGACCTCATGGAGCACATTTGGTTTCTCTATGGCAACGATGCAGGACCTTTTGCAAATAAACAGCGCCTGCAGGAACATGGAACTCTGCGTTGATAATGATGTAATTAACTAATACTTAAACAGCCAGGTAAGTGCTGGTGAGACCATGTTTTTATTGTTGTCTTTAGAAAATATGAGATGTGTAATCTGTTTTCTCCAAGTGGCATGTAGCCAAAACTAAAGTTTTCCCTGCTGGTCTATGCCAGCAGAATTTTGCATGAGTTATTCTAGTTGATTGCTACATTGTTTTTGGTGCCACAACCAATTTGTACCTTATCATTGACAGGACTCAGTACCTTATCATTGACAGGACTCAATTTGCTACATTGCTTTAGAAACGTATATATCCTGGAAATGTAATGTCGCCATGTTTACTTCTGGGCCTCTGACCTTTTACTTCCATTCAATTTTGAAGGTTATTAGCCATGAAACTCTGATTAGCTTTTTTTTTGTTTCTGCAGAGAATCTGACTATGAACCTCGTGATAACAATGGAATTTCAGTCCAAGAAATGGGCAGCTGCTGGCAGTTCAGAGGTGGGAGGCCTACATAAATGTGATATGCTCCGCTTGACTCTTCGTTCAGAGGAAGGCTGTGTTTAGATATTAATTGTAACTGGGCACGTTCCCTGATTTTGGAAAGGGCTAAAATGGGTCGTGTTGTCTCTGAGGGCTAGTTTCCTGCTGTCATTTTGTTGCTACATGTTTTCTCAGTTAAGTTTTTATTTGATCACATGGAAGACCTTTGGCTGAAAGCACAGAAAACCTGCAGCTTTCTTTGGTGCGGCCGGACTGTACTGCTTTCTTGCATTTTGCAAGCAACACACGAAGAGGAGCACTCTCTTGTGCACAGCTTCAATATTTAATCATCTCAGACGAAACTACTTTCATTGATCAAATAGAAGCACATCGTAAAGAATCATCAAGCCTAAGCAGATCTAATAAAAATTTCATAAATTACACTGCTGTTGAAACATGCACGCAAAATGTTTTCATCAGCCATCAGCATTGTGCCAGTGAATCCATAATTGGTCACACAAAACCTGCACTAAAACTCTCTGCCTCAATAGATAACTGGTGCTGGTGAACAGGTGAAGTATGCTACAGAATTTCTGGATTCTTGGGTTTCGCTCGATGCACAAGGCACCACCAGTCCACAAGTTGGCCTACAACTGAAACTCATCATGTCCAAACATCTCGGAATCGTCTAATCTTGGACACAATATCTCTTCATGTTTATCGGTAGTATGAAGCTGTGATGTACAGAACGGATGCAGCTGCTGTAACAATCAGCTCCTGGGACAAAGCATCAGCCAATTAATTTTGCCTCCTTGCAAAACACACCAAGACTAAAGGATTTGATACTTGAAGAGCATGCAGTAAGATGAATAAATATGTCATAACACGTAACAATGCACCAATGGAGTGATTGTTCCATGAACAATATCCACCCAGCATCTATGCTTTCAGTTCAAATTATATCCTACATGCCACCACATACACATACAATGACTTACTGCTATGTCTTTGAATGTTTCTGATGGACTTCTACACGTTCTGTTATATTGAAGTGGCCAATAATCACATTTTCTAACCATATAACTGATAGATCTGCAGGCACTCTGATTTTAGCAGGGGAATCAAACCAACAGTTATCGTACCTGGTAGTAAAAAACAATACGTGGAGTATGCTGCCATGACAGCTCAATCAAGTTAATAGCTCCTGTATAACCCTGAAAATAGTAGGAGAGGACAATTAAACCAAAATACAATAAACATATCACGACCACAGGCACATAAAATTGGAGCACATAGTCTTTGACCTGGACTCTTCTCGGTGACAGGAGTTTCAGATGTGCTATGACAGTTTACAAACACCTTAAGCTTACAAACATAAGCCACAAACAGATTACAAACACTCAGGAATCACTAGTTGGAGGGGTGGAGATGCCTCTCCTCCTCATGATCTCCCCCTGTTTCTGCTGATACATCGCACGCAGTGCTGGAGTTAACTTGTCAAGATCCTGCGACATGACCATAAGATCCGCATTCCATTGGTTCAACTCGTACTCATTCTATCGCGTCTTGGCATTGGACTCCATTACTGCCCATTTCTTCTCCCAGTTTAGCTTCTGCAACTCAAGCCTCTCTCTCTCCATCTTGAACATTTCGTGCCTAAGTTGATCTTCCTTTACATCATTCTTCTCTCCTCTATCATGCATCTTCTGCAGCATTTCCATTGCTGCACTTGACGATGACGTATCAGCCATTATCCGGGCTCTCTTCTTCGCGCTGTCCCTTCCTTCAGGTCTGTCTGGGAGTGTACTTTCAGCCTACACAGAACATGTTTCTGTTTCGGAGCATTTCGGGGCAGGCCTTTGGTTAACTCTTTGAGCCATGTTACTTTCCGCCATCCTCGCGTGCCACTTCGACTCTCCTCGCAGAATGAGCCAGCAGTGATGGAATTGCCATGGCTCGATTTCTTCGTACATCCTGATGGCATCATTAATCTGTCGAAACGAAACAAACATTCATTGTGCGCAACAATCAACATAACAACTGAATAAATGTTTAAAATGGTTTACCCTGTCCTGCTCATTCTTGCCACTTTGATTCCTCCTTCCCATAGCGTCATAGAAGCCACAAAACTTGTTGACGGCCTTCTGAATAGTCCCCCACCGGTTTTCTATTGAAACCTTAGTCCTATTTGTACTCAATCCATTGTTGTCCACGAAGTGTCGATGCATTCTTGTGTAGTACCCAGCAGCAGTTTGGTTGGTTCCTGTAGTGGTAACGTCATATAGCATGTCTCATAAAGGCTGGACAATGGAAAAGTGGAGTACTTAAGTCATCGCCTACAGCTTACCGATAATAGGGTCCTTGCTAACATGCAGAAATGCTGAGCAGATTGCCCTGTCTTCCTCGTGGGTGAATGACCTTCCTCGCTGGGCAAGCCTCTTCTTCCCCTTTTTGTTTGAGACTTGGGTTCCATCGACCTCTTCAACCTCTGGGTCCTCGGTGGGAGCAAGAGGAAATGATGCATTGACAAGAGGACTTGCAGGCTGAGATGGTACGCCCATGTTATGCATTGATCCACTAAATGCACCGTTGAGGTTGTACTGAAAACAGAGATGTGATTAGTGAAACATTTAAAGTACGATATGCAAAATCCAAAAGGAAGGAAACATACCTTCTCAAGCTCCCTTATGGTTGACGGCAGAGGTAACGACAACTCATTGGAATTGTCACCTCCTTGAGACGGACCACCCTGAAACATGTAACCATTGAATTGGTTGTCCATCCTGGAATAATGAGTGTATACTTTGTTAAATAATTCACTCCATTACTGCAAGCAAGTAGGGCATATTTATAAATCGAACGAAATCGTGCCCACATCTAAATCAAAGAAAATCGAACACAATCAGCATCACAGGCCACAAAATATGCAGTGAAACTGAAATTGAAATGACAAATCATAGAAATATCAACTGTCAATTTTGTTTGGAAGTTCAAACTTCCAGTTCCAAACTAATTGTAGATCATTTAATTACAACTAGAGCATTGAAAAAAATAAACACATACTCCAACTGCAATGGAAATTAGAGCTCTAACAAAATTCAGATTGTGATCAATCCATGGCCCTTGGATATCGATCGAAAGAAAAAAATAAATACATACAAGACATACTGCAAGTTTGTCTTTGCTAACTCCTTCATGTCTTGCAACAGGCCATGTCTGTTTTAACTTGACTGTTGGCCTCATACAAGACATACTGCAAGTTTGTCTTTGCTATCAACATGCCGCTCAAATCGCTGTTCCTTTCAAATATTCAGCAACGATTCGAGCTATATATATTGTGCTCAAAAGATAAAGAGAAATATCATCGACTCTCCACATGCAAAACATACTCTTTTCTGTGATGTAGTTAAGTAGCCAACACTGAATCTTAAGCTTCCCATACCGATACTGCAATAGTACTATGAAATGGACAGCAAAAGATATTGGGGAAACAACAAAAGGGATTGCGAAAACAAATTTGACACAATTTTCGTTTTAGTACTGAGGGTGGTCAGAAACATTTCCTTTGCTTAAGCATTTGCTGCGCTACAGATCGAAATCATAGCATTGCCAGCATAGGACATGGCGCTACAGATCGAAATCAGGGGCGGAACCAGCATAGGACATGTACACCCAACAATTCTTGCAAACGAAATCGAAGTTAGTACGTATATATTGTAACTGGATTCAGATCCGGCGCTAAAATAGGGTTTCGGGTGCTCCGGCTACGACAGCAGAAGAAAAGAGAGGGGGCGGGCATACCTGGAGGATGCGCTCGTCGCCAGCAAAGGGAGGGAGGAAGAACACACCTTGTCCGCGCGTCGGTGACCGAGGTGAGGAGGACGGGATTCGCGCCGGCGGCGGCCGAGGCGGGGAGGACGAAAGTGCGCCGGCGGCGGTGAAGTGGCCGCTGGGCGCGACCCTGCGGGGAGGAGGGGAAGGCGCGTCGGTGGCCGAGGCGACGAGGACGGGATGCGCGCCGGCGGCGGTCGAGGCGGGGAGGAGGGGAACTCGAAACGGATGGAGACGGAGGGGGAGCGGGACAGGGAGAAGGAAGCCGCCGTGCTGCCGTTGGTACGACTGGGCCCAGCACCGATCGCTAGCGGCCACAGTACCGGCCAGTTTCGCTGCTTCTCCGTCGTGCCGCTATTTTGGCTGGCCCAAATGGCTGGCCCGTTGGACCACCCATCCGAGCGCTACAGTACTCGCGTGGGAGCTATTTTTGCTTTGCCTGCCCGGATGGCTACTCCGTTGGAGTCAGCCTCGTGCCTGGGCGGGCACCAACACCCAACCACCTCAAGACAAACCCTGTGAAGCTGCGACTCTGACCCGCCGCAGCACCGCAGTCCTCCGCGGACCACGTCCACGCGCTCCGGTCTCCCTCCCCGCTCGCTCCGCCCAATCGCGCCGCGCTGCCGGTGGTGGCGTGCGGCGACCCCACCACGCGCGTCGGGCGCTCTCGCTCGAGAGACGGCGCGCGGCGGCGTGCGGGGACGCGACGCGTGCGCACGTCCTCGCGCGGGCGCGGGGACAGGCGGCGCGCGGCGGGTGCCGTCTCGCATGCGACATCGCCACGCTCGGGGTCGCCTGCCCCCCGCCCGGTCACGGCCGCTGCGGGTCCGTCGCTGCTTCCTTCGGGTGTGAACGCGACCGGTGATCCAGGAGATGCCCTGCCCACCCTGGGTTTCACCCCGGCACGCGCGCGGCACGGCTCCGTGTGCCTGACGCGCCCGCAGCTGCTCCGTTTTTCTGGGTGCGGCCCCGGGAGAGCTGAGAATTCGGGAAGGTTGCCCTGCGCCCATCACCTGTTGATCAGGATCATGCACGCTTGCTTTGCTTGTCCAACCTAAACTAGAAGCCAGATGAATGCGGGTTGCAGAGCCAGGCAGGGCGCACCCGGACGTGCGTCGGGGTCGGGGTTGCCGCCGCCGCGTCCCGCCGTCCCGTGCATTGCGTGCCCCCACCCCACGCATCAGTAACTAGTGTCGTAGCCGTAGTTCCAATATAATCTGACGCCGTGGGCGATGATAACATGGTTGTTCGGTTGATGCTCGTTTCATCAGTGCGTGTGTGCGTGATCTTCCTTCAACTTGGAGAGCTGGGAGTGGCCATCGGCTGCCGTGGACTGCACGATCTGCCGAGAGGTACATCTACGTGCTTACCTTGGCTAACGTCCAAAGCTCCACTGAGCCAGCCTTGGCTAACGTCCAAAGCTCCACTGAGCCAGCAGCAAGCCAGTGGGTTTTGGTAGCTTACTCGTAAAGCCTGATGCTGAATGCGAAAGCCTCCCTCCTAAAAACTCGTCAGTACAACCAGGCCCACTACTATTCCGAGGTGCATCACCTCATCTAGATATTTTGGCGCAAATTCAACAAAAAGCCGGTAGCTCCCTGGAAAAGGAAAACCCGTCAAGCCGTCGTCATTACCGGTACGAAAATGTGGCTGGGGAGTCGAGATCCTAATAAACCCAGAGGGTCCATGTCGTGCCAGTCACACTCTGTATTGTGCTCCACTATAGTGCTTAGAGGGTCCGACACGTCAGCCAATAAATCTTTGAGCGGGTCGTAATACCTATAAGGAGGCGAGACAGGGGTACAGCTGTCTCGCGTGACGCGTAGTGGGAACAAGGGAGCGCTTGCAAATTTGGTATCTGCTTCCCGGTCGGAAAACGGCCCGGAAGTGAGCGATGAATGAGTGACCGGGACCGCAGGTGTGCTGACCGATCGATGCTCCAGCTTACCAACTGGCCAAGCCGTGTCCGTTCGCGACGTGGCAGCAGACGTTTATTTACCCGCATAACCTTAGCGACGAAGGCGGCGCCGGCGCGTGCCGGGGCATCCACGCCTCGTCTCGTCCCCTCGCCACGGCGCGACGCGGTTTGGCCACCTTCGCCGAAGCTTCCCTTCCCCGCCCGCGCGGGGACACGGAGGGCGCACGCCCACGTCCGGCCGTTGCCAAGCGACGCCGAGCGCACACGCCTGGGGTCACCGCCCGATAACGATACGTACGGCTCCACTCCGACGCGATTGGTAACCAGCTGACAACTGCACCCACGTCCTCCACCGCGACCCACCGGGCAGGCGATAAAACCCCTGGCCACACGCGGCGGCACCCCCACCCACTCCACTCCGTTTCATTTCCCACTCCCCTGCCCCCGCGCCTCTCCCCGACTCCCTCTCCGTTTTCCGGCGAACTCGCGGCTATCCGGAAGAAACAGGCCGGCCATGGAGGGCTACGACCGCGAGTTCTGGCAGTTCAGCGACCAGCTGCGCCTGCAGACGGCCGCCTTCTCGGGCCTCTCCCTCGGCGACTCCATCTGGTCCCCGGCCGCCGGCGCCGGCCGCCGCAACTCCTCCCAGCCCGACGCCGGCCTCTTCGCGTCCCCTGCGCCCGCCGACGCCGCCCTGGCGGCCGCCAAGAACAACCTCAACGGCGGCGGGCCGGGGCTCATCGGCTCCGGCAAGCTGGCCTTCGGCGCAACCACCACCAGCAAGGCCGACCGCTACAACAACCTTCCCACCGACAAGGCCGCCGCCGCCTACAACAACAACAACATCAACAGTGGCTATGCCAAGAACATCAGCAGCAACGGCTTTAAGATGGGCTACAACAGCAACGGTAGCAGCAACAACAGCGGCGAGGTGAAGAGCTACTTCAACAAGTCCGCCGGGAGGCCGGCGAGCAACAACAGCAGCAGCCACCACGGCGGCGCCGGCAAGAAGCACGGCGGCGCCGGCGACTACGGCAAGAAGAAGCACGCCAAGAACGAGGGCGGCGGCAACAACAACGGCGCGGCGGCCGCGGACAAGCGGTTCAAGACGCTGCCGGCGTCGGAGGCGCTGCCGCGGGGCGAGGCCGTCGGCGGCTACATCTTCGTCTGCAACAACGACACCATGGACGAGAACCTCAGGAGGGAGCTCTTCGGTAAGCACGATCCGTCCAGTTCTATTGTAATAATTCTCGGATCACGCCGATTTCCTGCGCCGAAGAACGCTCGGAGATTGAGCTGACGAGAGATGCTGGCGTTTGGGGTCGCAGGGCTGCCGTCCCGGTACAGGGACTCGGTGCGGGCCATCCGGCCAGGGCTGCCCCTCTTCCTCTACAACTACTCCACCCACCAGCTCCACGGCATCTTCGAGGTAACCAAGCAATTCGATTTGCTTTCTCACCGATCCGAAGAACTACTGGCCGTTTCATCCGTGCTCACCGATCACCTCGTACGTGTTGTTCATCAGGCCGCGAGCTTCGGCGGGACGAACATCGACCCGACGGCGTGGGAGGACAAGAAGTGCCCCGGCGAGTCGCGATTCCCCGCACAGGTACCCTGCCTTCACCTCGCCTCCCTCCCCTGCTCCGATGGCTAAGCTTAGCTCGAGTCTCTCTACTGCCATGGCGGATGACCGATCGGCTCACGCGCTGGCGTTGATCATGCACCTCTTTGAACAGTTCAACGCCAAGCAGAATTACCACCGACAGGCCAAAAGCTAGAGACCCATCCACGTGCTTCGACGTGCAGAAGGGGTCTGGTCTGGCCCGACCAACCGGACGCAAAAAGATCTTTTAATTTGTGTTTCGACAAAAATCCGCGTGGAAAGAACCAATTGATTCAATTCGATTAACAAGTGGAAGCTTTATTAAATCGGCACTGTTCTAGAATGTGGATTAGTCGGTAGAGATCAGTAGTGGCCGCCTAACCTACCACACCTATCCGAGCGAGGGCAGGTCGGTTTGGCTTGGCCAGTCTGCAGAGGGTTCGGCAGGAACGCAGATGGTCCAACCAAACATCGAAACCTGTTCACTTGATTACGTTGCGTGCGCTCTGAGTCTCAGTTAACCAGGCACTCCACATCATCGTAACGCTGACGCTGATGCTTTCGACGCGCAGGTTCGCGTGGCGACGCGGAAGATCTACGACCCGCTGGAGGAGGACGCCTTCCGCCCCATCCTCCACCACTACGACGGGCCCAAGTTCCGGCTCGAGCTCTCAGTTACCGAGGCCATCGCCCTCCTCGACATCTTCGCGGACAAGGAGGACGCCTGAATGCCTGACCGATCCTTCGTCAGGCCGCCGCGGCCCCCAGGGGGCGCCGCCGAGCAACAAATAAAAGCAGACATGCACAGTACATGTCACAAGACACCGGTATTAGCATTGTTATCATGCACACCTTTGTTTGATGTGAGGGCTATGAGGCATGCGTCCCATTGCTTTGTTTTTATGATGACACTAGCGCGACGATTTGCAGAGGAATAGCCCTCGTTTCTCCTCTTGTACTGTAAGTTGTAGACATGTTCGGACCAAGTGCCATGTACAAATCACTTTGAGATCTGTTCCTGTGTTGTAAACCTGAACATAATGAACGGTCTTGCTCTGTTCGTACACTGTATGTGTTGCTCTCTCTCTCTCTGTTCAGACACTAGAGTGTGTCTTGGATGGGAATTCGTCCTAGGCCACAATATAATAATAATGCGCAGTCTCGGCTATACTGTGTCTGAACGGACCAGATTCCAGAGCATCAGCAAGACAGCAACCTTCTGGAAGGAAAGTAATCACCTAGCAATACCTCCCTCCTGAGAGGCCGAGACCTTAGGCATCTGAAAGCAGAGGGTAGCTGCACAACAAGGCATGCTAGACAACAAGACAGCACACATTAAGAGTAAGTTTGGTAGAGCTCCGCTCCCTGATTCTCCTCTCCTGATTCTCCATGGGAGTTGATTCTCCTGATCCTTTTCGAGAATTGGAATCAGTTTGTAAAATCGTTTGGCTGCGAAACTGATTCTTATATGTTGATTATCTATAATACCCTTCGCTACCTATTCTTTTACAAATTATGGTTGTATAAATCTTTAATAATATATATAAATATTACATAAGTATTTAAAAGGCATCTAAAATTCAATTAAGGGCGTAGAGTCAACTCGAATACAATTATAAGGTCTAGAGTCAACCAAAATACAATTAAGGGTCTAGAGTCAACCCAAATATAATTAAAGGTCTAGATCCAACAAAAATACAATTAAGGGCCTAGAGTGAACCGAAATAAAGACCTAGAGTCAACCAAAATACATCATACTTGTAAATCAATCACCTTGCCTCCCAAATTGCTCTAGCTAGGTCATCACGAAATCTATTCATGTTCCTACTACTATATGCTATGGTGGATGTGTCGGACACATTCTGAGGAACATGTCTTCTGTATCGGGTTGGAATTGTAGGAACATAGTCAGGGTCTCGATCACATTTTTGGAAATCCTCATCAAGAGCATAATTCTCGCGGATGTAGTTATGAAGGCACATTGTGGCAGCAACAATCATCATTTGCTTATCCAATGGATATGTCGGCATCTTCAGAAGAATCCTCCATTTCATCTTCCATACACCAAATGTGCGCTCTACTACATTACGAAGACTTGAGTGCAAGTAATTAAACCTCACTTGCTCACCATTAGGTGCTGCGCTATTCCTCCATTCTGGAATATGGTATCTCTGACCTTCGTAAGGAGCTAAATAGCCATCTCTATTTGGGTAACCAGCATCAACAACATAATATTTTTCTGTGTCATATGAGAACAAATATGAAGTTATAAGAAAACAATATCCAGAAATAACAAAAAATAGAACTCAAGATATAATTGAAGTGTACCTAAAGGAGGATGTGGGAAGGTATCTTCATCACTTTCAAGTGCATGGTACAGTACAGTAGTATCATGCATAGAACCAGGTTGACCAATAGAAACATATGTGAAACGCATATCAAAATCAACAACTCCCATTACATTGTGAGTAGGTTTTTCAGACCTTCCAATATATCTAATGAGGTCCCTCTTCCGTGGTGTTGCAGTTATATGAGTGCCATCGATTGCTCCTATGCAATCTTTGAAGTGTGGCCACATTCTTGGATCATTGGTAATTCTACTATGCACTATACGGGAAATTAGGATCCTTTGGTTGTATATATCTTTTGGACATTGCCACCATGCAGTGCAAAACTTTAGTGAATTTGCGACTAATTGTCTCACTAGAATGCTTGAAATCTTTTCGAATAGCAGAGTTCGACCAACTATGACCACAAACCACAAGAAACAACCCAAGAGATTCTATAGAGTTCATATGACTAGAGAATTGTAGGCCAAAATTACTAACCAACTCATCATGCAATTTGTAGAATAGCCATGGGGGCATCCTGAACATCTCATAACATTCGTTAGGATTGCTGAGTGTTTCCATGACCCAAGCCATACCAAGAAAAGTTGTAGTCCTTCGCTCATTCTTATCAACATAAGATGCATAATACCATGATAAGAAAGATGCAGCAGCATGAATACCATTTTGGTTCTCTGTGATCAGCCGCATGACTTCCAGATCATCCACTTCTGAGTCACTTGAGTCCATCCCACTATCAGAAGAAGACATCTGTCCATACACACATAACAATTATGAGAACAAGAAGCATTGTCATACAATTCATACACCATATAAGATGTCATACATTCCATACAGCATGAACCATGTCATACATCTCATAGAAAAAATATTACAATACAACAGAAAAATTGTTATAGGTTCATGAAAAATTGTTATAACACAATACCATGGTAAAGGTTCTAGTAGGGAAAAAATCACAGCTTGCACGCAGTAGGGAAAAATGTAACAAACTCATGAAAAATGATACAATGAACATGCCACATGCATGTTCTCACACTACATGGTCAAATCATTCCTTGTGAGCCAATTATGCTTCATTGTAAGCCACTAAAACCATTCTTCTGGCGTCTCCAAAGTCATAAACATCTCCCTCTCAGCTCGCTTGATGAAGACTTGAGAAGCTATGAAGTGTTCTTTGCTTCCTGGAACAGCACCACACTCTCTAACCAAAACCATGACATCCTTGATTGAATCCTCCCTCCTTGCCAAAGACTCACATGAGGCAGTACTCCTCTCGCTCATGGAAACAAGCTTGTTCAGTTGATCCTGCACCCAATGTCCGCCTGGAGTCTTTGATTTTTTACCCTTATCCTTTCGGCTAGTAGGTGCAGACCGCTTTCCTTTGGAAGGTTCAGGGGAGATCTCATGACAATCATCATCGGCTTCGTTAGCCTCGTAATCTTTATCTTTGTCATCATCAGGTTCGGTCTCTTGAGTGTTAGGTGCAGCACCACTTGAAGGAGACCAATGATCATCTCCCGTGTTCCGAATATCTTCAAACATAATGGTCTTTAAATCTTCATGCTGAAGAGGACCATCCTTGAACTTGGCAATTCCTTTATACACCTGCAAACAAAAAGGATAAATACATACATATTTGCATAGCTTTCAAGACTACCAAAAGATATCAATCATAATTATTGGTACCTTATTTTTCTTCTTCCACCAAGAGTCAGGTGCAGTATATGTCTTCTTCATAGGGTCCCATCCTAACCCCGGTTTCCTTGGTCAATCCTTTCCAGTTAGCATACTCTTTCTGCATCTTATCCCATTTGTTCTTAAATTGCAGCTTGTTATAATCCAATCCAGTCTTCTCCTTAAACTTTTTCATAACATTTTTGTACTCAGTCCTGTTAAGATGAGTACCATTGCGATTGTGTACTCTCACTTGTTCAGCAAACAACTCACATAGAAGTCTAGTGTTCTCCTCATTCCAATCAGCGTTTTCAGCCATCTCGCTGTACAGAAAATAGTTCATGGCGAGTACCGACATATTGAGCAAATACAATTGTAACAATGAAGTGGCACAATAGTTGGACATGTGAAAAATCAAATGCTACCTTACACATGACATACAACCAACTGTCTGTACCAACATATTAACCATATAAAAATTTAGCACACAATTACACAATAGTTGCTTATGTGACCAAACAAATGCACTTGTCTGTACAAAGAATTTAGCAGTCTGTATAAAGAAAATAGCACGAGCATCAGGTTGAGCAGTCTGTACCTTAGGCCGGTGGAGCAGAGACCGAACTAGACGAGGAACTGCAACGGAAGGACCGGTGAAGCCGCCGGTGGAGCAGTCTGTACCTTACACCTGCAAAAGAAGGCCGTCGTGTGAGAGGAGAAGGGCGCACAGGGAGTCCAGGAGGCCTCAACCGAGGTCGGCAGGAGTGGAGGTGGCTGCCGGCCGACCGGATCTGAGGCTCTGACCGGTGTATAGGAGGGGCGGCGACCAGAACATACCGTCGAGTGGGGGAGGGAGAAGGGGGCGCAGGCAGGCCACAAGTCCAGAAAAGACGTGCGGCCGGAGTGGAGGTGGCCACCGGCGGGCCGGATCTGGGGCGGTGGCCGGAGTACAGGAGGGCGGCCACCAAACCTAGCGAATCTCCATTGCTTCGGGCGTTCGTGTGGGGAGCAGAAGGGGGCGGAGGCACTCCAGAAGTCAGCGAAGAGGGGCGGCCGAAGTGGAGGTGGCTGCCGGCGCGCTGGATCTAGGGCGGCGGCCGGAGTTCAGGGAGGGGGGGGGGCGGCGGACGGAGTACAAGGGGGCGGCGGACAAGTGCTGAGCGGGTGCGGGCGACTCACGGGGGGAGAAGGGGGGTCAAGCGAGAGAGAAGGGCGCTCCTGGTTTTGTTCAGTGGCATTTATGGATAAATACTCTCCAACTTGATAGCAAGGTCTATATTTTGGTTGGTTGAAAGCTGTTTGAGAGCGCGGGGAAGCGGATTCTATCTGATCCCCGGTTTGTACATGAAAACAAGGATCGATTCCCTTGCTCCCAGGTAGAATCACTCCTCAAAAACTGTTGTTTGGCACGGATCCTTGGATTCTCAGCGAGAATCAGGAGCGGGGAGCCCTACCAAACTCGCCCTAAGCAAGCACCAGATAAGTCAGCCGCAGCCCACAGGGCGCCATAACCTTTCATTCATCAGTTAAGCTTAACACCTAAAACACATTTATACAAAGCTGCAGAATGGAGATCCAGAAGGGTAATATCCACAGGAGATCCAGAACGGAGAAAATCGATGGGGGGAAGGAAATCTCTCCTCAAATACATCCGATAATCTATTACCAGTCAAGGAGCACGCCACAGCAAAGACGCGCCATCTAGTTTCCTCACCAAGATTTCTTGCTTTCCTTCTCCAGCTTCAACCAAACATATTATGCGGAACAGGGTCAGCCATGAGCGAGCTGTGGTGGTGAACCATATACCACCTGCCATTGCGGAACTCATACACATTTGTCACATGAAACAGCACAGGGTCAACGTCAACATTCGCCTTCAAGTTGACCCACGCCACCTCACCAAGGACACGAACACGGACATCCCGTATCTGGAAAGCAATGCCCTGCCCTCCATCTTGGCCCCAGTTGAACAGCAAGCCCCAGCTCTCCATCACCGCATTGTATCTGTTAAACATGGAAGTGAAGCATTGCCACAAGAAGGCATGTCAGTATTATGCTTGCTTAAACAGTACAACTAGAAAATCAAGAATAGTGGTATGGGGAATGGAGGCTTCATATAGAAACTTTCAATTCAAATGGAACAGAACATAACAGAAGTGTTCTATACCCCCACTAAATCAACATTCAAATAATGTCATACAAACCAGATAAAGAAACAGGTTAACATCTGTACCCTTGTCACACTAGTCAATAGGTTTCATTCTCTACTTGTATGGTATAGTTAGTTACTGACAGTGGCAGGTGGTCAAGTGCAGCCTACTGCAAGAATGCAACCAATGAATCTGCCAAAGCATACTGCCTTCACTTCTCGCAGAATTCATATCAATATGCATGGATGCAAGAAAGCAATTGATACGCAACAAAGGCAGAAATTTCATGAGTCCATCCTTACTTCTATTCAGCAGAAACAGAAGCATGCACACGGTTTTAAAAGCCAGTCCCCTGGCTCATCTAATTGACGGTGATGCGCTAGATACCATTCAGCTGCCAACATAATATGCATGACTAGGAACTAGTATTTGTTTAAAGAAACTGATATTAATACACAAATAGTTTTGCTAGATCACAACAGTTGAGAGCTACTCAAAGGATAAAGATAGATACGAAAAACCTCAGGATAAAGATAAATAACAGAATTGCAGAAATTGGCATACATATGCTTAGCTGTGGACCTTTAACACAATTAATTTATATAAATAACTAGATTTCACAAGTTTAGATCTATTTCTCATGGACATGGAAACAACTGAATGGCATGGTCTTATATGCCTTGCCTAAGCAACAGCAATACATAGGTGGCGATTGGTTGCCTGGTCCTAGGCAGGATTCTGGAATGCAGCCTCTTCATATTTGGATGGCTGGACAGGCCTGTAAGTCAGGTCCCAGCAGTGCAAAAAGGTCCACAAGCCTGGCCAGCCGGAAACGCAAATAGAATGCATTTCCACGCTATGGAGGCGAGACTCACCAAGTTGGAGCTAGAGGCATTTCTCCGCTACTTGGGTCTCTGCCTGGCTGCTGAGGATGAGATGCCGCTGGTGTCGCTGCTCCGCTCATCACCACCATGGACACCAACAGCAACAGCACGATGGAGTTCGGCAAGCTTGCCTCCTCCCTAGCGCTGCAGCTCCTGAGGCCCTGCCGTGGCTGTCTGGTCGGCGCAGCTTGCTGAGCCTTCCGCACTTTCGACCGTGACAGGCACGGATGATAGCTTGATTCATTCTTTCTTTCTCCACTGTCTCCAGCTCTGCTCTGCTGTGTGCAGGGTGTGAGGCCTTGATTTATTCTTTCTCCACCAAATCAAGTGTCTTAGTACACAAATTGAACCAACAAACCATCAAATCGAGCTCCCCACAATCCAAATCAAGCCTGCATGAACCGAATCGAAGTTGGGCGCTGCCTAAATCGAGTTTGTCGTCAAAGTTCAGTCTGAATAAGACCAACACATGCAGACTGCCATGACGGTGAAGAAACAGACCAGGCTGCACACGTATATTTGCTGACTTATCCTACAACAGATGCCCAGGAGCATGCTAAAGTGTGAATTGACATGCTAGCAACCAGATTTTGCAGCAGCCTTGGCAATCTGCAAACCGGTACAAATCTAGAGAGAGCTGAGAAGAAGAGATAGGGAATGGAATGGTAACTTCACCTCCAATCAATACAAGGTTACCATACCACACTATACACCCAACCAAACAGGAGCTTCACAATGCAGGCTACCTTAAGCCAATTGAACCAAACATGACCAACTTGAATTGATTTAGCCTGGTAAAGGCTAGCCTGGGTTCGTCCTGGCCTGGCTAGGAACTAAGCCAACCAACCAATCACCAGCATAGTGTTTCTATTATTGTTCTCTGAAGAACTATCAACGAAGTTTGACATTTGTAAAGGAACAAAAATAATCACTACATATGTTTGCTGAAAATTCCTCTGCTTCTCCGCATATGCAAGGCAAGGAGGCCAATCATCTCTCTAACTGGCAGCAGATGGTACCAACCAGTCTTTTTCTTTACATTTATTCAATATATACATATAACGACCCGTAATATATTTTCAATTAGATGAACCACTCTATAAGGCACTGTGTCAGTTTCACAATGTATGTCACTGTGTGTCCATGCCCACAATTTCACAAAGACCAAGGAAACCACCAACATTGATGGAAAAGAAGCAATAAATCAACCACAACTAGTTGTCCACCCCTCGAACAGGCAAATCTACCACCCAAGTGTTGTACAATGACTGCATTTTAAACCTCTTCATAGCAGCATAGCAATCATCACATGGACATACATTGTGAAACACATATGCCCAAGGCCATGGACATATGTTGCAGAACAGAAAGTAGAAATCAGAGAGGATCGATTGAAGTGAAGTCAAAAGGACATACCCAGTGAAGAACTCCCCAGTCGCGTGAATACACTTAACATAATCTGCATTGAGCCAAAATCGGCTCATTGCTGGCAAGGACCCTTCCCTGATGATATTGTAGAATTCTGCATTAAGATTCATGATGGCTTTTGTAGCAGCATAGTATGCCTTCCATCCATTAGGTGGATTTATAGTACCCTGCTCCACCGTAAAATCCTACAATAGCTGATTTACATTACGACAGTACAAAACGTGTGCAGAAATTCTAAAAAAAATCTTTCAACATAATCCCAAGGATTGTTATTTTAAACAGACAAACTACACAACTTCACATATTAGCATCCAGAAAACAAGGGAAATTCAGAATTTAAAGCTATATGACTCACTTCTAACCAAAAAATAAAAGTAGCATGAATTTGTGGAAAATCAAAAGGGACACAGAAATTTACCCATCTGCTAAGATGCGCGGACAATTAGAAGGAACAATGGTATATAAACACACTATTATGATTTATGACCGACAAACACGGGTGCACGTGCACAATTCAAACGTTCCTGATTGTCACATGTTGATCAATATGGCTAGATTGTGAAAACGCCAGTAAAAATCTGGAAACTGAAGCAAGGTGGAGTTTTTCGAGATGTGCACGGGTACAATTAATTTTCCTTTAGTTCAAAAATGGCAATACATGCAGTAGCAAGGTTCGGGTCATTCCACGTGTCCAATGAGACATGAGGGCCACGGATGTTTGGTCCATTCCATGTGTCCATTGAAAGTCATGGACGAATCGCAATGCCTTACTATAAATTTCAGTTACTGAGAGAAAACAGCTTGGTTTCTGGATTAGAGTGCAAAAAGGATAAGTAACCCGGTAAATAAGAATCCTATCACTCCATCATATCCAGTGGACGCTTAGAATTAAATCATTACATATCCCAGTCTGTATCCTACAACCTTTATCCCTCGATCCAAACGCCCTAAGGGTAATGGCATGCACCAGCAGAAATGTAATAAGTCTAACCCAAGACCTTGACAGTCCTAGTGAGAGTGGAAACAAGCAGTGACGGATAACTACATTGCCAATCAGACAGTAGAGCAGCCAAGGAGAAGTCAAGGGAGGCTGGTGGTCACATCAGGCCTGAAGACGCACCTTGTGATAGAGCGCCTTCCATGCGCCGTCGTCGTTGGCGGCACGGCGCATGGCGGAGTTGGTCATGGAGAGGCGGCAGAGGCTGGTGTAGTCGAGGTAGCTAAGCGCGTGGGTGGTGATCTCGGGGACGAGCTGCTCCATCATGGAGGCGCCGCCGCCCTCAGGCGGGGCCGACTCCTGCGCCTTCTTCTTGTTATCCCCGCCCACGGCCATCTCGCCGTTGGCGGACTTGGCGGCGCAGCAGCCGCAGGAGGCGCAGCCGCTGCAGTTCAGCGAAGGGGATTGCTGCTTCTTGGAGAAGGAGGGGGAGGAGGAGGAGGAGGTGCGGAAGGCCCAGAAGGCGCAGACGAGGCAGCAGACGGCGGTGGCCCCGGCGGCGATCAGGGCCCGGGCACCGTCCATGCGGACATCCAGGTCGCGGGGGCGGCGGGGGAGGAGGAGGCGGCGGTCAGGGGGTCGGGGTAGGGTTTGGACGGCATCCCATCACACGGAAGAGGAGGCTAGGGTTTTGTCGCCGGGGTTGGGGAGGAGACGAGATGGGGAATGAATGAGGAGCGGGGCGGTGCACGCTGGGGGTTTCCGTTTCGGATCGAGGAAGACGAACAGAAAATGGATGCCTTGGGTAAGTTGGGCGGATGCGATGCCCTATGAACGGGGTTCGGGTCGGGTTGGGTTGGGTTGGGTCGGGCTGGAGGCCATGGACGCGACTGCGTTCGGTTTTGGAAAATGGTCGCATTCGGCGTTACAGCGACGGTGACAGGTTAGATGTGGACTAAAGTGAGTAAGGTCGAGTTGTGCTACCTAAAGGAGTAAAGGGTGTACATTGTGCTGTCTAAATGTCTCACATGTGATTTCGTAAAAAAAATCTTATATATTAGCACGTAATGTTAAGATAATTTAACAGTAATTTTATTGAGTCATACGCTAATAACAACTTGTACTACGGTGAGAGAGTAATCTTATGATTCTAAATCTATGCTAATGAGACAGTTCGTAAGGTAACAACCTCATTTTCTCACCAAATCAAGATGTCCAAAAATTACAACCATATATTGGTACTAGAAAATTTGATTCTTGAATATTTCATTTGTTATTATCAGGTCTTTTAGTTCTCAACCGACAGGATCGATAATGTTGTAATCAATAGCTATGTGCATGCTTATTAGGCTCCATCTATGCTTGATATTGAGAAGTTTTGTGTGAGAGGTATGTCAGCCAAGTAGTTGTGATATGGAAGGGAAGATAACAATAGAAGATGGTGCAAGGTAGTTTTTTTAACATTTAAAATTGACTCTCTTAAAGGTGCTATTTTTATATTATTTCATTGATGGTCATCTTTTATACAAATTTAAAATTGGCTCCTCTTATCTCCATTGATGCTATGTAAAATCTTCACAAGAGATGTACCGACCAAGCAGTGGTGATCAACGGTAGAAAAAAGGCGCAAATGCTACCTAACACTGCAAAGGAGATAGAAAGATAGATAGATACAGAGAGGGGGGGTGAAACTAGTAAAACCAGAAAAGGAGAGATATAAGGAAATAGAGGTGGAAGATGGTATGAGAGATGTCGAATAATGGTCTTGCAATTTAGATTTGTCAAGGATAAAAATAGAAAATAAACAATTGTTTCATAAATTTTTTATTTAAACCACTTTTGTTTAAATGATGATGTCATGTTAAATTATAGGAGCCATTTTCATAAAAATGCATCACTGTATGTGATGAACTTTGTGAGCTCGCCTTGCTATTTTTAGGCATTTCTAGGATCTAGCTAATGCTAACAACATGTTTTCCTAGCATATGCATGCTGAAGAGACTGTTTACAATGGCAATGCAATAATGGATATAATCATGAAGGTAGTGATGTGTTTCGCTGCATCAACTTTTTGATGAACTTGTATATAGCATCCATCATAGAAATACCTAGCTTTTAATTCTTGAATTTCTTCCGTAGCAACATGCGAGGTATTGCGGAATCATTTTGTTTGTAAGGTGCACAACAGCTTATCTTTTGGTAAGTCATTTAAGTCAAGTATTTCGCTCATCAACTTTTCGACGAAACCTAAATATCATGCATTCATAGAGATCTATATCTTTTAACTCTTGTTCTGAATTTCAGAAATTGTGGAGGAGTATTTACGTACTTTACTTCATAACTGTTTGCTTGCATTGGTGATGATTTGGCGTGCCAATCCTACTTAAGGCGAACATTTGTCAATAATATATGCTATCAGTATAATTTCTGCATCAAAATCTCCATTCCATATACATCTAGGAAGACATGCTTTAATCTACAATTTGCAAGGAAATCGATGAAATGCTATTTTTCAGAGGAAATCCATAAAGCAATTAAGCAACAGTGTATCTTTTTTTTTTAGAACAAGCAACAGTGTAATTGATGGGTAGGTCCTCAATGGGCTGCTCTCTGGGGTACGTCCTCATGGGCCTTCAGGGCCCATGGGAAGCAGTTGGCCCGGAGCCAGCGGCAGCAGAGGCCCGACTGGTGGGGTTACGGCGTGGCCGAGAGGGAGAAGGCGTAACTGCGTAAGCATAAACATCCGTCGCCCCCCGTGCGCTCTCGGCTCTCCTTTCTCTAGTCTGCGCTGCCCCCCGTTCCTTTCTCCTCCAGCAAGTAAACCCCGTCTCCACCGCGCCGCACCGCCGCCATGCCGACCGGTGAGCTCCTCTCTCTCCCCAGCCTCATCCCCTCCCGCTCCAGTCTTTCGATTCCTACGCCGCGGTATCGATCTCGTTGCCCCGGCCGCCTCCAGTTCAGGCTCGAATCGGCAGTTTTTTTTTTTTTAAAAATTCAATTTTGTGTATCTCGTGTTCTCCCGTTTAGGGTCCTGACCCGTCTCTGCTCTATACGATCCGCCTTCAGTTCGGGGATCGGATCGCGGCGGTGGCGCCGGAGCGTCCTGGGTTCCTGCGACCTTTATCTTTTTGGCTTGGTTTCGGGGAGATTTCGGTTGGGAAGATAGGGTTTGGTTCTGGAAACTGAGTGCAGGCTCGCGGCACTGCACGGCGCTCTAGGCCCTCCGTTGCCGCATTTGCCTTTGCTGCTTCCAGATGCGTGCTCTAGTTCCTTATAACACAGCGTTGTTTGAGCCATGATGCATAGTCACTGATGTTTGTTGCTTAGTCTTAGTGTTAAACGTGCCACCTCTTATGACAACGGTTTCTGACCTGTATCCGGAAAGGAGTTAACGGAAGGCAACACTAGGTTCTACTGAGCTACTGCTGACTTGCTGTAACATTATAGAACTCCAAGAAGTCGACAAGCATAAGCCTTTTAGTGCAAGTTTTCGTTCTGTGGCTTTCTATTTTTCCCCCCTTTGGTGTGGGACATGCTTTACACATACGACACATTCCGGAATCATGTTTTGCGCCATTAAAAGAAGAAAGTCAAAACTTTCGAAGCATATTTCTCTAAGGTTTGATTGGATCATGGCGTTGAATGCTGCTTTTGCTACCTGCATACGGTTGCACTAGCATCCAGTCCTTTACCTGAACCTTTAGTTCTCCATGACTGTGTGATTGAGATAGATAGAATTGCGATGTGGCACCTGTTTTTTTTCTTTTTGTTCAGGCTTTAAAGCACATATGTGTGGATGTCAGTGAGGGTTGCGTTTAGTTTTGCGTTTAGTTATAGACAGAGAGACTCAAAGATGTAGGTGTCAATGGCTTCATTCCAGTTTTAGGGATTTGTATGGGTTCTCTTTGATGCCATGAATTTTTCACTGCTCACTAAACAGTCAACTGGAGTACTGGACCTTGTACACTGTCCTTCAGTGGCACCATGCTACATGTGCTTAGTGTTGTTACTAGGGCTTATTGAATGTGATACATTCTACAAGATATGAGAAGGCTATAGAGCACGCAAGCTGTGTCACTTGTCCAATATCTTTGTTTTGCGGTTTAAATTGTTTATGTTTTGGGTGTTTAGTGAACACAATTATGTATTTCATTGTTAATTAACGATGGGAAAATTGAAAACCAGTAAGTTATTCGCATTTAGAAAATCTTTTTCACTTGACACGCAGATGCATGCAGAGTTTTGTTATGGTAGTATTGTATCTGTCCTTTAGAGTTCCTTGCTCCTTTTTCTTCCTGACATCTTTTGGTTTACTGTTATCTGGATCATGCTATTTGAAATTCTTTTGGGATATCTAAGCATTCTCTGTTAGCTCCTTGTTTAGTTGCAGAGCTCAATAAATCATTTTGCATTAAATTTCCTGTTGAATTTCTTTACAAGTTGTCTTAATATATTGTAAAATCATTAAAGGAAAGTAGTTTATGTAACTACTAGAAATAAGCTTCCGTTTTGACACCAGACTTTGGTGTTATCACCCACTGCATATTATTAGCTACATCTGTGCCCAAACGTATTTGCTTTCATACTATATATAACTAATGCTTTTGTAATGCTTTCCAGTTAGCGTGAAATGGCAGAAGGAGGTCTTTTCAGGCATAGAGATTGACACTAGCCAACCACCGATTGTTTTCAAGAGTCAGTTGTACACACTAACCGGTGTACCACCTGAACGCCAAAAAATTATGGTGAAGGGTGGAATATTGAAGGTATACTATGTTGTTAAGTTCTTATAGATTCAGCTATATGCCTATATCTATTGCATATTCATACACTAACAATTGGATAACATGTCCGCTATGCATAATACAGGATGATGCAGATTGGTCTACTTTGGGAGTGAAAGATGTGAGATGCTTGACTTATTTTCTGTGCTCAAATCCTATTTATGTCTCGTTTTGAAATTACAACTGAATTGAGATGCGATTTGTAGGGTCAAAAGTTGATGATGATAGGAACAGCTGATGAAATTGTGAAAGCTCCAGAGAAAGGTCCAGTGTTTGTTGAGGATCTACCAGAAGAAGAGCAAGTGGTCGTGCTGGTACGTACCCGATCTCATTCTGAGCATGTCCACAATGCTATGTATTATTACTTTACTTAATCTTGACCTTTTGGATTCATGATTGCTTTATTATCCATTAAAAAAGAACTTGAATGGTTAATTCGTTAATCATTCAATCAGAGCTGATGCTGGTATGTCTGTCATGACAATATGCTTCCCGTGCACATCTGTCATTACACCTTAGGTTCAATAGATAGGATGCCTGAATTCTGTAACTGGAGACATACATGAAATGGAAGCATACGCTTTGGGCTTTCCAGAAGCATATTGGGAAAAGGGAGCTTGAATACATGTTCTTTAACTAGCCACTTGGGATTTTTAATGTATTTTTGAGAGCACAGTATAAATTGACATATGAGAGTAGGAACTATAGGCACACATAAGGTCCTTCTGATTTGAATATAATTTTGTATAAATTTGTGATAAATAATCTTCTATGATTAGCTGCAATACTGAAATCGTATCTTGTCATTGCTAGTGGTGTGTAAAAAAAACCTTTTCTTTCTTTGTTACTAGTATTTATTGTGTTTGCTGAAATGAGTTTTCCCTACTGATATTTAGGGGCACAGTGCTGGTCTTTATAACCTTGGGAATACATGCTACATGAATTCCACATTGCAATGTCTGCATTCTGTTCCAGAGCTGAAGTCAGCGCTACTAAGGTTTAAACCAAAAATTCTCTTCATATTATTTTTGAAGAGGCTTTGTATTTGGCAATTGATATCTTTCCATTTTACTTGTACAGCTATTCAGATACTGGAAGAGGTAATGGCATTGACCAAGCCTCTCATAATTTGACTCTTGCAACTCGTAATACCTTTGGTGAGCTTGATCAAAGTGTCCGTCCTGTTGCACCTCTACAATTCTTGCAGGTGAGCTCACCATCATTAAATACATTCTAGGTTAGTGAAGTGTATTTTCTCTTAGTTCTAGATCAGAAGACCTCATTCTGTGACTGTTGTCCTTGAAATTCTACAAACCAGATGAAGGGAACTTTATTGAAAATTTAGATGGTCATGGTATTTGTTTGGTCAAACATCTGAAATTTAATTTATGCAAAGAGTATCTAGACTAGTGATACATCACCAGATTTGTGACTAATTGATGCCAATATGATATGTTGTATTTCAGTACTAATAAAATACGTCAGACCCTCTCATTGAAGATCGTGAAAATTCTTACAGTTACTTATTGAAGATTATATAAGTTCTAATGACCATTTATATTTGAAAACAGAGGGAATCATAGCTTATTGTTTCCTATTTTTCTCAAAAAATGGGTCATCTTCCCTGTATGAAATGAAAAGGCCTTGTATATTCCAGTGGTTTGTTACTCTTTTGATAAAGAAAATATTCTTTAGTCTAATTTCCTCAGTATATATTCTCATGATTTGAACAGTTTCAATATGGAATTTAATGCTTTATGAAGTTTTAATGCTTTATGAAGTCATACCTTATTGAATTATGTGATCTGGTTTAGTTCAGTGGAAGATTTTGATGGCTCATGTCGAAACGGGCATAATACTAACAGTTCTTTTTTTAATCTGATTCTGAGCAGACATTGCGTAAAAAATATCCACAATTTGCCCAGCAGCACAACAATGTCTACATGCAACAGGTTCCTTCTAATCACCTATGGTTAAGAGTTAGGTTATGTACTGTAGTTTATCTGTAATGCATGTGCATCTTTTAAATAAATTACAGGATGCAGAAGAATGCTGGACACAGCTGGTGTATACACTTTCTCAAACTCTTACATCAGATGCAAGGTAACCTGTCCAGTGTCAACTAATAGCACTTCTCCATATCACCTTTATACGTATCATATCTATCATTGTGCCCCTTTAATATTTTTATGGCAATATTTGGCTACTCTTTCTAAAATGATTTGCGCACTTCCCCCTGTAGTGAATCTGCAGCTCTTTCGATGAAGCAACTGTTTGGGATAGATCTCGTGAGCAGGTTCTCTCCTCCCTCCCTCCCTCCCTCTCCCTATATTTCTTTCTGTATTTTCTGTCCGTGTTAGATGCCCTATATATGTATGCATTTTTCGTTGTACAGTTGGTAGTTCGGTACAATCCTGTTTATACACCTTATACAGAAAACAGAAGGTTCCAGCTTACAACTATGTTAGGTTTTCTTTTTTTAATGGGCCTTTCTCAATGGCTGAAGAAGTAGACATTTTAAAACAACTGGGATTTCTTCATTGATTTCGTGAGCGGTAAATGATATAAAGCAGTAGCCCTGTACTTTCTATCTCTGTATAGCAAACACACAGGTGGTTGTGAAGCCTATTATGATCTTTTAGTGCTTTCTTTGGGTAAATGTTGTTTAGGTGTTTTATATTCTGTTTCTGCAGAAAACCATTTGTTAGATGAACATGCTCCAGTGCGGTTGTGATAGTTGATGATTACTTTTACTTCCAGGGTCCACTGTGCAGAAAGTGGTGAGGAGAGCACGGAAACGGAATCAGTTTATTCCCTGAAGTGTCATATATCTCAAGATGTGAACCACCTTCATGAGGGACTTAAGCATGTAAGTAACATTCTGTTTGGTTCTTTGTTTGCTTATGGCGTCAAATTGCTCGTTGGTAGTGCTGATGTGATAATTCTTATTACATGGATTGAAATGTCTTGGCCTATCTGCATGCCTTGTGGTAGATTTCACCTTTACTGGTGTCTAGGGCAATGCTATTGAGTCGACTCAACAGGTCTTTTGAAGCTACTGATGTTTATTAAGTTTTATTAGTAGTTAGAACACTTGTTTCACGTACACTATATTGCATAATGTATATGTCGCCCAAAGCCTTTGAGTTTGTTCATAGCAAATGCCTATTAAGTTTATAAGTAGTTAGAATGCTTCTTTCACGTCCACTATATTGCATAATGCATATGCCCCCAAAAGCCTTTGAGTTGGTTCATAGCAAATGCCTATTATGAGCCAGTGAACTACAGTTTTTTTTAGAAGAGCAAGGAGATAGAACTATTTAGACAGGGTCAAATTTGAAGATAGCAGATATAAAATATTACAAGTAAATAGATGCTCCATCTATATTTTAGAGTGTTTGTATATTAATCTGACCAGTCTCCAAGAAACTTATTGCCAGATTCAATTTGTTTTCCTTTCCCCCACATATTCAATGTTCATCCTGATAACGCCCCACCCCCATCCCATTTGGAGTCCAATGTTCTAGAACTAGTTTTTTCTGGTATGTATCTCAAATTAATGAAGTTCATGAAAGATGATACCCATCCAAATACCTCCATAGTTGTGTGCTATTGCATTTTGTGCTGTTTTTGTATCTTCTATGTGGGTTTTGAGGGGAAAGGGAAATAAGAAATGTAATGTTGCTTGCCATATCCTGCAGATGTCCTTCAGATTTTTCATAAGATGATCTATGTCAATCATTCATATTCTTTGTGTACAGGGCTTGAAGACAGAACTTGAGAAAGTTTCACCTGCACTGGGTCGCACTGCAATTTATACTAGAGAGTCGAGAATAAATGAGCTGCCCAGGCAAGTACATAAAATCTTCCCATTTTCACTTGTCCTCACTTATACAGAAACATTTTACATATAGATTCCTTCCATTAGGTACTTGACTGTGCAGTTCGTACGTTTCTTTTGGAAAAGGGAATCAAACCAAAAGGCAAAGATTTTACGCGTATGTTACCCTCTTACTCCCTTGCGCTTGAACAATGTTTTGATGATTATAGCAACTGGGTTTTGTATGGAATCTTTTATCCTATGTGTTTGCTAAAAAAAAATCTCTTTGGTGATTCTTTTATTGCCAGAAAGTTGATTACCCTCTGGAACTGGATGTTTATGAATTTTGCTCAGATGAACTGAAGCAGAAACTCCAAGCTCCTCGACAGGTAGCTTTCTCTTTTTGCTATTCAGTTTTGTGTTTCCATCATTATTGGTGCAGTGTTGAATTGGATGCTCAATTTGCTTGTGAAGATGCTGAGAGATGCAGAAAATGCAAAGTTTGGATTGAAAACAGAGGTGAAAGCTAGCAGCTCAAAAGAAAATGAGGTAATGGTTTCCTGGTACCCTGGTACCTTGAATCATCATTAAGAGCTGTGAAAAAATTAATTGGATCAACTGTAAGATTAAACTTTCACATGTTTTTGGATTTTCAATCCATGTTGATGCAATTATTGCATTTCATTTCAGGGGTCATCAAGTACCGCTGGGGACTCATCCAGCATGGACATTGACAAAGGCAAGTGGTTTGTTTCTGCCCTCTGTTTGTAGTGATAACAGCTTGTGTTTGATATCAAACTTTGTTTCATGGGATTGTATGTTTATAAGCTACAAAAGGTTCCACCCTCTACCTTTAATGATCGAGGTAACTGCTAGGGTTCTCTAACTATATTTAAACTTAATTTTCTTGCTTGTGTGTTAAATGCAGCTGATCCTTCTGTACCAAAGAAGCAATTGACTGGTGTCTACGATTTGGTTGCTGTATTGACACACAAGGGAAGAAGTGCAGACTCTGGCCACTATGTTGGCTGGGTTAAGCAAGATAACGGTCCGACTAACTAGTCTTACAGCTAGGTTACTAAAAATCAACTGTATCACATTATCAAGTTTGCTGAATTTTCGTTTTGGCCTTCAGGAAAATGGATCGAGTTTGATGATGACAACCCAAACATTCGCAAGGAGGAAGATATTTTGAAACTATCTGGAGGAGGTGAGCGATGGCCTTACACAAAATGAAATAGACCATTTTATCGCAGACTATAACAGTTTTAACGCAGACTTGTTTGTCTACGCAGGTGACTGGCACATGGCTTATATCTGCCTGTATAAAGCTCGTGTGGCTGAATCGAAGAGCTAGAGGTCTCTTGGCTACATGCCGTGAATGACTCGGCTTATATCTTGCCTGGTTCCACACCTCATGCCGCGAATGACTCGGCTTGTTTTTGTGCCGCATGAGTGATTGTGTCGATTATTTTTCCAGTTGGATAAGTGGCTACTCTGGAATTATCTTCAATGCCTCTGGCCTACGTTCACCTGGATATGTATTTTTAGAAAGTCAAGACGGGTACATTTCGCGTTACTTTTCAAAATATAGAACAAAAAGATTCAGCGCAAAGTTTTAGCTTGTGTGGATCTGATTGATTTGGACCAAAGATCTCTGGATCATCTGACTTTTCCATTACAGCAGTGATTCCAGTCTGTTGCAACGCTGAACACCAGATCCGGGCTCCGGCTCTGGCTGCTGCGTGAAATAGATATCATCGTTCACATTCATCTTTCATCTTCCGTTGTTTTGTGCCTTTCTCTGCAAGCTAAAATAAGCATGGCGCTTGTGCAAATTTGTAAGTAGAAGCAGCGAAGTCCGTTCGTCCACACCACACGCGGTGGACCTCCAAAAAACGCAACTTCTGGGCCGTCTGATCCACCGATCACATCTAATCCAACCAACAATCGGGCTTCTTTCTCCTCTGTCGCATTCCCCGTATACAAACACTTAGCATAAATTCCTTTAAAAAAACACTTAGCATAAATTCGGATGTTGGCAAAAAAAAAGGTATTCCCTCCGATTCTAAATAATTAGTCGACCTATATTTATATGTTATGGAAGTATTTTCATATAAATCTGGTGACAATAATCTTGTGTTGTCAATCTTGATAGATGCTTAAAATTAAAAAAATTTGGACATAGAATAACTCCGGATGGACTATATTTGAGATCAGAGAAAGTAACAATTATGATGAGTATCACACCCTAAAATTTAATTTTTAGGTTGTGAATATCTTTTCGAATACACTAATCCATCTTGTAGATTTTACTAGTAAATATGCCTGTGCATTGCTACGGGAAGCTATATAAATATATTAATTAGCATATAAAATATATATTTTACACTATATATATTTCATAATAACATAGTATGTGTCGATTGAGGATTTCGATCTTTTTTTATTTTACTCGCCAAATGCTAATTCTATACGGTTTTGGACCCTTAACATACGGTCATCCTGATTCCGATTAGAACTCCGATTGACGGATCAAGGAATCATTGCTTGTTTCAGTAATAGTTTAAAGAAGAGATAGAGATTGCAGATTTTGCTGGCTTTTATTCTTAACTAGCAAATATACCCGCGCGTCGCTACGGGAAGCCATATAAATATATTGATTAGCATATAAAAATATATATTATACATCATATGTATTTATAATAACATAATAAGTTTTTTCTATTTTACTCGCCAAGCGCTAATTCTAAACGGTTTCGGTCATCTGGATTCTGATTAGAACTCGCATTGACGGATCAAGGAATCATTGCTTGCTTTAACAATAGTATATATACATATATATAGAGAGATAGAGATTTTTCTAGAGCTAATCCAATTTTTTAAAAACTTTTAGACAACCTTTTAACGAGCTTCAAATATTTTATTTGGGTTCATCGTTACCAATTTTATCTCTAAGATTTTCTCAGTATTTTGGATGCCTAAGGACATTTTTCTATGCTTTAAAACAAATTTCAGAAATTTCTGAATTTTTAACTGGAACTAGCAAATATGTCCGTACGTTACTCCGGAAACTATATAAATATATTGATTAGCATATATATAATATACCATATATATTTTATAATAACATAGTACGTATCGGGTGAGGACTTCAGTTTCTTTTTTAATTTTATTCGTCAAGTGCTAGTTCTAAATGGTTTCAGACTCTTAGCTTAATATACGGTCACCCGGATTTCGATGAGAACTCCGATTGACGGACAAAAAATTATTACTTGCTTTAGAAATAGTAGAGATAGAGATAGAGATATCTTTTTCCGAATTAATAAAACCCTAACGTGCTGGACCCGACCAGGTATCAATCCGACCCGACTCCCTTCCTTCTCTCTTCGAAGCTGGGCCCCTACTGCCCTAGCTGGAGAGGCCCGGCTCCAGCCGAATTTGGCCCAACGTGGCCCAATCACTGCGCGACTTCCTCGCGCCAATCCTATACATCTTCTAGAAGATTTTTTCTTCACCACCTTCCGGCGTTTGAGAATCGTACGAAGGACTACGTCCGTTGGATCTTCTCCACCAAAACACTAAGACAACCCCTCCCCAGCCTCCTCCATTCCCGCTGCCGCTGGCTTCGGGTCGACGCCCCTCGGGCCAGCCTGGCACGCCGCCCCTGCGGCCTCACCGCATGCCCCTATGCGCCCACACGCTCCATCACCGTCCCTGCCAGCCCCGCACGCCGCTGCCGCCCCTATGGTGATCTAGATTTTGATAAATGTTAAATCTCTATTTT
Source organism: Panicum hallii (assembly GCF_002211085.1). Lineage (NCBI taxonomy): Eukaryota > Viridiplantae > Streptophyta > Magnoliopsida > Poales > Poaceae > Panicum > Panicum hallii. Next base: position 20,295,209 of record NC_038046.1, on the reverse strand, counting down.
TTAAGATGTTGAAATTTTTTGTAAAATATGTTGAAAATAGTATTTTTCAACATGTTGATGTATGTGTTTCTGAAAAATATTGAATCTACTATTCTTAAATGTTGATTAATTTTTCATGAAATGTTGAATTCAATTTTTTGAATTGTTGCATTCAGATCTCTAATTTGAACCGTCCTACGCTGTTTCTATTGTTGCTGGGCTAGGCTGTATGTATGGCTTATCCACCGCCAATGAAACAGCGCGAGTCTCCGCGACCAGCACCCCTGCAGCCGCCCCTGCCTCCCTGTTGCTCGCGCAACATCCCACCGCCAGGAGCTCGCGCAGCACCGAGCGCCACCGCCGGCCGCCGCCATGTCTTCACCGCTCTGAATCGCGATGTCCGTCGGCCGCCCGAGCCAATCGAGACCACCACGACGATCCTCTCGACGAGACGTCTCCATTTTGGTTTCTCGAAGGAATTCCTTTTCGCATGGCTCAAGAGGAGTGACAGGGACTAGTGGTTTCTTTTGACAAGAATAGTTTGAGGTGTTCCCAAAGTCTTCAAAAAGATCTTCCTCAAAAATATGTGAGAATTCCAAAGGTAGAGGTTCCTCGTCCTTTGGTGTTTCGGGTTCAGGAGAGGATTCAAGAGTCGAATCTAAAGATTGGGTATCTATGGGTTGAGATTCGGCTACTAGAATTTCCTCGTGGTGTCCCTTGGGATTTTCCTGAGGAGGATCACGTGTGTAGACGAAGGAGGTATTTTCCATGATTTTGTTTAGGATTTCCCTTCTTTCAGCTGGAATCTTGTGCGCAAAAGATCCTCCTAAGGTGACATCAAGGTGGTGTGCATTGTCCTTGCTCTACCCCGTGTACAGATGTTGAAGTAAGTGATCGGGGAGAGACAATTCTAGACCGCATTGGACTAGAGAGGATAATTTGGCCTAAGCGGCACCGATAGATTCCTTCTCGTTCTGACGGTAGGTCAGAATCTCTGCTCGTAAGGCGCAGACATGGGAGAGTGGAAAGAATGCGAGACAGATTCCAATCCTCATTTGCACTTCTTACGTTAGTTGTGTACCTTTGTTTCGCCGACTCTATAAGAGAGAAGGGGAACAACTTCCACTTGAGAGCTTCATGTGTCATGCTTGAAATTTTCAGACACGAGCACACTTGCTCGAATTCGCGTAGGTGATGGTAGGGATTTTCCTTATCCCATCCTGAGAAGGGATGTTCCTAAACCTTATCTATGTAACCGGGGCTGATTGTATAGCCAAATGAAAGAATTGGATCAACAGGAGAGGGTCTCGCCCTTAGGTGTGGAGAGCTGTTAAATGGATGGTTGCTCTATGGATAGTGGGGGTAATGTGACGCCCTGAAAATTCACCAAATTAAATTACGCGCTAAGATGTTTTTGTTCAAAGCTTTGTCGTCGTCGAAACTCGCTCAACCCTAAGCCCCGAGCCGACACCGAATCCGGCCGCGGTCCCACTCCTCGCGCTGCGTGCGAGCGTCGCGCGCGCGTGGCCGACCGGCCACGGTCACCGCCGCGAATCCCGCCGGCACGCGTCATTCTCCTTTTTCATTTCTCCTCTTTTCCCCATTTCCTTTTCCTTCCCTTTCTCCTTTTCTCTTTCTCTTTTCCCAATTCTTTCTCCCCTTTTTCTTTTTCTATTTCTTCTCCCCTTCTCTTTTCCCTCCTCCCTTCTCCTCCCTTCTCTTCTCCCCTTTCCCCTGCTCCCGAGCACCGCCCGGCCTCCGGCTTCCGGGCCACGCCGCCCCCTTCTTCCCTCGCGCACGCGTGCGCCTGCTCCTAACCAGCCACACCCGCGCCGCGCACGCGCGCACGCCCGAGCGCCCTCGCGCCCTCGCCCTGGCCGCGCACCGGCCCTGTCCGCGCCGCGCGCGGGCCTTGCCCCGGCCGTGCCGCGACGCACGCGCACGCGCAGCGCGTGGCCGTGCGCCGCGCCGTGCTGCCCGTCGCCCGCACCCTGCCCCGGGCCCGCACCTCGCCGCGCCGTGCACGCACGCGCGCGCCCCCTCCCACGCGTGGCCGTGCTGCACCTGAGCCGCCCGCCGCTGCCGCAACCCGCCCTCGCCGCTCGCACCGGCGCCCTGTGCTCGCACAGCCCTCCCCCACGTGCCCGACGACGCCTCGACGCCCACGCCCTCGCCGCACGCCGCGCCGCGACGCCAACAAATGGCCGAAGCGCCATTAATGGCGCTCCGCACCGGCCACCGTCGCGGCCGCCCCTCCACCGCCTCATCCCGCCTATAAATAGGCCCCTGCCCCGCTCCCTCTTCCCCCACGGCCTCCACCGCCACCGCCCGCCGCCTTCCAAGCTCCCAACGCCGCCCTGCCGAGCCACCGGCACCGCCGCCACCCGCTCCCGTCGTCCAGCCCCCTCACGCCGCCCCGGCCCGAGGTGAGGCCGGGAATCAGGCCCCCTCCGCTCCCCCTCCCTTTTCCCCCCCAATCCCGAGCCGCCGTCGAACCCTGGCCGCCGGAATCGGCCGGTGCAGGGGCTCCTTCCCCTTCCTCTGTTTCCCGTGGAGAGGGGAGGAAGAAAGGGCTTTTTGCCCAAAAGCCCCCCCTTTCCCTGTATTTGCCCAAAAGAACCCCCCTCCTCTCTATTTCCTATAAACACCCCCCTTTTACCCCCTTTTGCAAAAGAAGCCCTGCTCTTTCCGTTATTTCAAACCAAACCCCTCCATTACATAAACCTAGATATACTTGACATCCTGAGTATTTCTAGGGTTCGCAAATAGGTCTTTACTTCCTCCGGATAATTACGAATAAGCCCCTGGGCCCCTGTTTAACCCCTGAACCCCCCTTTACCTCGTCATTTTATGCGCCAAACGATCTCCGATCGACTCGAAACTTTACCACGCCCTTTCTAGTATAGTTCTAACCATGCCATTAAGAAACCACCCAAAAATATTACCCCTACCTCCATAACTAAATTATTTACGATTCAAGCCCAACGATAAAAGCTTTTAGTTCTTTCGATTGATTGTGTGCTTGTTCGTTTGCGTCGTAGGACACGGAGTGAACGAGGAAGGTCCCGACTGTGATCAAGCGAACAAGGACCAGTTCTGCGACCCCGAACCCGAGGGACAGTGCTTCGATCAAGACCTCCCGCAAGGGCTTTATGATGGCAAGTTCAATCCCGCCCGTTGATGCATGTTTCTGTCCTAGTTTTATAAACACAACCCAGTGGCCTGTTTTATAAAATTGCATGGTTTTGCTTGCTGAAAACATGGTAGGATAGCCACCCTTGTTTGTGATAACCATACCTTGACCACCTGGTTTTATAAAAAATGTGTGTGTGTGGGAAGGGATAAAATGTGGTTTTGAAAGATGAGTCAGACGGGATGGATGGCATTTCTGCGTGAATTGCCGTTGGTGTGCTCGTACCTATGTGGTTGAGCAAGGAAGGGAGATATCCATCTTGTCACCCTAAGGACCGAGTTGATGTGTCGTCTCACCTAGCTTCCTGTCGTGCAAACCACTTGACCGTTGAATGGGCAACAGCTTAGCCTAACCCCACTAGTTAGTCTGATAGCCATCAGGAGAGCTGAGAGCAACGGGTGATCAAGGAGAAGGGATAAAGCTTTGTGTGACTTATGCCCCGGTTAAACCTCGAAGATTGGTCGAATGACCCCTTGATGGATCCCGTGGTGGCTAGTCAGTTCTAGCTAAGGTGGGTAATGGCTTTGTTGGGATCTGCACCGACACTAAGGTGATCGTGCTGTGGTACCCCACCTGTGGGTAAAGTTGCACACCTCTGCAGAGTTAAAATCTATTCGAATAGCCGTGCCCACGGTACTGGGCAAGTTATGGTGTGGTCACATAACTAGTGTTTCTCCTTGGGAATGGTGGGACTGGTGTGAGTTGTTTGGGAAGTGTCCGGCAGTCGTGCCATATGCTACGGCGGACGGGGAGTCCGTTGGCAGCGTAAAACTTGGATCCTGTGTGGATCAACATCATGTGCTCCTTGGTACTAGAAAACTTGTTTTGAAAATGTTTTTAAACAAACCTTTGCATACAACCGAATTTTCCGCAAATAAACCATAACCTTATCCTTGGAGGGTCCTGTGCATTAATTTCTGTTATACCCCCCCTCCGTGGGTGTGATTGGACTTGCTGAGTACGTTTGTACTCACCCCATTCTTAATTTTACAGCAGAAGACCCAAACTACATCCCCGAAGACGTCGAGTAGGGTTTCGTCCTGCACCCAGACTTGCCTGTGGTTAGGGCCACCGTTGGAGTTCCGCATGGCGCAAGACTCTGATGACCCTCTTTTCGTAGCCAGTGTAGTAGTGTGGGTTTTAGTTGTAATCCTCGCGATAGTGGTGCTTCACTGCTCATTACCGCGTAGAGCTGTTCGGTGATGAACCATCTGATGTAATAAAAGTGTTATCAGCCTCCTGAGACTGATAAAGCATCACTTTTAAGTCTTCCCTAATGGGGGGGACGCTTCAGGTGGTATCAGAGCCGTAGGCTGGCCGTAGGATGTGACCCTAGGTACGAGACTTTTTTTCAGGCCTAGGACTTGTTCTGACTTAGCTCTTTTCCTGCACAAACACTCACCACGGGTTCTTGCCCTGTTCCAGATGGCTGACAATGGATGGGTTGACGGAATCTGCCACGCAGAGCCCGGCCTTCCTAAGTTATTAATACTCAGCCTGGAACGCATCGGAGTTATGGAACCACCAGAATATGCCTACCGAGAATACACCTCCAAGGGCACCCTTCGGTGCGACATGATGGTCTTTGTGGGAAGAAGTACCCGCTACCCTGATGTGGACCCCTGGTTCATCTCCACCTCTGGCTTTTGCTTCCCTGACACCTACCGAAAGGCCGCCCGTAAAGCCCTGCGACGACTGCATGTGATCTACACGCACCACCTTCAGCGGACTCCTATGGGATTTTTCCCACCCACTGGAGGAAGAGGACGCACTTGGATTGCCCGGATGAGAGGACTGGGAAGGGAAGAAGAAGATTTAGAAGACACGGTCTCCCACCTACCCATCTACCTTACTGGCTTGGATGCACTCTACCGCGAACAGGCGGCACAGCTGAAGCAGCTAATCCATAGGGTAGAAAAAGCAACCCAGGAACTGGAAGAACAACAGATAAGAGCCGCACGCGCTGAGTATTCCTTAGCCGCCCTCCAAGCCCAGATGCAAGAGTACGAAAACCACAGAGGAATAGGGGGATGGATAGAGGAAGAAGAGGAACCCGAGGAAACCCATTGGGATAAAGGTACTCAGACCGAAGATGAGGTGATGGATCGGTGCCTCCCAATAAAGAAGCGCCCTATCAGAATCGGCGAAGAATCCCCATGATAGGAGTAGCACTCCAAGCTAGAACCCTACCCTAATAACCACGTATCCATGAAAACTGTACCCCCATGTTGCAATAATAAAAGTTACCTACTCCCTTTTGTACCTGTGCAAGATTGTTTACCCTGTCCTTGTTTTAGATGGCTGAGGAAGGATGGACCCAGGGCAATTGCCAAGATGCACCTGGCTTTCCCAGCCTGTTGATCAACGTCCTGGAAAGCCTTGGCGTTATGGAACGCCTAAGGTACTACAACAGAGAGTACGAACACCATAGTACCCTCCGCTGCAGGGTGATCCTGGTCATCGCCAGGAGCAACCGCTACCCCGACATCCAACCATGGTAAGTGACTACCACAGGGTTTAGGCACCTGGACACCTACCCCTTGACCGTCAGAAAAGCACTCCGTTATTTATGCCAGATTTTTGAAGGACACCTCGCCCCCACACCAATGAGATTCGTCCCGCCTGCCATCAGAACCCCAGTTTGGGAAGCACGCATGAGAAGTCTGGAACGACGCCGCCATGAAGAAGGCCCTCTGTACCAAGTGGCTACTTATCTAGCCGCCTTGGACCAACTCTTTGATGAGCAAGCTAACCTTCTGAGAGAACAGACCCATCGAGCCGAGCAAGCAGAGCTCGCAGTGAGACTGCAGCAGATCCGAGCCGCCCAAGCCGAGGCAAGGGCCGCAGCCGCGGTCAGCAGCGAAGCAGTCGCCCAAGAGAGCCTCAGGCAGGTCCGAGACCGGCGTATGCAAGAATGGACCCAAAGTGGAACACCAGTCTCGGCAATTGGAGAGGACCATGTTCTACTCGGGACACCCGTCATAGGATGGGGACCTCTCTTTGGAAACACACAAGCCCCACCCGAGAACCCTGAAAGTTCTGCTGCCGCCGTTGAAAGGGGTGCTGCAGCGCAACCCTTGACAGATGGGAA